>NC_137458.1:299490002-299623954 GCF_964235325.1 Thermobia domestica | reverse complement strand
GTCCAGGCTGCAGACCAGAGTTAAACATTTTTGTCAAAATTCGAACCAGGGAGGGGGGGGGGGTCTGAAGGGGGAGTTTATCGGGACATGTAAAAGTAGTAGAAAATGACCGATATTAGTGTCGAATTCATACTTTTCGGGGTCGCTGAAATCAATGGTGAAACTCCGATCACATTAACTTCCAAATTCAGGCTATTCGGCCCCGGGGCGGGGGAGGAGGAGGAGGTGAGATACCGAGACATATAAAAGTAATCCAAAATGTCCGATATTAGTGTCAAATCCATACTTTTCGCAGTCGCTGAAATCAATGGTGACACTTTCATTAGCGATGACTTGCAAATTTAGTTACAATTGTATGCGGATCGGGAGTCAGCGGAAGGGGGGGGGGGGAGAATACCGAGACATGAAAAAATAGCCCAAAATGACCGATATTAGTATCAAATCCATTGTTTTCGCGGTCGCTGAAAACAATGGTGATACTCCACAGGCGTTGACTTACAAATACAGCCCCGTGGGAAGCATGGGTATATTCAACTAGTTACTAATAAAAAATACAAGCGCAATACAATAGAATTAAAGAAACTAGGGAAGAGGGGGAGGGGGCATTCAAATCTGGAAACTTTTCTAGACTTTATACAAAATCGTTTTAACTTATAATTTCACGCTCTAATTCTAATGCTAAATGTTTTCTTTCAATATTTTTCAGAGAAGCCAAAAGACGAAGTTTCAGAAAGACAAAAGTTAATGGAGAAAAAACGAAAGTTGAAGGAAAAATTTGACGCTGAATACGATGAACAGGAAGGTGGAAAGAGTTTTTATGAAGAACTAAAGCAGGAGGTTGATCAGCAAGCTCAGGTAAGTGTTTATGGTTTTAATATTGGATTGGATTGAGTTTAGCTTCCCATTCAGGAGCGAGTCTTTATGAGACGTGAACCTACAGCTTAACATGCAATCCAAACCATGTGAGCTCCCTCGGAAACCGAACCCGTGTCTCCCATGGTTTTAATACGAGGGTGATTCAGAAAGTAATGCCTCCAACGTGATACCTTTATTAATAGCACCGATACAGGTATCAGTGGAAAGCTTGCAATGTCCGCTACAAGTGGTGGCATCATTTTTCAACATACTCCCCATTACGGGCAACACACTTGCACCATAGCGAAACAAGGGTTTTCATTCCGTCGGCGAAGAATTGTGGCGGCTGCTGGCGACACCATTGTCGAACTGTTGCTTCCATCTCCTCGTTACAATTGTAACTGCTTCCATCTCCTCGTTACAATTGTAACGTTGGCCCTTAAAAGGTGATCCTTAAGTTTGGGGAAGAGCCAAAAATTGCAGGGCCGGACTATAGGCAGGATGAGGCAGAATGTCAACAACACTTTGCCAACAGAAGGGACAACTTTGAATTTTTTGGCGGAGATGAGGACGTGTGGTGGTACTTCATCGACTGACACTTCGTGTCCGGGTCGTAATGATGTATCCACGACTCATCGCCGGCAATGAATGTTCTTGGGCGCACAACCTTCCTCAGTCAGAAATCCCATGACAGCCCGCTGTTTCAACCTGGCATCACCACTGCATGCTATGAATTGCTCCATTATTCTGGAACAAGAAGCGATAGGAAGGTGAAACAAGTGACATTCTATAGCTTAAACATTAATGCATTAATGATAAACAGTTCAGAATATTTGCAATACTACTGGCCAAGCATTGTGCTTGGAGGTATTACTTTTTGAATCACCCTCATATTAACCACTGTCTTTTGCCTTCTTTTCGAACTTCATTAATCGTGATTACCTTAGTATAAGACACTGTTTTTCCCTCCTCTGAAAATAAGTCTCAAATGGAATGCGTCTTCTACACTGATACAGAGAATTGTGTTTATTTCAAGTTCATACTTTTCCCATTTCTTTATTGTGTGATGTCTTCATTGCGGTGTATAACAACATTCCAGGCACGTACAACTCAAGAGTATATTTTCTATTTCACTTCACAGTATATTGCTTTTAGTTAAGCATTGATAATTCCATAAATGTTTCTTGGTAACTTTTATATTAACCTAACCTAACCACTGGCGTGACAGCCCTTTCTGGGCCTGAGCCGCTTTAACGCCATCTGTTAGCGATCGTTTGAATTACATCCAGCCTAGCGACGAACACATCAGTGTCTTGCGTCACTCTAACGCAAACACGCGTATTATGAGCTTCCTCCTCATTTTGCCTCACGACGCTGGATGGGCGCCGAAAATCGGGATGCACCGGCCGGGATTCGAACCTGTAACCACGCGGACATAGTCCAACGTTCTAACCATTAACTATGGATTTCCCAACCTTTAAATTAAATTAAATTAAATTATTATTATTATTATTATTATTATTATCATCATCATCATCATCATCATCATCATCATCATCATCATCATCATCATCATCATCATCATCATCATCATCATCATCATCATCATCATCATCATCATCATCATCATCATCATCATCATCATCATCATCATCATCATCATCATCATCATCATCATCATCATCATCATCATCATCATCATCATCATCATCATCATCATCATCATCATCATCATCATCATCATCATCATCATCATCATCATCATCATCATCATCATCATCATCATCATCATCATCATCATCATCATCATCATCATCATCATCATCATCATCATCATCATCATCATCATCATCATCATCATCATCATCATCATCATCATCATCATTATTATTATTATTATTATTATTATTATTATTATTATTATTATTATTATTATTATTGTTGTTTTACAGTTCGGTATTGGCGAAACGAAATGTATAAAGTAAGTTGGGGCGTGGGGATACTCCTTTAAGTGCTAATGGAGCATACGTTTCGCTTGTGTACACAGTCGATTTATTCTTGCATTACATTAACCAAACATTCCACGGAGCTTGCGAACAATCTCTGTACAACATTCAGTACATTTGTAACAAGTTTTCATTATGACAACACACTACTCCACTGGGATGCGCTCCATTCCTACCTGTACAGAAAACAGATTACGATCATGTGCTGTTTGGTGCGCCGTGACTGCCAACCACAAAGACAATAGATGAAATTGTGTAACGTTCAGTGCTGTCAGTTTACTAGAACAGAAATGGCGTGCATTTCAAAAGTTGTGTTCTTTATGGAATACCCTTTAGAACTTTTGTGTCTCTTTTCAGCTTAACAAAAACGAGTTCGAAGGATTAGGTGACAGTTTAAGAGTCCAGTTGGAAGGCTATCGTCCTGGAATGTATGTCAGAATAGAAGTTGCCAGTGCTCCTTGTGAGCTAGTGACTAATTTCGATCCGACATATCCTCTTATTGTTGGAGGGTTAATGCCAGGAGAAGAGAACATTGGATATGTTCAGGTAAGTTTTTTTTTTTTTTCCTTCGTAGTTGTTATATCACTGTTACATAATCTCATGCAATATAATCCGTGATCATAATTTTTATGTGTTTACTAGCAAAAAGTCTGCTCTACAATCTAGGTAAGAACTGAAATTTACAAATATGAAACGGAAAATTTGAATATTGTTTGGCTAATTAAAAGCGGTGATTCGTGACATCAAACGAGGACAAAAAGTCCACTTGCATGTTGTCGAATTCCGCCTCGTGTACGAGTGACAGAGATGCCACAACAGTCTAATCCTGACAATTAAAACGGAACAGAAAGATGTGCACAAACTATCTTTGTCTTCGCAACTGCCCAAAGTACCATTTTGCTGATGTCCATAGCCACATTTAACTAGTTTCACGTCACGAATCACTTCTCACAGTTTGTGCACATCTTTCAATTCCGTTCCAATTGTTAGGATTCGAGTGTCGATTCCAAGTTGGCACCCCCTGTTACTCGTACACAACGCGGAATTCGACAACAAGTAAGAGGACTTTTCTTCTTTTGATGTCACGAATCACCTCCCGGAGTTTGTGCACATCTTTCAGGTTTACCCTGTATAGCCGTAATGCTAAAAATTAGATAGTATCTATATAGCCTTAATGCTAAAAAGTAGATAGTATCTATATAGCCATAATGCTAAAAAGTAGATAGTATCTATATAGCCTTAATGCTAAAAAGTAGATAGTATCTATATAGCCGTAATGCTAAAAAGTAGATAGTATCTATATAGCCTTAATGCTAAAAAGTAGATAGTATTTATATAGCCGTAATGCTAAAAAGTAGATAGTATCTATATAGCCGTAATGCTAAAAAGTAGACGTTGTCTTGTACAGTCTTAATTCTTAAGGGAAACCTTGAGATCTGATCAGAAAATGAACTAAACAAGTTTGCAGTTGAATCCATGTTTCCTGTATTCTCACTATTACTCATTTCCTTGTCAAAGCGTTAGGTGTATGCAGAAAATACGCTACTATTTTTTGAATGTGCTGTCTAATATTGAAACGACAACCTGAGTATAATTAGTCTACGGTTTTTAAATCGACCGTAGACAATATTTCCTTTTTTACATGCAAGCAGTATCAAGGAATTCGATGTAAACAGCAGATAGTGTGTAATTCAAATACAGAATTAATTCCGAGATTTTGCTTCCAAATATTTCTTCTGAGGTACCGATCACACTGTCCGTGTTAAGTATTTACAAGAACTTTGTTCCGTACTCGTTATTTGTGCAATGTTAAATTCGATCATATTCCTGAATTAAGATTGGTATACTCTCCTTCTTTTTCTTTTAAGGCTCGTTTAAAGAAACACAGATGGCATAAGAAGATCCTGAAAACAAGAGACCCTCTGATCATATCACTCGGGTGGCGTAGATTCCAGACGCTTCCGTTGTATTCAGTCCAAGATCACAATTTTCGAAATAGGTAGGTCAATGTAACTACTATGGTATATAAATATTTTTCTTCTATAGAATTTATTTTGTAGAAGGAATTATTTTGGTTGTACGGTAGGTTTGGTGTCATTGTCAATTTAACGATAAAGTCAGAATGTGATAGAGCAACATATCAAAATGAAGGAATGAGGAATATTGAATACTTTTGCTTAAAATTAAGCCCCTAGCAGAGAAAATTAGACCAAATATGAATTCTTTATTAGGTAATTATAATATGCAGTCTTGTTGAAAAGTGCTAGCCCTCCACGCCTCTTTAAAAAGTCCGTTACTGTTATTTGTAAACGTAAGTAAATGAACAAAGATGATTCTTCATGGACTATTCCAAGATCTTTATTTGAAGCAAAAGTACTGAATTTAAATTGTCGTGCATACAGTTGTGAGAATACTGTATGCACAAGGATCGTACAATTTCAAGGATCTTCAAAAGATAAAGAAATAGCAGATCTCTTAAACAGGCTACAGGTTAGAGAGGCAGTAACAAGTTAAGATGTGAGAGATTGATGTGAGATGATGACCAGTATGAACTATCCGATGAGGCCATTGTTAATTTAGTCACACAAGATAACAGTTCGGATGACAAAGATGACAGTGAAATGGTAAATGTTGAAAGAATCAATCATATGGATGGTTTGAGCACGATATATAAGGCACTGCTTTACGTCAAACAGGAAGACAACACGGCAGCAGCTGATATTACGATGTTGCGATTTCTGCGCAATATAGCGGCCAAAAACAAAGCAGCTTAATGAAGCAGAAGACCATAAAACACTCTTACAAATTGATGTGTATGCTAAACAGTACCTTATTTTACGGGTGCTTAATTTGAAATTGATTTTCAAAGAAAGCTATGTCGTTAACAAGAATTTCTTCGGATGTCTCAGCAGATCGGGTCCTGGAACTGGACGACACCCGTTTCAAAATAATGAAATAAAAATGAGGATTTCAAGATACTTGGAGAGGTTAGGGAAGGAAGGAAGGGATGAAGTATGATATCACAATACCTGTTGTTCCATTATCTCTGCTGGGCTCCTTGGTTTCCTCTCGATGATCGACCGATGATCTGCCGTTCTGGTTATAACGTAAACTGATTCTCTAGCCACTGAGCTAGATCCTGCCGTTGACCGATTTTAAGATTCTTCGACTAGTATTCTAACTAACCGACTCCGACGTTCTCCAGCTAACTCCGAAGTCTGGCTCCCGATTGACTCCAACAACTCCAAAGATTGTCGTCGACTGACTCTCATGAACTCCCCGGACTGACTCCCAGTTTCCGGGTTGAACGGAGTATTTAAGGATAAAAATCTTCTGTGTTCTTGCTGATTCCAGACACGTGTCGATGAGATGATTTCATCTCAACAGGTACTTTTGACGTCAGAGATGGTTAGATAATCAGGAAAGGAACTCTCTCAGCTTTATTACATCAAATACACATTGACATAATACATTACATTAACGTAAACACTTTCACGATTCAGCAGTGAAGAGACAAAACTACGGAAGAATATTTTTTATTTTTGGTTTGAGAAAATAGGATTGTTCATTTTCTCCTGTGAAAGTCTTCCGTGTTTACAATATTTGTTTTTAACTTTCACTATTTTTACCAGGATGTTTTTCGATACTTTATTTAAAATATTTTACTTTTACTAGTTTATTGTTTGGTTTCCCCGAGAGATTAAGAAAATACTTCAGTTTTTAATATCACAAAATAAAAGAATGTCTTACTTCTTCATCACCAGTTGACAGGAAACTAGGTCACGTACGTCGAACCTGAACTCTTCTTCAGGGAAACAAATTCGGCATAAGCGACTCTGTCTCTTCTTCTTGACGATAACGCCCACCGCCACTCAGCACGCAAACAAGACACAAAATTGAAGAATTAGGGTAGAAAGGCCTGCTTTACTCTCCATACATCCTCAATTACTTTCATCTTTTTTCGGTGTTGTAAGGTGAACGTTTCGAAACAGATGAAGAAATGAAGCGGAATATGAAGCGGAGAATGCTAAATAGCCAAAGCCCTAGTTTTTGGCAAAGGGTTTGGACAAAGTGGTGCAACGGTGAGACAAAGGCCTGAACCTCAATGGGGATTACGTGGAGAAGTGAGGAAAGACCTACTCATACATGTATGTATACTTTACAAATGTATCTTAAAAAGTAAATATTTTACAGCTTAGGGTAAACTTACATATTGAACAACCCACGTAGTTTGGACACGGTTTTAAGCATTGTCTGTTATAAGTGGTTTTACTTTAGCCACGATTCCCCAAATCAACACAGGCGAGGCCTGAGAAATCACAACGCTAGTTTGGGAACTTCAGAATTAGATCATCTACTGTATTTGCTTTTTGATATTGCTAATATTACATTCTTACTGTATATATTTTATTTGATTGTAGATTGTTGAAATATACACCTCAACATTTACATTGTACGGCACATTTTTGGGGTCCAATCACGCCTCAAAGCACAGGATTGTTGGCCGTTCAAGACGTAGCTGGCAAACAGGTAAGCTTTGATATTCTAAATAATAAGTTGATCCTTTTTTAAAATTATTTTTTGTATTTTATTATAATTAATTCATTTAGAAATGATTTCTTCGTTAGTAACGTTTAGTTTTATTTTTGGTTTATTGTGCTTAGAAACGCTCATAATAATGAATATAATAATCTGGCATGGTTCTCGCAAAGGGTCTGTCCTAGCATGATAGTGTAATTGGCCCTTGATCCAAATTGGCTCGTTATTGATCCAAAATGTTATATTTGACGTAAAACCACCCCCCAAAAAGTTTCGACTCCCTACTCTTATCCGTTAACGAATTATCGTATCATACATGCTCAAAATTTAATATCTTTTTAATTCTGGTGAGAATGGTTCAAGTAATTTGAAAGTTTCAAAGATTGTAGATACTATGTAGGTGTAAATGTGAACATTTTCTTAAATGCGTATTTTCTTTTTTCCCCCTTTTTGCGTTTTGAAATTTCAAAAAGTCGTAGAAAAAATTTTGAGAGGGACACATCGCTGATTTTTTGTTGTTGCAATAATAGTTCATTCAATCTTCGTCGCTATCTTCGTTGATTGGATTTTTTTTTTTTTTTTCAACTTGAGAGCCTGTTTTAAGTAAATTAGTGACGGAAGAGAAAGGAAATTTAAGGTATTTAAGTAGTCTAATTGCAAACTAGCTTAACATTTACTTGAAACATTTATATTCAGCTGTAAATATTCTTCCTACCATTGTAATATTGAAAAATTTCCATTCATATATTTCAGCCAGATTTCAGAATTGCCGCTACCGGTGCTGTTTTAGATCTCGACAAATCCGTGCAAGTAGTGAAGAAGCTAAAATTGACTGGAGTTCCTATGAAAGTGTATAAGAAGACTGCTTTTATTCGAGGGATGTTCAATTCGACGTTGGAGGTTGCTCGATTTGAAGGCGCTAAAATAAGAACTCAGTCTGGTATTCGGGGTCAAATCAAAAAAGCCGTCTCGAAGCCAGAGGGAACATTTCGAGCTACGTTTGAAGATAAGATTATGTTGAGCGGTAAGTAGTGGCATATATAGGCTGCATGAAAATCTCTGAAACTCTGATTGTACTTTTCTGTTAATTAACTGACACTAAGAATGTTCTTAGAACACACTTTCTTACTAGCATAATTACTTAACAAGTTAGTAGTATTTCTTACTTGCATACTTACTGTAAGCTAGCAATATTTTCTTGCTTGCATACTTACTTTAAGAGTTAGTAATCCTTCTTACTTTTATAATTACTCTTGAGTTAGGAATACTTCCTCGTACTTACATATGTACTTGAAGAGTTAGTAATACTTGTTACGTGCATAGTTACTTTAAAATTTAGCAGTACTTCTTACTGTCATAGTTACTTTAAGTATTAGTAATATTTCTTAACTTGCATAATTATTTTAGAAGAGAAAGAAATGAGGATGAAAAGAATCTACCTTGGACCAGTATGTTAGGTACCATCCCGGCATATGCCAGGTGTAAATAAAGAAATCTCAGGAAAACCTCACTTTTTCGACTGTATGTCCCCAACGGGAATCGAAGAACTTTGCACTTTGCGCTAGCGCCAAGCGGGAGCTTCATTACAAACGATTGCTGAGCCAAGTCTGGGCGTCCCGCCGATGTACGCGCAGGCTTGTTTTTGAGTAGGGGAAACTACAAACACAACAGTGTTGCCAACAGCGAACAGTTTCCCTGCGTCCCTAGCGCTTTGGAGACTTATTTTTGGAATTAACCTCGTATATAGCAAGCAATTATTTAACAGAAGTTCTCAGGGAATGTGGAATTGAATGTTAAAAATATAAATACTCGCAAGTGTTAGCGTAACAGTAATATTGAACGTATCAGGCGTCCTTTAGTGTAAAGAACGCTTATGGTAAGATTATTTAAGTATAAATAAGTATTCCATATGTTCTTTGAGTAACTATAAGAAAATTATATTTTTTGAAAGTGACAGATCTTTAAATTTTTTCCCTTTTCTCTTTTAGATATTGTATTTTGCCGAACGTGGTACGGTGTACAAGTTCCTCGATTCTACAATCCTGTCACATCATTGCTGTTGCCTGCTGAAAAGAAGAATGAATGGAAAGGTTTAAAAACGCTAGGACAACTCAAACGAGAGAAAAATATCAAGAATCCTGTCTCTGAAGATCATCTGTATACGGTAATGGAGAGTTCTTTAATACATAGCCAGTTAAAATACATTTCACATGTTTTCATAAACACAATTTTGGGAACTCATAAGAGAATACGTATTGCAACTATTTACTGTTATAATTTGTACTTACCTGGTATGTCCTCCAATTTTCACATGCAGAAACAGTATGTGGTTTCAAATTTTCGGTGGAAAGCGTCCAGAATTATCAAGAACTCAAAGGTTATGTTAGTGTGTGTATTTAAGTTCGTTTTAGCTGTACTTGTTATTTTGTCTAAATATTCTGATGTTTAGGTTCTTTATTGAAATCATGTATATTCACATATCAAGTACTAGCAGAATACCCGTTCTTCGCACGGGGAGAATACATTTTATTTTGGGCATAAAGGGCTGAATGTGGATTTAAACAGCGTCGGAAGTGTCACCGTTCATCTCAGCAACCCCAAATCTATGAATTCGACACTAATATCAGTCATTTTCGATCATTTTAAAGTATCTCTCCTCCTCCCCTAAGTTGTACCGTCAAAGTGAAATGATAAAAACATTCCTAGGCCCAAACTTCATCTATGTGGAAAATTTGATCGAAATCGGGCGGGTGGTTCAAAAGGTACGAAGTCACAAACATGGTGTCTTTCATTTATATATACAGATGGTGATCAGAAAAATGGAAACACCTGTAGTTGGCAACACGTCAGATGTATGGGTTGGCAGTGGTGTCGTGGTGCCCGCAGCGACGGACCGCTGGTGGTGATGTGTTAGGTCGGTCTCCATACTACGTGAGGCGCAGTGGAACAGCAGTGTCCAGTGGCTGCAGCAGACGGAGGTAGTGTAAAATGGGAGACCTCTCAGATTTTCGAAGAGGGAAAATTGTTGGTGCGCGGTTATGTGGAGTGAGTGTGACGGCAGTGGCTACTGTGTTAGGTGTGGGACAGTGTCAAAGGTGATGACGGCCTACACAACACACGGGAAAACCACATCGGGGAAGCGGAACAGTGGGCGGAAGAAAATCATGAATGACAGGTCACGCCGGGTATTAAAGCGCATTGTCACGCAGAACCGTCGTGCTACTGCGGAGCAAGTGACGGAAGAACTCAATCAGCACCTCCCCCACCCTGTTTCGACAATCACAGTTCGCCGCGAATTACATGACATGAACTTACGGGGTCGTGTTGCACGGGCGCAAACCGCTCATCAGGGACCATAACGCTTTCGCACGGCGTAAATGATGCCGCGACCATGCAACTTGGACCGTTGCGGACTGGAAACTTGTTATATGGTCGGATGAGTCATCCTTCACCCTATTCCCAACCACGGGCCGTGTTTATGTGTGGAGAACGCCCAAAGAAGCTTATGATCTGCAGTGTCTCCGCCCAACTGTGAAACATGGCGGCGGCTCGGTGATGCTGTGGGCCGCCATATCATGGTTTTCATTGAGTCCTGTGGTCACACTTAGCGGACGAATCACTGCCAACGATTATGTCGCAATTTTAGGAGACCACTTGCATCCTATGGTCCGGATGTTGTTCCCGGACAATGACGCCATCTTCCAGGATGATAATGCACCCATTCACACAGGGACACCGTTGTTGCAGCGCGGTTTGAGAAACATCGGGATGAAGTTCAACACCTCCCCTGGCCCGCCCAATCCCCAGATCTCAACATAATTGAACATCTGTAGTCCGTGTTGGAAACACGACTCCGGCGACGATTTCCACCTCCATCCTCTCTCACAGAACTGGCCGATGCCCTGTGCGAGGAATGGTGTAAAATTCCACTTGCTACCATTCACGACCTCTATGCCTCCATCCCACGTCGCATCAAGGCTGTTCTGAAAACGAAAGGTATGGCCCGACACCATATTAATCTGGTATCACCATCTGTATATTTAGAAGGTCGTAATACTAATAATTTTTATTAACTGCAAATTTGTACAGAGGAAACATAAATAATTATACATTTGTATATTTCTTTGGAGATGAAGTAACGACTTTCTTTGTCTATAAACGCGGCCTCATTGAAACAAGTTTTGGGTGTCTTACTCAACATATAAGACTAAAGATAAATTCCATATGTGTAGTATTTCTACACTCTAAAAAACACTATCCTGAATTTGTATGTAATTGAGGGTCTACAAAGATAACCGTAGCTGTTACCGTAGGATAATTATAGCTTAACTTTTAGCTTATTACAGGATCCGGCAAAAAGAATTCCCGTATTTGGAGAGGGCGATGAGAGTTGTGGTGGAGGATACGACGGCGGAGAGGTATCGATCTATAGCGGTGTACGTTCCATTTTCAGTAGTCGTAATGGCGTGGCCCGGTGAGCATCGTGCGTTTGTTATGGATGAGTATATTCGTAATGGTTATTCTATGATTACTACTCAGCGGGTATTTTCGCATTCTGTTCGGACTTTTCCGGCATAATTCTGTTCCAGATAGAAAAACTCTCCAAGTTTTGGTATCAAACTTCAGAGCGAGAGGTTCTGCACTGAGAAAAAAATCGCCTGGCCAACCTGCTTAAGTGCTGAAAGCTTTGGAGATTGTTGGATGAACGCTCTCATGCGCACCAAATTTTCCGGTGTTGTTACGGTCTGAGGTTGGCAGGCGATTTTTTTCTTAGTGCAAATCCTGTTGCTCCACAGTTTGATGCCAAAACTTGAATAGTTTCTCTATCCGGAACAGAACCATGTCGGCCAGGTCCGAACCGAATCCGAAATGCCCACTGAGTAGTAATCACAGAACCACCATTACGAGTATACTTATCCACAAGAAACGTACGATGCTCATGTGCCACGCCATTGCGACTACTGAAAAATGGCACGTATACCGTTATCGATCGATACCCCCCTCTGCCGCTGTATTCCACCACAATTTACAGCGCGCTATCCAAATACGGGAGGTCTTTTTGCTGTACACTGTCATTAGTAATGGAGACTTCTTTTTCAAGCTGTGGTGTCTGTGAGTATTCTCAGGGTACTCCCGTTTTCTTCCACATTCCCATTTAACCAGTTCTTTCCTAGTCATCACTTTCATTAAGCATTCGTCTCTTTTATCCTGCAGGGCTTCCCAAAGATAGAACACATTATGAATTTTCACACGAGATAATACTAACCTTATGTGTTGCAACAGTGATAAGTAATGTCTACTCTTAAATTTCTCATCAATATTTACGGCGTAAATCTCGAACGCCTTTCTTCGGGATGTTTTCAAGCGGAATTCTGATAAAGTAAGCTATTCACATTTTATATATAGCATTTCAGTGGCACTCAGTAAAATAAATTTAATCTGTCACAGTGCAACAATACAGTTTATAGCAATGTAATATATATATATAATGCGGTGATATATAATGTGCAGTAAATATATATATGACATTAACATTTAGCTTAAAAGACTCAGAAGAAGAAGTGGTGCACGGTGGCTGAGTGGTAGAGCGCTTACCTCTGGTGCGTGAAGTCTCTGGGTCGATCCCCGACTAAGTAAGTTTGTGGTGGACAAAATCGTATCCATGGGATTTCTCAGGGTACTCTCGTTTCCTTCTCCTTCTTCATTCTACCAATTCTTCCATCATTATTGACTTGTTTTAATCATCGTCTCACTTAACCTAACAGTCATAAACGTGGGACGTTAAACTGAAAGATTTCATTTCATTTTTATTTTCATTCCGAAGAAGAAAGTTGGAGATGTGCACCGGAAATATTGAATTTAAGTTTAAGACTAGAATTTGCTAATAACTGCTGGAACACACAAAGTTAGTATTATCTTAAATAATAGTCTTACTTTAATTGCGTTAAACAAGTAATAAACAAGCAATAACTAAAAATAATACAGTGACTGCAGTGAAACGTATCTTGACCGCTTTGACCGCACCGTATTTATTGTGAATCAACAGTCAAGGCACGCTATATTCCAACCATTTTAATGTTTTTCTTAATTATTCCGATAAAATCATGTTTAATAACCTTAATATGATTTTCATTTTAACTTTCGTTTCCTGATGATGGACGTAAGGTATTGTTCGAAATATATTGACTAGTATTCATAATCCTAATTCAATGCAGCGAGTGCGTATACTTTTATTCCATTGTGATTCCCAGTGAGACCTTATAACAGTCTTCCTATTGTCTTTCATTGTAGTAAATAGGAATTAAAGAAACTAATTAGAAAGTGATCACTATAAAACTGAGTAAACTGAGTCAGCAATACATAACTAGAAGGAAAGAAGATTATTTTTTAAAAGCACCGGAAACTTCATATTATATATATATTTTGGGGTAATACTTTCAGTGTTGCTGTGCAGATTTTATTCCCACTGACTGACGGAAGAAATTGTGGAGGATGTTTCAGTGTCTGATATTGAATTTCTTAATCAATTTCCAGTCTTAATTTAGTTCATGGTATGAAGAGTCGTTGTGGGCTCCGTAGTCTAGAGGTTAGAGTGTTGAACTCACATTCACGTGTCCTGGGTTCGATACCAGGCTGGTGCATCCCACTTATCTGCTTTCACCTAGCGTTGTGAAGCTAACTGAAGAGGCTGAATAAAATACTCGACGGCTGCTAGACCCAGAAACTCCTGCTAAAGATAGGGCGACGCAACGCAGTGTCCAAGTGTTTGTCGCTAGGATGGACGTAGTTCAGACAGTTGCTGACAGATGGCGTTGGAGCGGCTCAGGATCACGAAGAACTGTCACGCCAGTGGTTGGTTAGTTAGGAGTCCTTGGTTCGATTCCCGGTCACACGAATTTGCAATATCGTGTCATGCATTTTCTCGGAGTTCTTCCGTTTCCTTCCACCAGTTCTTTGATAAACATTCTCTTTAGTAATCATTCCTGGATACATAAAACTAGAGAAATTTTATTTCAGTTTTAATGTTTTTTCTTATGTAAGGTTTATTTTATTTTTGCAAGTAGTTAAAGTAATATTGATTAATTCCTTCTTAAGTTACTCTGTGGGAATTTGATGGCGATGTCTAGAACAACGTCGCTTGCAATATTTACTGGAGAACGTACTTTAGACGGACACGAACTCCTTCATGGCTATTTTAGCGGAGACCTGGCTTCGATTCCTGGTGGGAACTCATGTGGTTCTGATCCCACGTTAAGTTGTAGTTTTAGTCTCATTTGTCTCAGTGTTAAACAGGATATGAAATTTCAAATCAATCAATGAGATAAACATATTCTTTCCCGGCTGCTGTACATGTTAATGTTTAAAAACAAAATGACGAGTACAGTAGAGTCTCGATTATCCGAGCTAATGTGGACCAGATCTAACTCGGATAAGCAAAATCTCGGTTAATACGGATGGATACATAGAAAATTTTGTACAGTATTTATTATTGTTGTTTATGATTATTTCTCTTTTATTAGATTTTTCATTGTTATTGTATTTATTATTTTTATTGGACATCCAGTACAGTACATATAGTTATACATATATATGTAGATAGGGAATTAGCCATAATACAGTAAATAAAATGCGGTTGGACATTGATATGTACGTAAGTTAAACACAACACAAATAAAATAATGTTTAGCATACACATAGACCCCCATTTTTTTTTAAAGAAAAAAAAGTATCATAATCTTCTTCTTCATTAAGATGTCTCGTTTTTGGCCGCTGTATTGCACAGATGAATCAACATCATAATGCCAGCTGAGGCTTTGTCGATTTGCTGTTCGACATAGAACACTGCCTTCTCAAACTGAAACTCAAGACACGCAACAATTAAAGTTCCCTAGCTTACTTATGGCAATCTCGGGCGGAGTCGTCATTTTTACGTCAGCTTTATGTTTGCTTTGTTGCTGAAACAAAAGGCTGTAAACTTCTTATCATTGTATCGGACCAGTTTTTTTTTTTTTTTTTTTTTTTTTAATTTTTGTTTGTATTAGCTCGGATAACACGGAACCTCGGTTAATCGAAACTCGGATAATCGGGACTCCACTGTATAAAAAAAGCGAGTAAGAAAATAATACTATATTTGTTTTTTGCTTTTATTTCAGCCAATTGAAAGAGAGCCGAAAGTCTTCCGTCCATTGGTGATTCCGAAAGCACTTCAGAGTCAGTTACCTTATCGAGATAAACCGAAATTACCACCAACCAATAAGAAGAAGAGCCTAGAAAGCCAGAGAATTGCAGTCGTTCGAGAACCTCATGAGCAAAAGGTACGTATCAAATTCTGTATAACAATAATTACCAACAAACCATTTTTGTGATAGCAGAAAGGAGGATTCAGCTTTTAAAAATAAGATTGGATATATATTAAAGATTTGAAAAATTACAGTAAACCCCCCTTAACACGAACTCGCTTGAGCCGAACACTCGATCAACATGAACAAAATTTCGGTCCCGGCAGCGATGTACGTTATCTTACAGGAAGTTGTATCAGTTAACATGAATTTCGGTTAGCACGAATTACGAACTGATTTTTAGTCCGTTGCGTCATTAAAGTGTTTCATTTAACACGAACTTTCAACGTTTCTTTCTTTCTTTTTTTCTCGAGTTTTTTCCCTTCAGATTTTACTCCCGATCAATTTTTGCAATACAGTATTTATACTGAAGAAAATTGCCTAGTAAATAAGAGAGAAACGAGAAACGCATATTTGTTTACTTTCTTACGAGCTGTCAATTCTTTCCTCCCTCCAAGCACATAACACTACAGCTGTTTGGCAGACGAGTTGGCGACAACACAATACAAAATAATTCCTCTACCCACCCCTGTGGCTGCAACTTGGTGATAGCAGTCATAAATATTTAATTTTCCATTATCAGCAGAGTTGCGAATTTTATAACTTGGCCTGGATTTTTTGCGTGAAAATTCCAAGAATTGGAGTTCGCGAACGTGTTTTAAGCTCGCTGTTTCCACCACTTGACTTTTCGGGTGTGAACAATATTTAGGTTATTTTTTCTACTAAATTTCACCTCTAAAGTTAGGGTGAGAACATTTTTCGAGCGAATACGGTAATAATAAGTGCAGTTTTGTGTTCAGACGTGCTTTTCTGTTGTTCAGAAGTGAGCCAGTACGAAAGGAGTCATAGCGAAGAGGAAGCAGATAAGTATAGATCTGCTGCAAACAAAACTAAAAAAATCCTAGTTTTCAGCGACTTTTGCGGAACCCATGAGTACAGTTGGCCGTGAAGTTACCAGACATTTTCGTTCCCGTCTAAGACACCGCAATATACAGGAATTTTTCAGCAGAAAATGATCTGTGGGTACATTTTTTCAAGTTACAGTACACTTACATTATTATTGTAGTATATTTTTCTCAAGTGGATTGATTTTCTGTAATGTTGCAAACTGATGCTATAAAGAGGATTGATGTATGCGATAACACAATCTTCCAAAATAAGAATACAGATACTGTATTTTTTTTATGACGACATGCATAATATACTGTAGTGCGTGTGTGTATATATATATATAAAAAAAACTGTGTTCCAAAAATAACATTTGGGTCATTCGGTTAACACGATTTTTTTTTTTTTTTTTTTTTTTTTTTTTTTTTTTTTTTAACACGAACTCTTGATTCTGGTGAACTTGCGGTCCCTTGTGATTCGTGTTAACTAGGGTTTACTGTAGAATAATAATAAAATCTCTTACAATACAATCATATTAACTTTCATAATGTTGATAAATAATATAGAGATCTGGAAATATTAAATTTCCTAAAATATATATATTACATATATCAGTATGTAACCATAATTTTTACATACATTAAATCTTAATAGCAAAAACTAAATCATGACGGAAATACAGTTTAGCCTTTTCCTTTGGTCAACAATCATACGATTGGTTTCACTTAGTTTTGGATATCTCTTTATTATGAAACAGATATTTCATTTTCGTGTATTTTTTTTCCTATATCCTGTATTATTTTACTTATATATATACTTACTTTATATATATTTAAGTTCCAACCTTCACCTTGAATTTTTCCTTCTAACATTCCCTCCATACATACTTTCTTCTTGTCTCATAATCTGTCTTTTTTTTTCCGAAATCATTTTTGATATATTCATTTGTTCTATCATTTCCAACATTTTCTTTACCTTATTCATCCACATAATTTTCAACGTTCTTCTATAGCACCACATTTTAAAGATTGCCATTATCTGTCTGTTTTCTCCTAGTGTAGCCTAATTCTCAGAAATACTTTAAAGCGTATATTTAAATCAGCAAGGGATATCAATAAGTAATACACAGCGATCTTTTTTATTTTTATTTTTTTCCACGCAGTACTATAGTGATCTGGGACGTGAAATTGAAAGACATACTTTGAAGTTCACACTCGGCAGTTGTTTGCTTACTGAGCAAAAAAGACGTGTGTGTTACAGTCGGCTACTTGTGAAAATCAGAGTTTTTTTTTAAATTTTATTTATTTAAAGGCAAAGGGTCAAAATGCAAATGAAATTCACAGGGAAATGGTGTGCATAATGGGAAAGACTGTATGGAGCGAACTAAAGTTTCCAGGTGGGACATGTGAATCTTGTGGATTTGCCACGTGCTGGACGTCCAGTGACAGCATGAAGCGAGAAAATGCTACGGTGTGGCTCTAGCATTTGGTGCAAACGGTGCCAGGTTCGATATCCATTGGGGACACTTGGTCGAAAAGATGAAGAGTCTTTTCAGGCCAGCTGCCTTGAGTGATGATGTTCCTGGTTTTTCCTCCTTCACACAGGCAAATCAAGTTGGGTGTGGCACCTGACATAAAGATCCCAAACCTCTTTCTTTCTTTCTTCCCCACTTCAATCCGTAGTGTGATCGCCAAGAGACGTCGTCACCAACACGTGTGATGTTTGTACCACGATGGGAGAAACGTGTTAAAAGACTTGGCGATTATGTTGAAAAGTAGCTTATATATTTTTGCTGTGCCTTTATTATGTGTATATATTTTTGCTATGTTACAATTTTCACCACCAACTAATAAAAGTAATTATTAAGCCTCCAAGGAAACATACGCAATTTATATGAAATATATATATTGGATATTCTAAAAATGGCGCTCACGAACAACCGAATGTTGTTCTTTAGGTCAAAATAAAGCGAAAATCCTATATAATGGCATAGCCTCCGCGGCCTCCTTTAGGCGCTATAGGGAATCAAAATTTCACTATGTGGCAACATCGCAGATTAACTTGGAACCATTAACATTGCTCTACGAATTCATCAAGCAGTTACATCCATTGTTATGCTAATAAGCGATGCTGCTTTCAACATATATCAACTTTAAAAACTTCCAACTGGAGGGAATCAATATAACTGTTTGATAAATTGGTAGATCTTCTCTGTGGTTCTTTAGCTGCAACCTTCCCACATAGTGCAATTTGCGTCTCCAGACGAGGACCTGAAAGGAATAA
Source organism: Thermobia domestica (assembly GCF_964235325.1). Lineage (NCBI taxonomy): Eukaryota > Metazoa > Arthropoda > Insecta > Zygentoma > Lepismatidae > Thermobia > Thermobia domestica. The sequence goes on along the minus strand of NC_137458.1, from coordinate 299,605,044 downwards.
AATTATATATATTTTTTACTTTATTTTGACTTGTAGAATAGTCCTTGGGCGCCATTTTTAGAACACCCGATATATATATATATATATATGCACCAGAAATTGCTTTGAATCATGTTCTTCAAAGTTGGAGATGGACTGAAGCCTTTCCCCTGACTGATGTTAATCTCAGACTTCAAGCCTTAAAGAAAGATACAGCGTCCTTCATGAAAATTCTATCCTTTATAAATTTTTCTTTTTACCCCAAAGCGGAATCAATTCATCTTTATCACTGACTAATATCAACTCCAATTATAAAGGTAACCAAGAAAGTTCTGTCGCTTTTTGTGGAGATTTGTGTTCAATTGGCCCTCATACCATTGCGAATGGATATAAGGCGAAGGTCAGTTGTTGGTCTGGGTATATCCAACATCTACCTGGTTGTGGCAGGTCAGTTACACCATGAACTTGCGTAAGAACAGAGTAAACATGGGGCCTCCACGGAGCGTCATAAGAGCGTGTATGCTATACGAGTTCAAACTGAGGTCAAATTCCGCTGCAGCAAGGCGGAAGATATGCCAGGCCTTTGGTAAGGGGTGTCGTGACTACGCGGTCAGTGCAGCGGTGGTTTAACAAGTTTAAGGACGGTGACGAAACACTCGAAGACGCACCACGTACTGGAAGAACAACGAAGACAAAATGAAGATCTTCAGGCAGCAATTGAGGCGAACAGTGGCCAGACATGTGGGGAACTGGGATCACAATTCAGTGTGAGTTGAGAAACCATTCGGGAGCACCTTCATCAACTTGGGAAGCACTACAAGTTGGGTCCCACTTGATTTGATTCCGGGCCAGAAGGCAATGCGAGCAGACACCTGTGTTACTTTGCTGTCTCGTCTGAGAAAGGCGCCATTTCTGGATAGGATGTTGACATGTAATGAGTAGTGGGTCTTGTACGAAGCTCCACGGAACCATCATCTTTGGTTAGCATCCCATGAACCGGTTCCAAAACAACCGAAACCAGCACTGCGCCAGAAGGTCCTCCTGTGTGTTTGGTAGACTACTCGCGGCATCATCCATCGGGATCTACCAGCTGATCAGAGCATCAATGCAACTATATACTGTCAGCAGTTGAGCCGTGTTCAAGAAAAACTCAAAACTCTAGAGCCAGCACTTCTGAATATTTTGTTACAGGACAACGCTAAGCACCATCTGGCTAGGATGACCCGGGACACCATTCTACGCCTTAGATGCGAAACACTATTGCATCCGCCATACTCCCCGAACATTGCACCACCCGATCATCATGTGTTCCATTCCTTGGAAAATCACCTTACAGAGCGCTAGTTCAACTCCCTAGTAGAGGTGCAAAATGCACTTGATACCTTCTTCGCTTCACGGCCCACCATGTCCTACCGCGATATGGAATCCATGGCCTTCCAGAACGTTGGCAGAAGGTCGTCGATGCTGATGGGGACTATTTTTGATCCTTCAGGTGACATGTCAATGTTCGAAGGTGGTGGGTAAAAAAGCGACAGAACGTTCTTGGTTACTTTTATATAATGCATGTTATGTTTTCTAGACATTTTTTTTAACGCGTAATATTACAAAGCGTGGGTAAAAAGTAATGGCAACATTATTATAATTCGTACGTAGCTTTTTGCACAAAATAACACTTGTTACATTCTCTCAATGTAATCGCATTCCATCTCGTATCACCTTAGCCACACGGTGGAAAGCGTCGTACACCTTGAGCGTGTTAATCTTTGTCGATATCCTGAAGGGATCGTTATATGCCACGGATTGTGGCTTCTTTTCTGTCGTAATGCTTTCCGCGAAGTGGTGCCTCCATTTTGGAGAGCAGATCGTCACAAAATCTGTGAGAACATTGTGTACTGCGCCCACGTGCTATTTCAATCGTAATTCACACACGTTGTTCGTCTTTCCGAGACACTGTCATGTCGCTTCCATTCATTCTCTGCTTCACGGCACTGCTGTTTTTGACTGAATAACTCACAGTCGTTACCACTAGCCACACTTCGTCCGTTCACATTTCCTTATCAAGTACGGAACTCTTGTAATGCTGAGACACACGGACCTTTGACGTGAGAACAGTGTTGCCACTTTTTACCCAACCTGTGTATATAAATTGGAGATAAGTTCACCTTTCATTATTGATCGATTTCAGCTCCTTGCTGTGGGAATAATTGGAAACCCTCAGAGAAGATTTTCTTTACATTGCACAAAAATCGTATATATTGACACGAGATTATAAACAAAATAATAATAATAAACTTTACTTTAAATGAATAAATTAAACTAAAAACTACTAGAAATTTGAAGCGCTCATTGGTTGGTAGACATAATGAAGGTAAGTGCAAGAAGATCGCATTGCGTGTCTCCTTAAAGCAAAAATAGTTGAGTTTATTCAAATATTAAAAGAGCTCTTAACTGGTAAGACATAGAAAAAAAATGTTTGTAAATACTTCAAAATACCTCATATAAGGACGCATAACGTAAACAACTGTGTGAAGATCTGCATAGAAAAAATAATGCCCTTTGCCCTGAGGAAGATTGACCAATAGTTCAATTGAAATATAGGCTTAAAACAAAATACGTGTTGAAGATACATTACAAATAAGTCAGTATGTTATGTTCACTGAATTGATTAGCCGCAAAAATAGAAAAATAAACATTTACTAAACACTTCATCATCGTCATCAAATGGTATGAAAACAATATGATATGTTTTTATTCCTATAAGTATTATTTGATGTATCTAATGCGTAAACTTCGTCGTTTCCAGGTTGCATCTTTGATGAAAATGCTGAAAACGACGTATAAGAAAAAAGAAGAGAAACTAAAGGAAGCAATGGTAAAACGAATTGAAGAACACAAAAAGGAGATGGAGAAGGAAGAATTACGGAAATTAAGAAGACAAAAAGAATTAAGAAAACAGGTTTTTAGGACGTTAAGCAAAATGGAGCGAAGCAAAGCAAAGCAGAAATAGTACCTTTGAATGTAGCTGCTGGCAATTTGTACAGTAAAGTTATTTTTAGAAATATACATGCGAGTTCATTTTTTTTATTAAAAGTTACCATTTTTTTTTTTTGTATTAAAACTTTTTTTGGTTGTGCTTTCAAATTTTAATCTACAAGTACTTATATCTGGTAAACATGGTGGATGTAGTGAATAGGTTAGGTTTCTTAGCCCAGTACCAGTAGCCAATTAGCATAGGCTTCTTTTCCTTTGCCATACAAAACTCTGGGAGCCACGGCATTTTATTACGAAAATACATCAAGCAATTTCACAGCAAAGTTTCTTTCCTATAGGGTGGTGCGGAGCCAATTTCTATATTTAAAAGTTTAATATTGCGTATGCGCGATAACTTGTAGTGGGTTGCGGGTAAGGAATGGGAAGTAAATAGGATGTCATTTCGTAAGAATACTAACAATTACCATGGACATTGTTGAAGCGATGAACAATGTGTTTTCTATGTCGTACTTATTACGAAACAAGTCAGCGATTGTTGAGACATTTCATTGTTAGCTGGCATTGTCTATTATGGCTGTTACAGTATTCTTATGAAATGACATCCTATTTACTTCCCATTCCCCACCTGCAACTCAGTCAAGATATCGCGCGTGCGCAAAATTCAAATTCCAAATATGGAAGTCGGCTCTGCGCCAACCTTTACGTCAATGGAAAAATTACTGTTGAGGAGCGCATTATAACAATGAGCTCTTTCTAGCGCTCGTCATTTATTTCTGTTTTTGATACGAAATTCGGATCGGCTGAAACGTTGTAGCTTCCTCTGATTAGGTTGTTAATTTTGACGGTTCTAATGACTTTTAAATGTATTGTTTCTGTCGTTACAATGGCAATGAGAGTTGCTTATTTACAAACGATTTTTCGAATGAAAATTTCTCAGGTGCAAATGCCGAGCAGTTGAAAATAGTTCGTCCGGCGATCCTCTAGGACAGAAAAAGCGTAATACTAAGGACGAGTTTTGAGGAAGAAACAAATGAGAGGAGCCATGCGAAAAAACAACTTGGTTTTGTTATAATTTATAACAGCACAATAAGATACCCAATGTATAATTCGCTCATGTTTCGATGGTGGCACACCCCTCTTTTTTATTGTTGCATGTCCGTGAGTTATTCAACTACAGGATTTTATTCAAAAGGCCACCCATGAGATCACATAAATTTCTACAGCATGGTTAGTCCACTCCACACAGCTTCTAAGGTAAAGATAGGGGAGAGTATACGAGGCCTCGAGCTTAAACTAGACTGAGTCAAATTTCACTCATATTATGACAATTAATGTGTTAAAGGCGGGTGTCTTCTGAGACAAGAATAATAAGTATATATCACTGAACGATTACATTTGTAATGAGCAGCTTCACACATGCTACAAAATGAACGGTGAACCGAATCTTTGTCGTGCAATACCGCATGGGCTATGGTGTCATTGTTTTATATAGATTGTCTTAAAAGTATTGAAGCTTTGGGAATCGAAGTTACATATATATTGTGAATATAAATATAAGGAATATATTTATTGTGATTTTAAAATATTATTATGAAAGCAATATGCACCATTTTAGTCAATGAACATTTGCCATTTTTCTGGCAAGACCCCCATCCCGTCGCTGTAGAACTTCTGTAGTTTCTGGACAAAAAATTATGACACGAGGTTTAGGATTAGGAATTACATTTCAGCATCTAAGACCATTTTAGGCTGGCACGTATCAGGAGGACGTTCCTCGGCGATCACACTACCTGGAGAATTGGGAAAGGAAGCGGCGTGGAAAAAGCGGAAGCGCTTTTACAACTTTCCGACTGATTGTCTCCACCAGTAATCCAACCCGGCACCGTTCGCACCATAGAGGAAAGTGTTAGCGACTACACTACGCGGAGCCACACCATTTACGGAGTTTTATACAGACAGAAACTAATGATAAGTATGACGGTACCAGGTCTGGGCTATAAGTTGGATGTATTAAAATCTCGCAGCCAAGTTCTTTAAAATTCCGATGGATGCGATCGCAATCTGGAGTTGTCAACGTAGTCACCCTTTGATTGACTCATTCCAGCCGTTTCTTTTGAATTACTAGGTGCACTGGTGCAAATTGTCGACAGTATAAGCCCAAGTCTATCATTCTGCTCGGCGGTAGCAGCTCGTGATGCACGATGCCCTTCCAATCTCACCAAAAACACAGCATAATCTTCCTGCACATGAGTCTGGGCTTTTTTAACAAGCTGTGGAGCTTCTTCCCGCTTCGACCATTATTTTCCTCTTGCATATTATTGTAGGTTTGCAGGATGAAAGCAACTGCGATAGGCACAGATACGTATTTACCGAGCCATTAATGGTAGTATTAAATTATTTTTAATCGGTCAAGTTTTTGACCACCTTGGATTTGAGTAAGCGTCTGCGTCTGCTATGAACTATTTTTTGGCATGAGAACTTCCTTGCTGTGTGCCATAGGTACTCCTGTCTAAGCATTAAAAGTATAAACAGGACTATGGAAGATAAAACAACATATCACTTTTATTTGAAAGATATGGATTTAAATGATCAATGCAATGACAGAACAGTTTTCATTTAATAACCAACAAGTTTATATTAGAACTTGACGACGCTATACCACTCATGTGTAGAGCAAAGCTTGGAAATAATGTCGAGTACAAAAAGTCATTTTCCTATTTGTTGGTCTTCACTCCTTTCTGAAAACTGGCCATTCAATTGTCCTCGACTTCTTAAGTAGCTTGAACTTTTTCTGCTGAATATGTAAAATTAATTTCTGTATGTAAGGCATTAACTGGATACACTGTACGATTATGCAATGGTAAATTCATTGTTACTTTTCCTGTAATACACCGTATTTGTACCTTACATCAGAATTTAAAGAATACCTTCAAAGTGGGGGATAAAACTGCTTTCGCCGCTATTGCCAGTGTGGCTTATGTCTTGTAGATCAGAAACCTCACTGCTTCCTAATAAAACCATGTTTCTTATATATAGATCTGCAGCTGTGGCGAAATAAAACACCGAAGATGGTGGCAAAATAAATTTTGGAAATGGTAATTTAATTTACACAGTTTTGTTCCAAAAATGTGAAGATGGAGTGGGGAAAGGAAGAAGATTGTGTTGCAGTTTTGGCCCTACCCAAGTGCAGACACCGTCGGACAACCATATTTAAGTTACCACAGAAACTGAACATTACACAGAAATTCGTTTATTGCACCATTCAGCGATATAATGAAACATCCTCTGTCGAGGATAAGCCTCGCACTGATAGACCTCGCTCTGTTAGGACACCAGGTGTCATTGAGGCAGTGAGGACAAGAATCGCTCGAAATCCGATCCGTAAGCAGAAACCCATATCTCTACAAATGATCATGTCGCGATCGTCAATGAAAAGGGTAACCAGTGAAGACACAGAATTGCATACCTATCTTAAAAGGACAGGCCAGCGGTTAAATCAGCGCTTGATGAAAATGCGACGTGACAGATTAAAGTTGCTCCTGGAGCAGTACGCAGATAACAAGCATTGACAAATTTTGTTCACAGATGAGAAAATTTTCACAGTTGAAGAATACCTCAACAGACAGAATTATAGTGTGTATGCTACAACCAGTGTTGGAGCATGTGAACAAGTTTCTTCAAGTCCAGCGAGGTCATCACCCTGCATTAGCGATGGTTTGGCTGGGTATATCGTACCTGAGTCCTACTGACATCTATTTTTGCCAAAAAGGTGTAAAAACGGGAGCGAAAGTGTACCAGAAGGACATTCTCGACAATGTGGTAAAACCCCTTGGCACCACTACGTTCAAAAATAAGCCTTGGGCGTTTTAACAGGACCCAGCAGCAACTCACAAGGCGAAGACGACGCAAGAGTGGTTTCGTCGCACCAAAATTACGTTCACCATCATCGAAAAATGACCCTCGACCAATCCAGACTTAAATCCTCTTTGTTACAAGATCTGGTCCTATTTTGAGGAAAAAGTGTGTAGAATTTAAAGAAGCTTTCAAAGTAAGGGGAAAAGAAAAACCTGAAGACTCCAAAGCCGGGTGTTGATTTTGCGGGGAAAGGAGCAAAGCTGGTTTCACCACCATTGTTGATGTGGCTTCCATCTTGTACAAGTCTGGAACTGATACAGCCTCTCAATAACACCATGTTTCTTACATATAAAGACCTGTAGCTGTGGCAAAACAAAACACCCTAAAATGGCAGGCAAAATAAGCTTTGGAAATGGCAGTTTATACTACGTACAAAAAATAATATAAATTCATTGTAGTTTTTTGTCATCAATTTACCAAAGCTCACATTAATCTCATATATAAAGGATTGTAAATGGTATTAGTTTGGTGAGAATGATAGTAGGTCCGTCCCAAGTGCATCATTAAAATAAAAATTTTAAAAAACTACAATGCTTGGTTAATCAAAGTAGCAGCTATCCTGCAATCACACATGTACCATCGTTCATCCAACAATTGCGTGAAAGAATGTGGTGTCTGCGGTGTGAAGAAGTCTTCAACCGTAAGTTGCAACGCCCGATTATGAGGGGAGGTCTTCCCTCTCAAGAAGTGCTCAAGATGCCGAAAAAGATGGTAGTCAGTGGAAAAGAGTACGGTGGATGAGGAAGGGTTTCATCTTCCAACTTATGGAGAGCCTACAACGTCCTTTCAGCGACATTTGTCCATGTATTGTCATGGGAAATGAGGACACAACGTTTTTTGATCATTTAGGGATGATTGCGGGCGAAGTTCCGGGACATTTCATGGAGTTCAGCACTGTAACGATTGATCAACAAATATATGATGAATAACTCTATACCCGTCATCATCAAAGGTATTCTGCCATTATCGGCAGGTCGCTTGCCGCAGTTGAGAAACTTCGATGCTCCACAGTCTTCAGCTAATCTCTGTACCTTCACGTACGATTTTTCTGTTTTGATATCGTCCATTAATTGTAAGCTCCTTCGCCCTCTCCCTCTTTTTCCTGCCACGATACTCCCTAGCATGTCCCTCATGATACAGTTCCTTCTTAGCTAATGTCCCAACCAGTTTCTCTTTATTAATGTCTAAAATTGTTCTTTTCTCCCCCATCATTTCTAACGCCCTCTCATCCGTTTTCCGCTCGACCCAGCTAATTCTTTCCATTCTTCTCCACATCCGCATTTCGAAAGCTTCCAGTCATTTTTCATCATTTTTGCATGATGTACAGTCCGCAGCAAAAAACCTGCAACATGAGTATGTAAATTTATTGTGAAACTACGCGTAACAGCCCAGGGAATCAACATAACGTCTAAGTAGCTCGATTCACGCCAGGAGAAATCTCGGCTTCCTCCCCTGCACACTTATTTTGGAGCAAAAGACCGTCATTTCACAATAAACTTACATGCTCATGCTGCAGGTTTTTTGCTGCTGACTGTACATGTTTCTGACCCATCCAGTACAATATTCCATACGAAGCATTTTGTGTGTCTTTTTCTCAACTCTTTATTTAAGGTCCCACAAAATAGTAGTTTCTTCCTCCTTTCGCCATTCCTATCCTTGGTTTTATTTCACATTTGCACGTTATACCCCCACTAATACTGCCCAAGTATCGAAAACTAGCCAACTGTTGCATTGTCTCCCCTCCTACTTCTATATTTGACACCGACTCCTTCGTTCCAATAACCATGGCTTTTATCTTTCTAACATTTATCTTCAGCCCATATTATTCACAGCCCTTCAAGTTTGTTAATGTCTTATTGATTTTCTCTTCAGATCATACTAGGAACAACAAATTCCAGGAAGTTTGGGAACAGTCCTCGACCTTGATCAAGATTTAACCACTATCATGACAGTCTACGATTAATTCTCATAGCAGATTCATTTTTCATTAAAAGTGGCAATCCGATACAGAAAATTTTTAATTTTTTTCCTTACGATCAGGGAAGTGCACACCTCCAGACTGTGATTCTTGTTCAGCGGTGTCAACATTAATGATTCAAACTTTCTCAGCTTACCGATTATATGGAGCTGCGAACGACAGAGGCATGGTGTATCCCTATCTCATTTGCGATGGCAGGAATACTTCTCCGAGGGTTCGCTTCCACGGTGTTCCTGAGGAGGTACTATTTTGCAATGCTATGTCACCGGAATGAAATATAGCCGATCGTTCATTCGCTATTCCTGGGCCAAACGTACTATCAATATTTTTAGCGGCTTGTTGTGCAGAATGTTCAAGTTTGAACTCATAAAGGAAAATCAGTAACAAATAGTTGTTCACCATTGTGCACTTTCATAATCCCTATTCAACAGATTAGGTTAGAGATCAGGTTTCTGGGTTTTCAGCGTCTATGGCTATTTTAGCCCGTCATACGCATGAGGGATGACGTCCCTCGGCGATCACACTGTCCGGGGAATTGAAAAGGAAGGAAGCAGCCTGGTACTATTGTTAGATACCATCCCGGCATTTTCCTGGTATGAATGAGGAAAACTCATGTAAAAAGCTCACTCAGGATGGCTGGCCTGAAAAAGCTGTTACACCTTTTGGACCAAGTGTCTTCACCGGGAATCGAATCCAGGACCGCTCGAACAAAAGATGATAGCGTTAGCGACTACGCTACGCGGGACTACTCCGTGTTCAACAACACATTGTCTCCTGATTGTGTGGGTATCGGTACCCCATCCTATTTGCTGGACGTGCATTGAGTTTATGACGTTAGTGTGTGATTTTAGCCCATCCCTGTGTTGTGTTGCTGAAGTGATTTTCCCAGCAGATCTCAAAATGGACATTTCATTTGCACCACCCTAGTACTAATTAATAAGCATGACAAAGTATCAATAACCAGAATACATCAAAACGAAGAAAATTACAAATTATAGACATACAGAAGGTTGTAAGCTTTATATCCGACTATTTTTGACGGGATAAGAGATACTACGCCACCACTACCCATCACATTCTATTTGACCTCTAGCATTGTGAACCTTACACGGCACCTCCGGTAGAAAGTGTTACATTCCGTATCTCACAGGCGAGCTGCACTCCACAACAACAACAACCAGTGTGATTTGTATATCAGATAGAAGCTAAACAAAACTTAAGAAGCAATCATAAAATGGAAGGTTTGTTCAATGATTATAATAAATAGCATTTATTCACGATTTCTTGCAAAAACGAAAAAATGGCGTTTTGCTACTACTGCAGGTTCTTACTTATATATTAGAAACTTTATACAGGGTGTACACAAAGTAGTATCGGTAATTCAATTTGTTGGAATGTGTCTTAGATGAGGTGCAGAGTGTCCGACCACGGCCAGAATCAAAGAGCAAAGATTGAGGGTTTTAGTTTCCTATATACGTGTAGATTGTTATCCTGTTTTCCCGCTTAGCAGCGCAACATTGAAACAACAATCGCTGCCATTACTCGAGACACACTGAATTAAATATAGAAAGAAGGTGTACACATTTTAAGGGAAAAATTGTGTTAATCTTTCCATATTATATGTGATTTATTATTGTACACTGAAGATCAGATTTATATTACACACAGTTTTAAAATCTCGATATTATTTCGTGTACACCCTATATGATTTTAATATTATCAGAACATAGGAGTACGAAAACTACTTCAACTTGTGTTTTTATTTTGTACAAGTTTTACATCGTTAAAGAAGCATATTCAACTGAAATTGGCTCACTTTTGGCATTACAATTTCTGTTACACCGTAATTTCAATTTTCATATCGTCAGTATTTTTCCTTTTGTAATTTTTTTGAAGTGAAAACAAACATCTAACGTCGCTACCTTTTTACAGAAAATCAATCATCTACTAGAAATTTGAAGGATTTAAATTTTGATTGTCAACCATGTTTTTTTTTCTTTCTTTCTTTCTTTAAAAAGAAGTTTTACTTGTAAAAGTACAAGTTTGATTTTTTTTATTAACAAAAATACACCAAAAAACTTTCGGCAAAAATTTCGTCAACACATTCTTATAAATCACACAGTTAATCGGCTTTGTTATTCTGATTTACCTACTGCTCAATCTGCAAGGACTTTTTTTATTTATTTATTTACATAAATTCTACGACGCTTTCACAGGGTTGGCTTGGCACAATTTCACTGATTTTTATCTACAAATGTGCTTTTACACAAGGGCTTATGTAAAACAAAAACAATATATATATATTTCATAGTTACAAAAGCCCAAACAGGGAAAAAAAAAAAGTCTTTAACAGTTCTAATTTCATTATCAACAAACTATTTACACAAGAGCGAATATTCTAGTTAATGTCACAAAATAAAACACTACTACGTAAAATTAGTCAAAAGAAAAATAATACTGCTCTTTTCAGGAACTCAAATCCATTAAGATCGCCAAGCCAAGATCAAATTTGTTCATTCATTTCTTTTAAGAACAATAATAAGAGTAACAAAAGGACACAAAAATTTATTGTTAAAAATCAAATCTAACCTAACCACAATTTGGTGGACATTTATTATATTCCATTCAAGTATGATCGTGTGAAACTTCTGGAAGATACGTGATTAAGGATTTTTTTCTTCTCTCCACCTCTTCAAACTTAATATTCACACTAAATCCATGCAACATTGTTTTTCGTTCACACAGTATTTTTTCGTATCTCCGTCATACAGTGGATATACAATAGTAGTAGTAGTAATAGTAGTAGTAGTAATGGTAGTAGTAACATGTAACAAATCTGTTATTATTATGGACATTTACACTACAGCACCATAAAATTCACGTTCAACGTAACTGAGAACCCTGTGAAATGCTGAAATGTAAACCCATCTCGATATACCATAAAAACGCTTGTTTTTTTTTTAAATTCTTCAAATGTACATATATATATACGTTTTTAAAACATTGTCCAATTCTATAAATATTAGAGAACAACAATTTTAATTTTAACTTTTCATAGAAAAATTAATGAAAAACTCAAACATTTATGTATCGATACTTTTAATATATCTACATAACGGAAATCCTAAGACGATGGAATCCTCAGACATCCTTTGTTTACAAACATGATAAAATGATTTTTTTTTATTAGTTTAACGGTCACTTGACACATCGCGTAACGTATAAAAAAGAAACATTTATTCCTATTATTCAAGCTATTTCATAAACTGTAGCAAGTTTCTATTTTTCAATTTTTTATCACCAGCAATTAACCACAAATCACATCACAGTTCAAAAGATTATATGTATAGGGCCTATGAATATTTTTATGTGTACTACACACACACATATCCATACACACAGTCACTGTCAAACAAACAACACGCACACACATGCACACATCTAAGTAGATACAGACACTCCTGCATGCTTGCTTTCGAGATTCAGTCAAAACGTCCTAATACACATATTAGGATGTACCTTAGAATTTCTTAAGCTGTCTCCGGAGTTAGTTCGTATTGAGATTACTACTCTCCTGTGATAGCAACGGAGATTGGGAGCCTAACGACGCTCGTGTACCGGAATGGATTCTTCCAGAAATTTCTCTACGATCCCGTACAACTACTTCATGATCTGGCAACGGTGAGGGCCATGGGCTGGTGGACCAGGACCGACTGGGGAGGGATTGGGCAGACTGTCGTCGAGATTTTACGGATTGAGGCACTTCGCCTAGATCGCTCAAGCAGGAAGGAGTTACATCCGCCACACTGACACAGTCCTGAGTTCGTTGCGAGTGAAGTCCAACAGTCGAAGCGGCAACTACGCGCTCCTGTCCAGTGTCCACTTCACCCAATAAGCTACTCGTTTCACTGATATCAGCACCAGGAACATTTCTTTCACTATTCACTATTGGTTCATTGCCACTCTCGGTCACACTATCACTGCGGTCAGTCTTCTTGTCATCGACATTCATGTTGACTTCGACTTCGGCGCAACATGACAAAACATTCCCGTGATTCGGCTTCGGTTCCGGTTCAATTAACAGTTCCTTCGGAGGCTGGGCTTTCTCTGGAGCATTTTGCACAAAGATCACCCTGTTGAAGGCCTTCCAGCGTCGGCACAGCTGCATGTACATTTTACACTGGATGTACATGAATACAAGCCCTCCTGTAAAACCAATAGCTACCACAATGAGTTTGGTCCAAAATGGCCACTCCAGGATTCCTCGTTGAATTTCTTCAGCGGTGCGATCAATAAGTACGTACAGAGACCAAACAACACACGTTAACGCTACCACATGAAACGTCACGCTGCAGAGGAGCTTCCGTCGCTCCACGGCTGACATATCAAGTTTCTCCCACTGAAAATAAACAACATAATATTAGAACATAATACTTTTTTTAGGTTACTTTTCTGTTTATGTCTTACATTCATACCTTTCAACTTAAATCAAAGCCTCTCCATATTAACTACAGCAATGGCATTTTGTATTGATACATAAATATTTTTCACTTAATTTATCTACTGATCGTTTTACTGTAAAATCAATTAAGTTATTACAAACTGATCGTTTTACTGTAAAATCAATTAAGTTATTACAAATGTATTTAGATTGCTATATGTGTAGGCAACGTTAATTAATTAAACATTACTTCAGTAACTGACAGAGTGATTCTGTGCTGGTTCAAGAAGTTTATTGCGCCTATAACGGAGAAGTTATTTAATATTTCACTGAAACCTCAGATTCCTGTTCCTGGCACAACAGAGAGCCACGAAAATTGAACTTACGATTAGAATCAATGCTGTAATTGGAACAAGAGTTTGTGGGAACTCAGATTATTGATGTAGCTTCAGTAAGAAACCATTACTATGGACAATTTGTTTCGATATTCTGTCTACTCCCTCTTCCCGTCCTTTAATATTCTAATTCTACTTTTCAAGATTTAATTCCTGAATGTACCTATACAAACTGATCGATTTCACAGCGAATATAACGCACTATTATTAATTATTTATTATTATTATTATTTTACTTCTAGTCTGACTTGATTGATATGATATAGGATAAAATCTATAGTTTGTAACAAGTCATAAGAACCTTACTTATTCTAACAACACCTTCTATTCTATTCATCTCCCTCGCGGGAGATTTTATAATTAAAAAGTCGCAGCATTAAGGCCAAGTTGACTGCTTCCCTAGAATTGTTTTAAATCTTTTTGTTGTTAATGGAATTGTAGAAGATGGCCTGTTTCAAATAGTTCTGTTTCCACACTACTTTGTGAATTAAAAAGGAAGGCAGAAGCGTAGAACATACAAAAAATTATGTATAACACTATAAAAATTGTAATGCACTAAATTATGTCCAAAATTGAAATTGTTAAAAATTAAATTGAAATAATTGAAGAGCATGACGCTCTATTGTGTAGAACATTCTACGCCATCTTGCCAACCCAACAACACCTTATGTAACAACAAAATATATAATTCCTATAACGATACAAAATGTAACAATACAAATTTTAAAACATTTCAATTCAATTATCAGAACAATAATATATTCTAATAATTCAAATATTTGAAATTTTCTATGGTTAGAATAAGGTTCTTATGATTTGCTACAAACTATAATACAATTTTTAAAAAAATACAGAGTTACTTAGCAATGAATTCAGATAAATAATTTTATATATACTATTTCATATTATTGTAGCAACAACACAGAAAAGCAACAAAATTTGGATTATACAAGGGCTTCAAGAACTTTGTTGTACAAATTACACAACCAGTCCTCCCCCCACATACAAAAAAAGAAGAAGAAGAAGTTCTGTAAAGCGGACCCCAGGATATGGATTTGATGCATTTTGTGCAAATTTTGAAATCCCAGTAAGATTGACTGGGTCAATTTTGTTTTATGCGCGAAAAACGTATGTGCTCTATTACGTACCAAAATATACTGAAATTTTTCGCCCATTAAAAAAAAAAAATCGATTGTCTTAGGCTTGCGAAATTTGGATTCTGCGTTACAAACTACCAGAAATTTTATTTTTTTGTGTGTGACTTTATTATTATTATTATTATTATTATTATTATTATTATTATTATTATTATTATTATTATTATTATTATTATTATTTTCCATTCGTAGAGATAAGAAAAAGAGGAAAGTGATCAGAAGTAGGTGGTTTTCAATCTTAAAACGGTGGGTGTTTTCCAATCCGTCTGGCTCCACACTGGTAAGGCGTCTTATCTTAAATCAAAAAGCAGAGTTTTCAAAAACTTGACCTGCCCGCTTTTCAGACTTAACATCGCCTGACGTTTTTTTTTTTTTTGTTTTTTTTGTTTTTTTTTTTTTAATGCTGGATTTCTTGAAGTGAAAGGTGCACGACAACAACCACAGAACAATTGACAAGAAACATTGAAACAGAAGAGGACGCAATTACCAGGGAGACCCTTCGGAAAGTTTCATGGAAAATGATAAGGTGCGTAAAATTATGTCCGCAGGAACAGAGTTTGAACACTTACTGTAAAGCGCCTTCTCCCTTTCTTCAAGGCAATATGGGTTGCTAGTTGCCGGTGAGTAATTATTTTTACCGTATTTATTATTTTACTGATGAATCACATTGCTCAACGTGTGCGAGGATCAGTTACATCTGTGGGAGTATTTTTGCTGGAACATTGTTGTCAGAATGCGCTAGTTTATTTTATTTTTTTTTTTCTGAATACGTAGAAAATAGCCTTTATAACTGTCAACGCTGCAACATAACATGCAGTTTTTGTCCCATCCGATAAATATTGATGCGTACTAAACATTAACATTAAGAACTACCGCGATTATTTATTTTATTTATTTATTTATTTATTTATTTTTTTTGTTCCTCGCAATTGATAAGAAATTTGCAAATTTCGTTTGTTTAAACAATTATTAAAATTCAACGTTACGATGTGATTTTATTTTCGAAAACCTCTTTAAATAACGTTTAACTCACAAAAATCATGTCTCTATCATTCTTACTTCAAAAAATATACTCGATCAAAGTTTGGACTGCATTTCTTTTAGAACACTGTGTGATTTCGTTCCAATACCGTATTTCACTAAGAAATAATAGTTTGGCTTTGAATTGTCAGGTTCTCCTCCATGCCGGTCGGTTAATCTATTAACTGAGTAACCAACAATAAGGCCAATTATTCTGTACTTAAGCGCTTTCCAACAACAGTGGATATTACAATTGAGAAATCATAGGTATATAACACAAATGCTCATTACTTTATATATACAAGTTATTATTATTATTATTATTATTATTATTATTATTATTATTATTATTATTATTATTATTATTAAGTATTCTGCCTTTCGGCAGGTCCTGGGACTAATGAGGATTTTTTTTTCAATTTTAGATTTGGCCCTGGAAATGTTTCTTTCGCTTTTCTCGCTCTTCAGCTTCCTCTTTTAACTCACAATATTTTCTCGTATCTTTCAAATCATCGATCAGCTATGTTCTTCTTCCAATTCCTCGCTTCCCTTCCATCTTTCCTTCTATAGCGGTGTGAAGAAGACAATTTCTTCGCAAGATGTGTCCAATCCAATTGGCCTTTCTACAAAGGATGGTGGCTAAAAGTGTCCTCTTCTTTCTTATCCGCTTTAAAACATCTTCGTTTGTTGCTCTCTCTGTCCATTTTATATTCTCCATTTTCCTCCAACACCACATTTCGAAGCTCTCCAAATATTTCTTCTCTAACTTCCGTAATGTTGAAGTCTCTGAACCATACAGTCCAATGCTCCATATATAACACTTGACCAACTTCTTAAGTCCAATATTGAGCCTGCTAGTTAAGAGTGATATTTTCTTGTTGAATGCTTCTTTAGCTATGGCAATTCTTGACCTAATCTCTTTGGTGCAGTAAGCGTCTCTCGTCAAAATACTTCCCAGATGCACTTGGATATTGGTAGGCTTAAAATAACAATGGAATAATAAAAATCTGGATGCTCGACTGGAATCCCTAACTTCAGGCATATTTAATAGTCGGGGTTCTTTATTACGCCTATTTAGCGCCCAGATTGTTCTGTTATACCAACGCTTTTCTATGCTTACTAAAAAGTGAATTGTTCCCGCTCTCTCATTCTGCATCTTCCACATTAAATTCCTGAAAATGAACGCCATTTTCTTTTTCTCTTTCTCTGAAGCAAAAAGCCCCGGAATATGCAATGACTTAGAGAAACAGTAAATCCACCTTTTGATACAAAAGATAATCTCTCCTAATTGACAACTTTTACGCATACCATCCATCAAGTGTAATCATCATCATCATTTTTTAAATCTTACTCTACCGTATCTGTTAACGTCCTCAAAAATACAAAAATAAATATAGTACATAAACCTACTAAATTACACTATTCACCGCACTAAGGACATTTCTCTCTTTTATTAAATGAATAATTTCTACGTGTTTTGCGTTCTCTGAATCATTTATTTTCATACAATAATAATATTAAACGATAGAACTTACCTCGCTAAAAGGCTTAATTTTGCTCTGCATAATGAACTGAAATTTACATAGTTCACAACTTCGTATGTCAGAGGACTTGATCCACTGCTGGAGGCATGCTTGGTGAACATAGCGCAAAGATCCTGAACAATAGCATGGAGCAATAAGGGGAACTTCACTGTCTCCTTCACAATGGCAAATTCTGTAACAAAACAACCAAGATATAGAAACACATTTTCGTACATTTAACATACATGTATAAGCAACTGAGTATATATAAAATAATGAGAGATCATTGAAACAAAAACAGGTATCAATAAGAAGACACTATTACAACGAGGAAATATTTTTCCACTATGTAAACAAATGAAATGAAATCTTTAAGTTTTATGTACCACGGTATGCCGACTAGGCTAAAGGAGACGGTGATGATGAGAAATGAATAAAATGGTGGAATGAAGAAAATGGGAGGAAACGGGAGAACCCCAAGAAAACCCACGCACACGGCGTTTATCCACCACAAAAGTCACTTGGCGCGACCTGGGATCAAACCAAGGACCCCATGCACCATAGGTGAACGCTCTACCACTGAACCACCGCGGTCCGTTTTCCACTATGTAGTAATCAAGGATCTGTAAATGAAAGAAAAGCTTCTTAAATTTCCTGGTGTTGCAATGTCATTAAAGGTTACGGTAGGCCAGATGAAGTACATTTAACTAGATGGTATGTAGTCAGTGCTTTGATTCCCAGCGTCATTATTTCTGGCTTTGCAGCTCAAGTTAGTTCTCCACTGCTAGGCCAATACCGAAAAATAGATTCCCCAACGGCGATTAAGCCCAAAGCCATGCGCGCTAACCTTTCAGGAAAGCTCAGACACATCTAACTTATTTCAATAATACATTAACATTAATACAGGAATATCTTGAAAGTTCATTCCCTTGAAGCATGAAATACAGTATTAAAAGTTAATAATGGTCACGTTAATAGCTTACAGCTTTATGAAATAGGAATAACAAGACATCACTAGCAAGAATCTGTCATATGTAAGAATATTCATACTTAATATTCATTTCGGGACCCAATTGCAATATCCATACTGGCAGCTATTTTCGATCTTTCGTTTCTTTTTCACCATCTGTTGGAATTACACATTGAATCATGAAAAAATAAAGCCTGAAATTACGCTTTTAATTGTATATGGAATTATGGAACTATATACGACTGGTTACGATTGTAAGCTTATATAAACAAAGATGTAATAATTCGGGGAGAAACCAAAGTAGTACGAAGACAATTGTATTCTTGAGAAACAACAAAATATAGTCTCCGTATATGCCAAACGTGTAAGTTAAGTTTTTGCCACAATATCAATAAGTAAAAGGAAAGAAAAAAATATGCGAAGAAAATCGTTCAAAATAATAAATTTCCAATCACTGAATTCAGAAGGACGTCAGATGACAGAATGAGAGAACAACAGTACGGGAGGAGATTATTACCACTGCATAATACATCTGATATGGAATCGAAACATACCTACAAAAGCTATGCAGCACATACTTCATACCCAAATTAACTTACCTACAGGAATGTGTACAACTACGAAATGGGAAAGTAGTTTTACTAACAATTCCACACAGCGGAGATGAGAGTCTTAAATGTATTCTCGAAAAGATGAATGAAATAAAATGAATGAAACAAATATAATGAAATCATAATGAAACACCATACCAAGAGAATGTTGAAGAAATAATAGAAACAAGAATTTTAAGAAAACTAAAAATACCTCAAAGGATTGTAACAGTTTACTAATAAATGATATTTTTTCTTACTTTATACGTAATTTTCTGTTTTATACGTTACATTTATGCTAACAATTCGAATAATAAGATGATTCACCACTATCATGCACCATAAGAACTAGCCTGGAAATTAGACACATCTAATACACTTCACAATTTTTTTTATTCTCTATTCTCCATTAATAATATTTTTTTTCAGTTGTCATAGCAACTTTTAAATAAATAGCTATATCTTGTTACTGCAACTACTATTACATGAATATCTATCTGATATCGACATAAAATATATTATATATTATTTTTTTCTTCACAACAGATTGTGTACTTTTAAGCACCGTTGCCCAAAATAACTACAAGATAAAGAATTAAAGTAATTCACTGATACACAATATCGTTGTATATATGGCTCCCGACTAGGACTTCTTAAATTGGTTACAATTGGACCGTTACATATTTTTACATACTTGGTCACCTTACTTTCGAACAACCCTCGTATATATATATATATACATACATATTATATATTTATATATATATACTCATATTTTTCTCAATATTATTCTTATATTCATTGAATAATTAATTATATTTTAATTCTATAAATTTATCGACAAAGATGACTTATTCAAAACATGATCTGTTTATTAATTATTCAAGTCCTAAAATACATTCTTTGACTCAACATCATTCGGGCTCATTGACAAATTAAATTAGAGTATATTGAAATATAACCTATTACTTTCATTTGGCCATCATTAAGATGATTATAAAAGACTTTGAAAGCACAATACTGATAAGTGAAGCGAATTGCAAAATAAATCATAACAATACTCAAAAGTGAAACAAAACAAAAATTAATCAATATCATATCAAAGAATAATACAAATAAAAAACATATTATACTAAGAATCAATCTGGAAGCTCGACATTATCTATGTTAATCTTGGATAAAACTTCTGAAGGAACTAAAGTTTTAACTAGCTGTATCCATTTACCTTTGGTATGTTTTGACGGACGCCATAATTTCAACTCGTCAATATTACGTAAACCCAAAAGTTTACCAGTCTTCACATCCATTAATTCAAAAACTTTAGGGTGAGCATACATCTTCTATCTCATCACCAAACATCCAATGACAATTACTGATGGGAATATATTGATAATTATTTCTAAGATCTAAAGTTTTAAGGTTAGTTTCATTTACAGAAAAACACTCCTGCGAATAAGTTGCTGGCGTAGCTTTAACCCGTCCCACGTCAGCCACATCTAGTTTAAATTAGCATTACCAAATGAGTCGGTTAGGTTACATTGAATGGCACAATCTTGAGTACCGTTCTGTATGTTATTTATGTCTCCAGTTTTTTTTATTCCTGTTTTGATAATTTCTGCCCTCTATGAAATTACTACGAAACCCATTTCGATGAAAATTAGATCTATTGTTTGTCTGATTTCTAAATGTTGTACGATTACTATTTCTGTTTCTTCTAAAATTAGGTGCGGTTCTATTACCGGTATTGAATCTCATTACTTCTTACATTAGGATTACACTGTTCCTTTACATTGATATTTCGAACATGAATAGGATTAACTTGGTTTCGGTTAGTATTAGCTTGGTTTCGGTTATTATTACCTTGCATCACTGATTGACTTTCAAAATTTTGCACTATCATTTATGATTGAAATTAACGCATTGTGCAGAGATCAGTACTTGCTGTAACCTAAAAGGTAACAATATTCGAATCGATGCTGTAACTCGTGATTCCTGTTGGTATGGATTAATTAATTTCAACTCATTATAAACGGAAATCACAAAATGAGACTTATCCATTTTTGGATCATAATGCCTGTTTCGAACTAAGGCGTTCGGTTTGCCAACATAAAATCATTTTCAAAATTTGAAATCAGAGCGTTTTTGAAATCTAAGTAGTTACGTAAACTATCCCTGATCGCTTTGAACCATACTGAGCAAGGTGGTAGTAAAACATGTGGCAAAATTTTAAGAAATTTGGATTTGTGTACGCCAATTAGATCGCACTCTTCTTCAATTTTTTTTCAAAAATGTACTGGCTGGTATGTCTTCCGATCGACCACTAAATTTGGTTAGAGATCTTATTTCACTAAATCTAAAATGACTATTATTATTAGAATGTTTCAAATGTTTAGACTTTACGTATATATGATTCCTACGATGCGATGAATGTGGTCTTCTCTCTTCTCTCCCGATACGAAAATGACTATTATCCCTTTCCGAATCGCTTTCAGGTATATCACCTTCTACTATAGCTAATCTGGGTTCAGCTGGCATATTGTTCAGCTGACGACCGGATCAAGATTACCTTATACGGTATTAATCTTTTTCTTAATCGAATGTATTTCTTCCTGTAATTCTCGAATTTGATTTGTGTGCTCATTAACTTGAGTTTCAAACACTTCCACAGAACTTTGTACAATTGTAAATCCGTGCAGAATTTGTACCAACCTACAGTCTGTTCGTTTTAGTTTAGTGTTTATTTGGTGTGTGATTTGTTCCAATTTATTATCCATTTACTGCGTCATGGACTGTCTTATTTGCTCAAATTTAAGTGTCCATCTGCTGTGTCATTTGCTGCATCGTAGAATTTACCTGCTCGAATTTAGTATCCATTTGCTGTGTTAATTGTTCACCTAGCTGTTTTATAAGATCAGCCACAGCTGGTAGCAATTCCCTATGCACAATACCGCGAGCAGTCCACCAAACACACAGGAGGACCTTCTTCTGATGCAATGCTGGTTTCGGCTGTTTCGGAATCAGTTGATGGGATGCTAACCAATGATGACGGCGCCGTGGAGCTTTGTACAGGACTCACTTCTCATCACATGTGAACACCTTGTCCAGAAATGGCTCTTTCCTCAGACAAGACAGCAAAGAAACACAGCTGTCTGCTCGCGTTGCCTTCTGCCCGGAGTCAAATCATGTGGGACCCATCGACCCTACTTGTAGTACTTCCCAAGTTGATGAAGGTGCGGCCGAATGGTTTCTCAACTCTCACTGAATTGTAATCCCAGTTTCCCACATGTCTGGCCACTATTCGCCTCAATTACTGCCTAAGATCTTCATTTTGTCTTCGTTGTTCTTCTGGCACGTGGTGCGTCTTCGAGTGTTTCGTCACCGTCCTTAAACTTGTTAAAACACCGCTCCACTGACCACGTAGTCGCGACACCCTCATCAAAGGCCTGGCATATCTTCCGCCCGCTTCAGCGGCATTTGATTCCAGTTTGAACTCGTACAGCATACACGCCCTTATGACGCTATGTGGAGGTCCCATGTTCACTCTGTCCTTACGCAAGTTCACGGTGTAACTGAACTGCCACACGAACAACTGACCTTCACCTTATCTCCATTCGCATTCAACTCACGGTGTGAGGGCCAATGGAACACAGACCTCCACAAAAAGTGACAGAACTTTCTTGGTTACCTTTATAATAATGAAGTATACAGTGTGTTTTTAAACAAGACAGACAACATTTGAGAGCTGATCCCTGACACGAAAGTAAGTGACAAAAATATAGGCTAACCAGGGTGTATTTTCGGCATTATGACCAGCTGAAAATTTTTGGAAAAATGCAGGAACAGTATAATTGGAGAATGTCGGGTAAAAAGGAATGTCTATTATATGTAGTTTTAGATTTCATTAATGTACAATTTGATGTGACGCAAGGGCTGCCGCACGTGGGTGGCTCTGAAAGAAATTGAGGAAAATAAA
Organism: Thermobia domestica; assembly: GCF_964235325.1. Lineage (NCBI taxonomy): Eukaryota > Metazoa > Arthropoda > Insecta > Zygentoma > Lepismatidae > Thermobia > Thermobia domestica. Next base: position 299,582,112 of record NC_137458.1, on the reverse strand, counting down.
CAATCAAGTACAAGAATTCACGAAAGATAACAATATAGGAAGGGTAATCATCAAGAACGTTATTCTGTTTTTTATGAGTTCGTTTAACGTCCATTACATGCTGGGCGTGGAGCTTCTCTTTTAAGTGCTCTTCGCTGATATTTTGGAAATCAAATCAAGTAATAACACTTCTACTAGTGTCCAGATGACGGTGGGCTTCGACTAAGACAGGGAAAGGTCCAACGACGCATAAATAAAGTGCTATTGCGTAATTTCTTAACACCGGCAGAAGGAAGAGCACTGTGGCAACATTATGAATAACAAAAGGTGATAATTTACCTATACCACCTAAAGTATCATTGGATCGGTCTTTGATTATTAAATACCGGGATCTATTTCTCGGTATGCTCACTTCCTGAGAAGGGTGAGTTTTGATGCGAAGCCATATTGATGAAATAATCCAAATCTGCATTTCTTCGACAAGGTTTTAGGAGTACGTAGCAACTAGTGTATCTGGATCATTATGTCAGCAAGCTGAGTCATAGCTCAAAGCAAGAGGATGAACAATTGTAATAAGACAGGACCACTTGTAGCCCCGACTGATAAATACTGATTTAGAAGAAGCTACTGTACACATAAATTAGACAAATTCAGTAATGTCAAGAACAGTCAAATAAAAAAAATCACCAAAAAAGAAACTAATTTAGTAATATTTTTTGATTAATTTGTCAATGTTCAGTGTGCTATGTCATATTCAAGACAGTAAAACTGCACTGAGCAGAGCACAAAGTCTTCATTTGATGACAGAGTTCCACAGAAAACATTTCTTCAATAAGTACGTTGATCTTCATCGAATTTCATATTTCACAAGTCAAGTTCGTTATATGCTGCCATTTATTTCATTATGTGAAATTCATCACTTTCAACAGTATTTCTATTACTTTCTGCAGCACCCGTTTAAGAATGGAAGTAACATCTTCCATGTCGTTGTAACCACCTTTCCCTCTCAATGGAAGTTCGTTCACTACTTCCGCTGAGGGCAAGGGCGCCCATCAGGGGGGGAGCAACGCGGGGCGTTTGCCCCCCCCCCAAGAGGAAATTATTCTTGGAAATATCGAAAACCCAATGGAGTTTTTACATTAGTTACAGCAAAATTTGGAACTATATTTGAAATGTCGCTTACACTTGCCCCCCCTTGGAAATCACAACATGGGCGCCCTTGGCTGAGGGATGTTAATTAATTTAACACAATGAAGAATGATTTCAAGACCAAAAGTATCTCGTCACTTACGTAATTAATGGTACTTTATGGTAACCCACTTGAAGTTTTAGAAGATATATCACAACAATTGTTGGATGCTTTATAAAAATAAGGTGCTGGTGTAGTTTTAGCGCACCGCATTTTGGAAGATTGACAGGTGAAATACTTTGCATGAAAAGACATGTTTATAAGGAACAGTTTTCTGCACGCAACAGAATTAAATACAAAGTAATACAGCTGTATTTTAGGTTTACAAGTGCAGGGTTACTAGTGTAAAATTATTACACGTACTTTACGACGGATAAAATAAGTGGGTGAATATGAAAGATGACTCTATTAGATGCTATTTTCTACCGACAGCGTACTTCTTTACAGTGTAGAGATGCTGTATTTTTTGTTTACAAATGAAGCGTTACTAGTATGAAAGCATGACAAGTACTATTGAAACTCGTATCATTATCAAAACCCTCTTCTTTTCACTACCTTCGCTTATACGTACAATCATCATCGCTACCGCTCGGGACCCCAGTTTCGCCCTGCCCTGTCTCGGTTAGATATTATTCGTACTTTTTAATGGCCACCTAGCACAAGTTAGTTTGTGCTGTTTGCACTATAGTTTTTATGCCATACATTCGGAAGCCGCATTTATACGCAAACCTAAAAGAAGTGTAATTTTTCAACAAATACTTCTAGTGTCCCCCTTAAATTTTATCTATGCGACGTGAGGTATTTTCATGTCGCCCACCGCAAATATTTTAGAGGGCGATAAGAAAGAAACTAGTGAAAGAATTACATTTCCTCAGCAATTATTTCGAGTGGTACTCCAAAAGTAAACCCGTACAAAATAAAATAAAATAAAATGTACGACGTAATTGCTTGAAAACTCCCTTCTTCCACTGCACAAACTACCATCTGTTGCAAGCGGTGAGAACTGACAACACCTTTCATTCTGGTGGCAGGACAAACGACTGCTAAGCAGCGAAAAGATGATGATGATGATGAATACGCTACATCAACAAGGGAAAAACTGTAAGGAGTTCTTGGCTCATTATATCTGTATAAATGAAATACAACGACACTATATTAAAAACGCAATTACTAACTTTGCTATTAACAAGAGTAACAAACATGAATATTAAGTAATATCATAGAAAACTCAGTACATGCTCACATATATTCACAATGCATACTTACCTACAAATGTCATGATTGTTCGAAAGAGTTGAAGCTTGAGATGCACATCGTTCCTGAGACAAGGTCTGTGCTGAAGGTGTGTAAACAGGTTCCTATGAAATTAAATAAAAATAAATAAATAATCACATGAAAAACATTATGCCTTAGTTATTTTTATTTTGCTATAAAATACAGCAGAAACATGAACATCTCTACTAATTGGAGTCAAAAACTGACAGGATAATAAAGCAGCGGAACTTCAGTCTCATCTCTCATCCTTTTAAAAACCATTTTTAAGACTTCTATTCAAACTCTTCTGGTAAGTAGATTTAACTAAACTAAAAATGAAATACCACATTAAACTTCCTCATTTCAAATTTCTAAACTGATCTATAAATCTTGTCAACACTAATTTTTGGTACTTAAAAAAAGAAAGAAAAAAAAACATATTATGTATAGAAAACTAACTAGGCTACATGTGTAAAAAATAATCTTTCAGGGTTCTTCAGAAAGAAAACGAAACATTTGTTAATAAATAATATGCACTAACAAAAGTCATGTTCGACAAAATCAACGAAACAATTTTTTAATCGTAATATATATATATATATATATATATATATATATATATATATATATATATATATATATATATATATATATACAGAGAGAGAGAGAGAGAGAGAGGGGGGGGGGTTCAAAACAACACCGACAACATTTGGGATATGATTCCTGACACTAAGATAAGACAATAAGCACAGACCAACCTGGGTGCACAAATTCTTCCTTTCGGAGTTATGGGCTGCCAAAAACATTTTATAAAAAAATGTAATTTTAAAGGTCCATAGCTCCAAAACTATGGGATCTACCGTAGTTGGGTCAACACTTCCCTTAGGAACTAGTATACGCCCTATCCAGATATCCATGTTTCATAGGCCTGTGGTACCTCCGCAATAATTTTTATAGAGCTACTTGGTGAGTACTTCAAATTACATGCCCGTAGACAAATTCCCTCATAAAAATTGTTACGTGAGTACGTTAGGATTCTGAAACAAGTATTTTTAGATAGCGTACATGTTAGTTCCTAAGTCAGTCTTAACCCGACTATGGTAGGTACAATAGTTTAGGAGTTATGAACCTTTAAAGTTCAATTTTTCAGGTTTTCGGCAACCTATAACTCCGAAAGGAAGCATCTGTGCACCCAGGTTGGTCTATACTTTTTGTCTTATCTTGGAAGTGGTGTCAAGATTCACTTCCCAAACGTTGTCGGTGTTGTTTTGAAATACCCTGTATAGATATAGATAGATAGTCAGTCACAAAGAAATAGCACCAATGAGAACAATCCTGATATGCATTGCATTGAATTTGTGGATAGTACGTCACTTAATGTATAAAGCTTAGGGTTTTCTTTCAATGTTCATACGGAGGATAGTGCTAATATTAAAAAATGTAAGTTTTCTCAAAGGGGTGCAAAGCAGTGTCGGCACTCTAGACCAGAGGAAGGCACGGTGGCTCAGTGGTAGGGCGTTTATCTCCGGTGCATGAGATCCGTAGTTCGATCTCTGGTCAAGTAAGTTTGTGGTGGACCACAGCGTGTTCGTGAGTTTTCTCGGGTAATTCTGTTTCTTCCTACATCCGCATTCCGCTAATTATTCCATCATTACTCACTTGCCTTATCCAATCGTCTTCCTTAGCCTAAAGGGCATAAACGTGGAACGTTAAACTGAACGATTTGACTTTTTCCTCTAGGCCTGAGCTGGGATCTACTCATGTGACAATACAGCAGGTGATGGTTTTTTCCGAGTTCATGAAGGTAACGCACTACAGTGGATTGGGACACGCCGAGTTAGTTTGACAGTCATCGTGTGCTGGTAGATGGAGTTTTCTCAATGGCGTATCATATGTCCTCAGAATCTGTTTACCTGGAGCGGTCGGAGCTCGGTTGATCTTTGATATTCTTATAACCTGCATGAAATTTCTGAAAAAAAAAAAAAAAATAATCATCTTTGAGCTTTACGTTCGACAGTTATGCTGGTTAGGCTAAAGGAGACGGTGATGATGAGTAATGAATGAAATGGTGGAATGAAGAAAGTGGGAGGAAACGGGAGAACCTCGAGAAAACCCACGCACGCGGTGTTTGTCCATCAAAAAGTTCACTTGGCAGGGGCTGGGATCGAACCCGGGACCCCAAGCACCAGAGGTGAACGCTCTACCACTGAGCCATCGCGGCCCCTCTAGAACCAACAAGTTTCTATACTGTGCTTCACTACACCTTTCCCTTTCGCATGGCAAATTTCTGCGTTGCTGTTGCATCGTTACGATCGTGTTCGAACTCACATAGTTACGGTTTACGTATGAGACGTTGCTGAGCACTCACCGTCACTCCCATAAAAAACTGACGGAGCTGTGGCTTCTGTATTGAACTGTCCGCTTGCCACACTACCTCTTGGACCAGTTTGACCTTGTGCTTATGATCGATCACGGCGCCTAATCTTTGGGTTGTGGAAATACTGTAATACTTGTAACTCACACTTGTAGTATTTCAGACTTAAGAATTGACTACGAAATCTGTCAACAGGGACACGGAAACAGGAGTCTGGCCTCTATTAACCTCTTCCTACTGTCTGTGAATTGACTTATAAAAAATAAAATACGTTGTTTCCAGACGTAATTCTGAAAGTTTAGTAAATCTTATCTTTCTAAATAGAAGTATCCTTGCTCAGGGGTGAACAAGGCGGGGTTTTAGGGTCAAGTTGAACTCATAAGAATATTAGGGTGGACAATATTTCATTCAAAATGGTAAAATCAAACTGGAGAATGGAAAACTGGGAGGAGGGAAGAATAATGGTAATTTTGGGAGACTACGCCCAAGCCCTTAGGCGGCGGGACGATAGCACTTTTGTCCTTAGTAACAGTACACATATCAACTATGTAAATAATAATATATTGACATTATATACGATAAAAGGAGGAAACAGCGAAACTGACACCGCACTGACTACTCTGTAGTGCACATTCTACACAAAGAGTGAAAAAAATGCACGATTCATCCGGACACTGAACCCGTGTCCCCGGCTTACTTTACTTATGAATTAACCACTATGCTACCCAATCCAGACCCTGAACAGACACAAATTTTATTAACTCTTGAGACTGACTGCATGAAATGAAATATGTAATTTTACGTTCCATGCTTATGACCTGTAGGCTAAAAGAATCGGATGACGAAACTGAATGATTACTAAGAAACTGTAGAAGTGTGTGGAAGGAATTAGACAACCCAGAGAAAAATACGAACACGATCAAATTTACCACGAATTAATATGGATGAGTCAAACCGGCGATCCTTTGTACCAGAGGAGAGCGTTGGACCACTGAAAGCGGCTCATAACACGCTTTGTAAAAAAGAGGATAAAACTCCAACAAACATTGAGGTATTACGGCTATGAAGTCGATAAAACACAAGACTTCCACCAAATATTGAAAAGATTCTACAAGTCCAGTTTATCACTACTTTGAAGTTACAGACACGATAGTAATTAACTTGAAATGAAATCTTTGAGTTTTAGGTCCCACGATTATGCCGGTTAAGCTAAAGGAGACTGTGATGAGTAATGAACGAAATGGTGGAATAAAGAAAGTGGGAGAACCCCGAGGAAACCCACGCACACGGCAATTGTCCACCACAAAGTTCACTTGGCGGGGAGTTGGGATCGAACCCGGGACCCCAAGCACCAGAGGTGAACGCTCTACCACTGAGCCACCGCTGCCCCCTTAATTAATTTGAATATACAACAAGAGAAGTTACGAAGAGACGGAACAAAAATTACGTAAAAAACAGAAGCAATTCAAACTTGTACTTATTTCATACTGAAGTGTATCTTTTCCCTTCTCTTGACTGTATAGTTTCTTTTATTTTCCTCCACCAAGAACCCTTACTTGGCATGTTATCTTCATCAGACATTAACTGTCAGGAAAACCTTTAAGTTACTGAAACTGTTAAAGCTTATTTTAATTTTAATGAATAAGTATACAGAATTAGGATTAGGAATTAGATTTCTGGGCTGTCGGCATCTAAGGCCATTTAGCCTGTCACGTATATGAGTGATGACGTCCCCCGGGAAAGGAAGAAAGCATTGGGGAAGAAAGAAAGCGCCTGGGACCATTCTGTTAGATACCATCCCGGCATTTGCCTCGTGTGAATGAGGGAAACTCAGGAAAAATCTCACTCAAGGTAGCTGACCTGAAAAAGCTGGTACACTTCGACTGAATGGCCCCACCGGGAATCGAACCCGGAACCGCTCGCACCAAAGGCAAGAGCGTTAGCGACTACGCCACGCGGGGCCACTAAATAAGTATATATTCTGGTCAGAAAGGTATTAATTATTTGTAAACACAAATTCAATATTACTTCCACCGCTTTCAAGGTCCCGTGTAAAGAACTTCGATTCTCCATTCTCTGTCGTCTCTCTTCTTTCCTATTGAGCCCATTCTCTTTCAACCCACTGTTCTAATAAAATATTCTTGGGCTTCTTGCTTGCATGTTTAACGCTCTGAATAATTCCTTTTGTTACTTCAACTACTTAGTAACTTTGGGAGCAGCAACAGTCTCTTCCTTTCCTGTTTCCCGATTAGTAACTATCGGTTCACAGAAAGAACACTTTCCATACATGGATTTTCATGTCAGACAGTTACAACAAGAATGACACAACCACCTCAGTTCACAGCTTGATTGCACTGTTTCACTTTTCAATCTCTTTTTTAAGTATGTAATTACGTAAATCTAATTAGTTATCGACGATATGAAATATTTGTAATATTTCCAATTGCTCAGCTAGTAATGTTCCTAAATCAATTTTTCTTTCAATATTTCGAGTGTGACACTTAGGTGTTCATCTTCAGGAGCACAAAATGGCTTATATCTCCTTTTCTCATTCGATTTTCGATTCCAAATTGGCAACCCCGCCACTCTTATACGACTCGGGATTCGACAATATGCAAGAAGACTTTTTGTCTTCTTTTGATGTCACAAATCACCCCCCAGAGTTTGTGCACATCTTTCAGGTTCACTCTGTATATATATTATGTTCTAAGATACTGCACTACCTATTCATATTTGGGTCAATCCACGCCAAATCATCACAATAAAAAGGGCTTTTCAACCTCACTATTTCAGATTGTGATGAAAGTTGGTGAAAAGCAAGCTTGTGAAGTAAACAACATTTGTTAAGTTATAAGCTCCAGTAACAAGTAGTTCTCAGATAACAGTGTTGTCAACCTGACAAAAAGTGGCATTTTTCGCAAACATGCTAAACGAAAAAGAAAAAAACATAACTTCGCTCCTAATTTAGATAGAGATGTCATGCTGGGCTTGTTGTAAAGCTGAAGAAATGCCCTTTCAATAAAAAATACATGTAAACCATTTCTGTTATTTTTTTGGTGTCAAGGTCACACACCGTGACCTTTGACCTCAAATATCTAAAAAAAAAGTTTTTTTTTATTATTTTTGTATTAAAAAACAAAACAAAAAAAAAGCATGCTGTGTAGTGTCATGGTGTCCTCCTGTTGTGTAAATTTCATGTTGGAATGGCTATGGAAACAGGAGTTGGAAAGTAATGAACCTAGCAGACTTCAACAAAAATGTCATATTAAATGGGTGGATATGATGTAAGAATCTTTCAAGTGTGATATAAATCCCCTCGAAACAAGTAAATGTTGTACATTTCAAAATTGTACTCACCTACAAGTGAAGAGGGTGTTGCTTTATCCTTTGCATTCTCTCTTGCGTGGTAATAGCATCTGTAGCTGCGAAATTATATGTACTGCCAATAGCTGTGAACACGTTCACTGAAGCAAGAACATGGGTGATTGGAACAGTCAGAACATGAGGATGTTGGAGATGTAAGCTCGGTAAGTTGTTGGAAAACGCGGAGGTCTGTTTATCAACGTACCATGACTACCTGTCAATTATTACGTGCAACCCACCTGAAGTGCAGTGCTTCTTCCAGCAGTGCACTGAATGCGCAGTAGCTGCCGAAGTGAGGAGCATCCTGGATAATGTTCTCCAACAGAATACAATTGAACATGTTACCTTCAAACAGTGGGATACTACTAGAAGTAGTATACATGTGCCCTTGTGACATTAGTGAAACAACTAATGAATATGCTGACTTATCCAAATTAACACTCTTGCAAGCACATGCTTTTGTTGCAACTTATCAGGCAAGGTATATGATGGGTTAACTGTAGGCAAGTTGTTATATATGACTTTGCGGAAAATTATTCCTTCATTTTGCAAGACGAAGTCCAAGGTTTCCACTGGAACAATACACAAGCCACTGTTCATCTATTTGCTGTTTATTTCCGTGAAACCCCTGCAGTTGGAATCACATACACTAACCATATCACTATCTCGGACTGATGCAACATGACACCATTGCTGTACGTGTTTCATAAGAGATTGATTACATTTTTGAAAGAAAACATCAGCGCAGTATCTAAGATATATATATTTTTCTGATGGTAGTGGTGCAAAATACAAGAATAAGCAGAAACTTCACTAATTTACTACACTACTACGATGATTTTGGAATCCATGCTGAGTGGCACTTCTTTGCCACTTCCCATGGTAAGAGTGTTTGTGGTGGGCTTGGAGGGACAATAAAGAGGCTAGCAGCTGGAGCAAGTTTCCAGTACACATCCAGCAGCTGTTGGATTGGGCAGAGAAGAATGTGCATAACATGAGCTTTGCGTACGTTACCCACCAAGAAGTTACTGTTGCAGATAAAGCTCTGAGTGCACGATTTGATACAGCACGACCATTACGAGGAACACAAAAGCTTCATGCATTCATACCAGTACCAGTTGACAAGTAAGTTATGAAAAGATATTCTACAGCAGCAAAAAATGTAGTGCACCACATGAACATTTTACGACAATCAGTTTCACCGGAGGAAGAGACAGGATTTGTAACATGTGCATATGATGATACATCGTACTTAGGACATATAAAGACCGTGAATGCTTACACACAGGAAGTTCTTATTAATTCCCTTCAATCCCCATGTTCCATCACCACCGTATGTTTATCCCCAACCTCCTGATGTTCTGACTGTTCCAATCACTCATGTTCTTGCTTCAGTGAACCCGTGCACAGCTATTGGCAGTACATATAATTTCGCAGCTACAGACGCTATTACCACGCAAGAGAGAATGTAAAGGGATAAAGCAACACTCTCTTCACTTGTAGGTGAGTACTATTTTGAAATGTACAACATTTACTTGTTTCAAGGGGATTTATATCACACCTGAAAGATTCTTATATCATATTCACCCATTTAATATGGCATTTTTATTGAAGTCTGCTAGGTTCATTACTTTGTAGCCCTTGTTCCTGTAGCCATCCCGACATGAAATTTACACAACAGGAGGACACCATGACACTACACAGCATGCGTTTTTTTTTTTTTTTTTTTGTGACAACAATCAAAAATGCATTTTTCAGATATCTGAGGTTAAAGGTGCAAAAAATGACACAAATGGTGTATACCTAATTTTATTATTATTATTATTATTATTATTATTATTATTACTGAAAGGGCATTCCTTCAGCTTTACAACAAGCCCAGCATGACGTTTCTATCTACATTAGGAACGTGATTATTTTTTTCGTTTAGCATGTTTGCGAAAAATGACACTCATTTGTCAGGTTAGCAACACTGCAATCTGACAACTACTTGTCGCTGGAGCTTATAGCTTAACAAATGTTGTTTACTCCACAAGCTCTTGCTTTTCACCAACTTTCATCACAATTTGAGATGGTAAGATTTTTCGCTGTGATGACTTGGAATGGAATGTCCCATTTTACCTTTTTTTTGTATTTTAAATTTTCCATCCAATTGTTTCTTCTTAATCACCACGCAGGATAAGTGTTCCAGCGTCACACTCGAAATATTGGAAGAAAAACTGACTGAGCAACATTACGAAGTGACTAATTTGAAATATATAAATCACCCTTATCAGAAATTCCCAAACTATGCACCGCAGCACCCTGGTGTGCCTTGACTGATTTACACGGCACCAAACATATATTTGGAAAGTACACTGAGATTATACTTGGCCCACATTATTTTCGGGTACAACCACACTCTTTACTGATGGGCCATATATAGAAACAAAATGGCTTAAAAATCTGCATTCCTTACCTGCAATCTCCAATCAGAAGGCTGAGCTCCACTGTTTGCATTCTCCTTACCCCAGTCCAATGGAGAAACGCTTATTTGCTGCAGCGGCATTATAACCGCTTGGTGAGCACTACCAACCCATCATCTGATTCATTCTCTCTGCAAGGATAAGAATGCCATATAAATGTAGGTGCTCTACAAATCTGTCTACGAATACATCAGAAATGGGTAACCTTACGAATTCTGGCCTCAACTTACGATGAGGAAGAGTATTACAGTCCAGATAATTCCCTTAATATTACAACGCTCTTCTGTAGGCTCACCTCACTTACTTACAAAAAAAAGCATAACTTCAAGACAATAAAGAACTAAATGAAGTTAGAAAGTGATTCAAGGTATATTTTCAAAATGCTATTAAATTAATAACTGCAAATAGAGCTTAAGAAACATTTGTTTATAATATATTCTAATTTACTAACCTTCCATATTATCCTATATCCAACAAAAATTAGAATTACGATTAGGATTTAAGAGTTCTAGCTTTCGGCATCTACAGCCATGGTAGTCCGTCACGTCCCTTGGCAATAATTCTATCTGAGGAAAGGGTAGGAAGGAAGGAAGTGGTCTGGGACCATTATGTTAGGTACCATCCCCGTATCTGACTGGTGTGAATGAGGAAAGCTCAGGATGGCTGTCCCGAAAAAGTATTCACACTTTTCCGACCAAGTGTCACCATCGGGAATCGACCCCGGACCGCTCGCACCAAAGACCAGAGCGTTAGTGACTACGGATCACGGGGCCACAACAACACATTTGGTATCCATTAGATATTATACAAGTGTCCCGAGAGAAAGTGGTAATACTTTGAAATGGTAATATAGGTGATTTTAACATGTGTTCTACGCTCGAAGGTTTGAGGGTTGTTAACCATTTTTGACCTTACGTTGCTTATTCTTCACTCTGTAGTTATTCTACAAAGGTTGGAATAGCGCATTTGAAAGTGATGGAATGCCCTTTCCGACGATATGCAAGATGTGTTTCGTAAGGTAGTTATTGAGGGAAATTTGGGAATTTTAAGATTATTTAGGGGAACTGAATAGTGAAATTTATCCCCAAAGTTCACTCAATATTTTCCTTCCAAAGACACCATTGCCACATGTTCCGTAACGTTGAAAAGACCATTCCATCACCTGTCAAATGGGCAATGTCTCGTCTCTGTACAATAACTATAGAGTGAGGAATAAGCAACGTAAGGTTAAAAATGGTTCACAATCTGTAGCTTTCAAACAGTTAAGAAGAGGACCCATGCTTATATGAATCATTTTGCTTAGAATCATCCATATTATTATTGCCCAAATTTTTTACACTTTCTCCTGTGATATTCTGTATATTGCACGGATCCGTACCCATACATAATATAAGCCACATGTTTTCACAATTTGTAAATAAATAGTGGCAGATGACAGAAGGAAACTACACTTTCAGGAAAAGTCGAAGAGAACACGGAAAGTCACGAAGAAATCCGACAACCCTTCCACAGGTTCTCCCTCCAAAGGATAGCTATTAAAAGTGGACGTTGGAACCAAGAAATCTCAGTGTACTGTACTGATCATTAACCTACAACACCTTCTCCCGAGGCCGCCATTGGTACAGAGTGTAAACCTTTAATACCTGCTCCCGAGGCCGCCATTGGTACAGAATATAAACCTTTAATACCTGCTCCCGAGGCCGCCATTGGTACAGAGTGTAAACCTTTAATACCTGCTCCCGAGGCCGCCATTGGTACAGAGTGTAAACCTTTAATACCTGCTCCCGAGGCCGCCATTGGTACAGAATATAAACCTTTAATACCTGCTCCCGAGGCCGCCATTGGTACAGAATATAAACCTTTAATACCTGCTCCCGAGGCCGCCATTGGTACAGAATATAAACCTTTAATACCTGCTCCCGAGGCCGCCATTGGTACAGAGTGTAAACCTTTAATACCTGCTCCCGAGGCCGCCATTGGTACAGAATGTAAACCTTTAATACCTGCTCCCGAGGCCGCCATTGGTACAGAGTGTAAACCATTAATACCTGCTCCCGAGGCCGCCATTAGTACAGAATATAAACCTTTAATACCTGCTCCCGAGGCCGCCATTGGTACAGAATATAAACCTTTAATACCTGCTCCCGAGGCCGCCATTGGTACAGAGTGTAAACCTTTAATACCTGCTCCCGAGGCCGCTATTGGTACAGAGTGTAAACCTTTAATACCTGCTCCCGAGGCCGCCATTGGTGCAGAGTGTAAACCTTTAATAACTGCTTCCGAGGCCGCTATTGGTACAGAGTGTAAACCTTTAATACCTGCTCCCGAGGCCGCCATTGGTACAGAGTGTAAACCTTTACTACCTGCTCCCGAGGCTGCCATTGGTACAGAGTGTAAACCTTTAATACCTGCTTCCGAGGCCGCTTTGAGCTACGGAGATACCTATCCCGTTTCATGCTGCTTTGGGCTAAGACAAAATCCTATCTCTCCCAGGCAACATCGTATGCCGAAGGGAAATTAATCCTATCTTACATTGAAAACGTTTAATTAGAGTGTTTATAGACTTATAGAAACTTTGTACGATACTTATATACGACATTTTTACAATAAAAAGGTGAAGGGCTAGAAATCTCGTGTAAATTATTAACACTGCCTACAGTATCACAATATACAAATTGTTCGACAATAACATGTGATTTTGTTACGACATTTAAGAATCGTAATGCGTGACCAATTCCAGTCACAAAATGAAATAACAATAAAACACTACTGAAGAATATTCGAAAATCTAGTCAATATCAATTTTTTGGTAAATACAGAAACGTGTCACAGGCCAGTAAATTGAAGTATCATGTAAATTAATACCTGTTACCAAACCTTTTCTTTTACACCAGATATTTAGGTGCATGGGCGGCGATTAGGGGGGGCAAGAGGGAGCAGTTGCCCCCTCCCCCACTTTTTTGAAGTGACCACTTAACTCTTTTAAATTATATCATCTATATTTCGGTGATAGACCAGAATCTTCATTATTCGATTTAAAAAAGTACCAAAAAAGCTTTTTACTTCTTTTTTTCTCAAGTCTGGAGGCATTGTAGAACACCTTACATATGGTTTCACGCCTTTCTGCGTCTAGACGTAGTGTGTGATGACGTCATAACAAAAAATATTTTTTGTTATGACTTTTTGATTACTTTTTGCAGGGCTTACTTTTGCACCTAGAAGATTGAAATTTTGCACACACATTCAGTGCGCCCCTTAATATTGTCCAGATTCTTTTCAGATTTCTGCGATAAAACAGGAGGGTCTAGAGCAGCAAAAAGATAAAAAAAAAGGATATGTTTTTAACTAAGATCCTTTTTTTCGCGATTTTCCCTCCTCAGATACATGATGGAGATATGTGAATGTTCTAAAAAGAATGATGTACGAACCATGATTTTAGTATAAATAGGGACGTCTCAGGGAATTTTTACTTATCCTTTTTTTATACGGGAATCTGGAGTATTGTAGAGATATTATTTTTGGCGGGCTTACTTTTGCACCTAGAAGATCGAAATTTTGCACACACATTTAGTACACCCCTTACTATTTTTCAGATTTGTTTCAGATCTCTGCGTTAAAACAGGGGGGGGGGGTACAGAGGGGAAAAAGGTACAAAGAAGGAACATTTTTAAAACAAATAATCCATTTTTTCATGGTTTTCCCACCTCAGGTACACGATGGAGACATGTAAGTGGTACCGTTTAAAAGTATTTTTCTATTCTAAAGGGAATGATGTACGAACAATGATCATAGGATAAATAGGGATGTTTCAGGAAAATTTTATATTACATCCGGGTCATTGTAGGGATGTTCTTAGCTCATTGGTAAACATTTTCCCGCACTTAGTTTTCAACATAGAAGCTTGAAATTTTTTATACACATTTAGTACACCTCTTCAAGGGCGCCCATCAGGGGGGAACAAGGTGAGGCGCACGCCCCCACTTGGAGGAAATTGTACTTCAGAATATCGAAAATCCAATAGAATTTTTACATTAGTTACAGCAAAGTTTGGAACTATTTTTGAAACGTCGCTTATACTTGCCCCCCTTGAAAACCACAACATGGGCGCCCTTGCACCCCTTCGTATTTTTCAGTTGATTTTGAGATCTGTGGGTTAACAAATTGGGTCCAGAGGAGATCAAAAGTTTGAAAAAAATCCAAATTTCCCTCAAAATTTCCCCTTCTTAGGGACAAGATAGGAAAACGTAAATGGAACCGTTTGAAAGTTGTTCTATTCTGAAGAAAATGAGGTACTAATCATGATCCTAGGATAAATAGGGATGATGCTGTAGCTGATTCACTGAAATTCAATAATTTACCTTTAAAAAGCCATAATTTAAAAGGATAATGTATATAGTTTCATTTCGAAATGTAAAGTTTTTGCATGTATTACTGGTTCATAGAAAAGAAATGGTACCATATAATATTTGTCGTTGCGTAAGTGTGTATTGGTTATTTGTCTTCCCGTAGAATTAAGACAGCTACAGGAATTGCGTTTTAATTGCAATTCAAATGAATTAATGTTACAATTGCGTCGTAGCATATGCTTGTAGTATTTACTGTCTTTCATTTTCTAAGAGTAATAACATGCATATAATGGCAAGTGTGAAATTAAAAATGCAAGTTGTTCATTAATCCCCAGTTTCAAAATAACTTCTACAAAACAAGCCTGATTATTCATTAGTATGATTAATAATATCCTTTCTATTTATTTGTTTTACAAATATGTTATTAAATAATTTGATCACACAATTTTCCTGACAGAATTTTAAGATGTTCATGAGCAAGGAATCAAAGGTTAGTACCTATGTACATTGCTCTTGTCAATTTACCTAATTAAATATGAAACACGATATACGGTATTTTAACTGAAAAAGATAGTATCCTATTAGTTATACAACCTTTCGTCAAACAAAGTGTTAGAAACAATCAGGAACAGTAACATTGATATACACATATTCAGATCATATCTTGTCCCCCCCCCCCCACACACACACTTTTAACGTCCAAACGCCGCCACTGTTTAGGTGCGCAGTTTATGATCCATAATTGTTGGGCATTCATATTTCCTCATTATACGAAAGGCTGTTAAGTTTATTTACCACAAGTCGCTTAGTGGCATTCTGCAAATACTATATGCCTCACTTTCTACATGTCTCATGTTCTTCATTGTCTTTGAAATTGATGATTGTTTTCAAGAAAATGTAGACGTGACCTTAGCGAAGACTCTTACGTCTCAAAATGATTGACAACATCAAATACTGACTCTTCATTGTATGTTTTCTATTGTAAAGTTCCATACCCTCACGCACAGCAACTGTATGTTCTTACTACGAACACGTGTTTATTGGGTTCAAACATAAACAATAGCAAACGATGGAAGGGGATTACCAGGAAGACAAAGAGGATTTGAAAGAAATACGAAGACGCCGACCTCCCCTTCGAGAAGTTGTCTATAAAAGAGGACCTAAAGAGGACAAAAGTACCAGTTGGCAGCTGATCAATCATCTATTAACAGCTATCTCCTGAGGCCGTTACGGGCTATGGAAAGCTCCTTTAAAACCTATCTTCTGAAGCTGCTATGGGCAGAAGAGATATCCTTTAATCACCATTCTCCCGAGGCTGTCATGAGCTACGATGAAATTCTTTGTTTCCCGAGACTGCTACGAAGAAA
This sequence comes from Thermobia domestica, assembly GCF_964235325.1. NCBI lineage: Eukaryota > Metazoa > Arthropoda > Insecta > Zygentoma > Lepismatidae > Thermobia > Thermobia domestica. Next base: position 299,565,775 of record NC_137458.1, on the reverse strand, counting down.
GGGGATATCCTCTAATTACCTACCTCCGAGGCTGCACTGAACGAAAGGAGTCATCCACATTACCTAAAGGCAAATTGAAGCTTTCCCGAGGCCACTTCTTTGCGCCAATGACTTATTTTAACACTGGAAATATTTTTAGATTTACAAAGAAACTTTTTAAAACTGTTTATAAGACTTTAGTTTTGTAATAAAAAATGAAGAGTTTAAATTCCGGACGTCGTTATTTAGACTCTACCGAACAGAACATTGCACTATTAAAACTGATTAATTATAGAATGTAAAAAGCTAAAAGTGTGAGCAATGTGGAATGCTCCACTGACCACCTGATATTTATAAAACTGAGCGTAAAAGCAGTGGATACCGTTCTAATACAAATGTATAAGCCAACAGCTCACCATGATGACAATGAAGTAGAAATGATAAATGACGATATTAGTGACATACTGCATCAGAAGGGAAGAGGTCAGGTTAACGTCATAGTACTGTGAGATTTCAACAATGTGACAGGAGTAGGATGTGAGAATAAGATAGTGGAATCATTTGAACTAGGCAGAAGAAAAGCATGGCGCCAGATGCTGATCGACTTCTGTAGGCAACATATTTGGTAGTGATACGTAAGTGGTATAAGAAAAACAAAAGCTATACACGTGAAAAAGTCCAGGGGATAAAAAACCTACCAACTCTATTATATTCTCGTCAACCAACGTTTCAGGAATAGTGTACGGGACGTCAGAACACTAAGAGAAGCGGACATTGATTCGGACCACAATTTCCTAAAGGCGGAGGTGAAAATCTCGTTAAAATCAATCAAGAAAAATGGGAGACAAAATCGAAAACAGAATTTAGAACGACTAAAGAAGTATGGACAATTGAACAGTAATGTGAAAGAAGAGAAAGCATAAAAAATTCTGCAATAGACAACAGGTTGGGTAGCGTGGAAGAAAATGCGCTTCGGAATAGGGGTCACGCAGTTACTGACTATCAAATAATCTGCGAGGAATGCATAAAGAACCACCCAAGATGTACCGCAATCGAAGAAAGAAAGAAAAAAAAAGACGAAGAAGAAAAAAGAACCTATTATACTGAAAAATGTAGTACAAGCCATCAAAGACATGAGGAAGAGGAAAGTGACTGGAAAAAGAACAAAATAATAGCAGAGTAGCTCAAGGGATAGAGGACAATGCAATGAAAATACTGACTTCACTTACTAACAAGATCTACCTTGAGTGGAGAGCAGCCGAAGGATTTTCTACATGTTACAATGGTTGCACTAAGAAAAAGCAAACAAAGGAGTGCAGAATTATAGAACCACTAACCTTGTTTTAAAAATTCAAGAATTATTGCGCGCATATTGAATAAGCTGTTGGAAAATAAGAAGAGATATTGGAGGAAGATCAATTTCGATTTCGAAAAGGAAGATGCTATTGGGCTGATGGAAATTATATCAGAATGAGTTCTCGACGTAAAGGAAGAGTTATGTTTGTGCTTAATCAACTAGCAAAAAGCTTTCGACTGGGATAATTGGACCAAAATTCTCGAAACACTTAAAAGAAATCAGAGGCAATTGGAAGGACTGTAAATTCATTCACAACGTGTACACAGGACAAAAAGTAAAGTTGAGCCTGAACCAAGGAATGGAGATTAGGAAAGGAGTCAGACAAGAATGTACTATATCGCGCCAATTATTCTACAGAAGTACATTTACAGTGAATGTTTAATACAGGAAGCATTAATAAAAATTGGAGATTTCAAAATTGAGGGACACATCGTCAACAAGATGAAAGTATGCAGACGACACCGCTATTATAAGTAGAAGCAACGAAGGACTGTAGGAAATGATAAACAGAATAGTTGACACATGAGAAACAATATGGAACAGAAATCAACATCGAAAAGTCGACTCAAAAATCAACAGTAGAACAAAGAGAGCTTAAGAGCTCGATGATTTTTAAATGTCAGTGAAATATTTTGGCGAGAAACGCTTACTGCATCAAAGGCATCAGGCCAAGAATTGCTGTAAAAAAAGACGTCTTAAAACGAGTACGAAAGAGGGTGTTCTTATCCAGCAATTGGATTGGACACACCTTGCGAAGAAATCGTTTTCTTCATACCGCCGTAGAGGGTACGATGAAAGGAAAGTGAGAAGTAGAAAGAAGAGCTCAACTTATCGATGATTTGAAAAATAGAATAAAATGTTGGGAGTAGTAATCAATCAATCGGACAATGCAATTCACGCATGCCAGTAACTTAAGATAAAAGAGTTCTTTACTAATTGCGTTGTCGTCCTTGTTTTGTGCCAATACGCTTTCGGTGGGCGCCACACACTTCAACAGTTAGCAAACCTTGTGCAAATACTCTTCTCATCACTAATTCGTATACTAGTATCTTCGTTCAAGTCTCAAGCATAAATTAGTCACAAGTACTCCTGAAATGTATGAAACTTTCCATGTAGTGAAATTGAAAAAGGAATAGTATGATCATTCTGAACAGAAAGCAATTTTACACATATCAACAGTTATGACCATAATTTTTATATATGGACGGTTATCAGAGAGTTGTTTATGAACGAAAAGAGTCTAACCTGTTAGACACGGAGTGTCTCAGGGATCTATTCTTCGTCCGATTCTTTTTATTATTTATATTAATAATCTTCCTTACGATGCCGCTTCAACCTTCGTCAATAGTTATTTATTTGATGATCCCAATATCCGTGTCAGCTCACGATAAAAAGACTCAGTTCAATCTATATTAAATATCACCTCAGATATTATTAAAGACTGGTGTACTTCCATCTTGCTTTGTATTAACTCTGACAAGATCAAAGACTTGGTGCTTATCTACAATGACAAAAATTTTAATGCAGAACTTAAAAACTATTCCGTTCCTTTTTTGAGGGTTTTAATTGTTAATCACTTGAAGTGGGGCGACCATATCCTTAAAGTGGAATCCAGAGTTAGTAAAGGGTTTATCTAATACGTAGATTAAGATTGTGTGTAAGTTTAAAGGTACTTGAAACTATTATGTGCAAATTCCTAGTCATTTAAGTTATGGTACGACACTTTGGGGTCATCAGTCCTCCATCAAACGCCTGTTGAAAATACAAAAGGTATGTGCAAAATTGATGCTTGGTCTCCTAGTCGTGCACAATGTAGGTCAAGCTTTGTTAAATTAGGAATTATGACAGTTCCTGCAATTTTCATATATCAATGTTTGCTTTATATCAAGGAAAACAATTATATTTAAAATGAATTAGGGTATTCTCATACATATCGAACTAAAAACAGGAACCGTTTAGGATTATTTACATATGAATATAGTAAAACGCAAAAAAACTTTTACTATATGTCAGTTAAATTCTATAATTTTCTTCCTATAGTTTTAAGAGAACTTCAATTTCTGGCCTTTAAAAAGCAAGCTCAGAAACTACTTATTAATAAGTGTATATATAGGGTTGACGAATTTTTCGATTTTTAGAACTCAAAATTGATAGTTGAAATATTTTCGTCTGTTATACAATGATCTTTGTTTATATTATGGTATGTTGCAAATGAAGTACTAAAATTTTTATCTTTTAACTATTTATTTCTGATGATTGTGATACATCTGATGTTTTCAGATGTTTCTGCAATAAAATGTATTATTATTGTTATTAACTAGATGATTATACCCTCTAGTAACACGCCACGAAAGCAAACTCTGGGTGAACTGTCACCCAATTTAGTAACTTAGAGTAAGTATTCTGTCAAATTAACCCTAACTTACAAGAGACCTTGCCTAATTGCATATTTACATCGATACGTCCTGCTCATCCAAAAATTTATCTACTGAAGGAATACATACGCAGAAAAGTTTACAGTTACCTTCTCTAGCGCCAAACAGTACTCTTAAATTGATTTCAATCCTTAAAAAACATAAAATTTTCTTTTGACATGGTTAAGTGCAGCACTTTGTTATAAAACACTCGCTTGTTCTGCTGTGTCAAGTTGTTACGTTCATTGGTACACGGAACGCAATAAATACAATACAATGCAATACTTTTCTAAATTATAAATACGAGTTTCGCGAATTTAATATATATACAGACGCGTCTTCCTCAGACGAGACAATAAAGAAACGCAGGTGTCTGCTCGCGTTGCCTTCTGGCCCACAGTCAAATCATGTGGGACATATCAACCCAACTTATGGTACTTCCTAAGTTACTGGAGGTGCTACCGAATGGTTTCTCAACTCTCACTGAATTGTAGTTCCAGTTCTTCACATACAGACGCGGATCCAAGAGAGGGCTATAGCCCCCTTCCCCGCCTGATGCTCAGATACACTGGATAAAATGGGCTTCAATCCTGCTTTACACTGGATAAAGCTGCAAACTATGGTTTAGCCACTCCTTTGATCATATCCTGGATCCGCCACTTCATATATATACACAAGGTATTAATGAACTATACCGACAAACTGTAAGAGGAGATTCCTCACATCAAAAAAAGATAAAAAGTTCATATGGACTCATGGCGAAATGTGCATAGATTCAGAGCTAGGGCTGTCCAAAATCGCGAAAAAGCTAAATTTCAATAGGTCGTATTTCGAATTCCAGGAACTATGGGTGGTGGTTCTTATCAGCGTAAAGGAAGCCACGCATACAGAATCCAAAATTGCATATTTCGTCAATTGTCAATAGCTGTGGAGGATATTCCCTACAGAGTGTAATTCTCAGATATGTTTTCAGTAGAATTTTCAGATATACCATGATCTCAAGAAGGGTCCAAAAGTAGGCTCGAAGTAAACCTTGACAACAATGGACATCCGGTGCTTCGGAAGGAAGGCGGAAGTGTTAGGAACCGGCAGCTGCATGTTTCTTTGTGTTCAGAATAACGTGCGATGATATGTATTTCGCCACGTTCTCTTCACTTCTAAGCGTGAAAGAAAGCATTGCACAATGCGTTTTCCCGAGTACGAGAGACCGTGCTGCTGACGATCCTAAAGAGTTTCGACACACGCCAAAGGATTCCGTGTTCACTGCTATCAAGGCTTATTGTTTGCCTACTTTGGACCAACCACAAAATTAGAGCAAATGTGGAAATTCGGTTGATGGCATGACTGGGAATTTCACCCTGCAGGGAATACTCTGTACACTCATTGAACATTAATGAAATATGCATCTTTGGATTGGGTATTCGTGACTTCCTTTACGCTGATAAGGACCACCATCCACAGTCTCTCAAATTCGAAATAGGGCATCTTGAAATTTAGCCTTCTCGCGATTTTGGACAGCCCTAGCTCTGAAACTATGCACTTTTCGCCATAAATCCATATGCATTTTTTCTCTTATTTTGTTGTGAGGAATCACCTCCTGAAGTTTGTCGGTATAGTTCATTAACACCCTACTGCTTTATAATAGTACATTCTAACATAATTCTACAGACAGGTATCCCTATACTTGAAATTTTAATACGAAAACGTTGAAAATATGACCTAAAATTCAAACAAGGAGAAAATTTGCAGATCATTTGCACATGTTGCTAGATTTAGATTCTATTACAAATTATGGAAAACACTAATCAATTTGATCCCTTTAGTTCGCTTTGGACACAAATAATTTCTCTTCCAGTTATCAAAGGTAACTTCTTATAATTTGTTAATCAGTTCTTTGTTCCGAATTTGCAAAGATGCTGCAAAATAATTGTGTCATGGCGACAATGGCATGGATTCGCTAAATTAATTTTTGTTGCCCTAACTCCTACAGCTGTTGTAGAATAACTGGACTGGTTGACAATACGGTAATAACTACGATTCTTATTGGTATGTTAAATATGTTTATACCATATAATGATAAAAGGACGAAGCAATTGATTTTATATGACACTACTTTCTGTATAGGCATCAATTCGATGAAATACAAAAAGAGTGAAAACTGCACGACTGGGCCGAGATTCGAAACTAAGGCCACGGCCCATCGTACCGGCATGGTAACCCGGAGACCCAGATTCGAGTACTGGTCCAGTCGTACATCCTTTTTACTCTTGTATATATCGTTCTATACTTATATTACAAGTTGTAATGTAAACAATTATTGATTACGGTAGATTTGTTTATGCTGGTATATGGCGTGTTTAACATTTAGTTTTCCTTGCACACAGAAAGCATGATGATTTTGAAAGGAAGAATTAAAGTATGTTCTCTCACAAAATTATTAGCGTTGTGATGAAAATATTTAATATATGCAAGAGGATTTCGCGTTAAGCTTGACATGAAGATTTACACCAAAATGTTATTGTGAATTCTGCTCTCGTTACAATAAACAAATAGAATCGTAATAAATGTTGGTACGAAAAATTAGATTGATGGTTAATATATTTGTAATAAATTTGATGCTGGGGGCACGGAGGCTCAGTGGTAGTGTGTTCACCTCTGGTGCGTGGAGGGTCCCTGGTTCCATCCCACATCGAGCCAAATGGGCTTTCTGGTAGACAAACAAAGTGTTCGTAGGTTTTCTCGGAGTTCTTCTGTTTCCCACCAGTTAATTCATTCCACCAATTCATTTATTCCTCATCATCACCGTTTCCTTTAGCCTAGCCGGCATAAACGTTAGACGCAAAACTCAAACGATGTATTCCATTTCATTTTTAAATCTTATGCTCAAATTGAATCGAATATGCAGCACCACGGAAAAGTAATTGAATACCCAATTCCAATTAATGCTTTATGTAAAACAATTATTTAAAAGCATGTCTTGAGACTGTATAGTGAGACACTACAAAGCATTAGTTTGCAGATAGTTACAACAAGTGAAAGAGTTGTAAAAAATTTATTGAATGCAACGTTATTCGTGCTATTTTTATCAAAAAAGGTTTCATGGTAGTGGTTATGTGATTTTTTTAAAAGGAAAAATTAAGATTGCAACTTTTATTGCAGATAATATCGAGCTATTTGTACATAGTCTTATTACTACAAATGCCTTTGTTTTAATAGCTCATACCTCAACGAGATGAATACTATTTGACATAAAAAATTTGCCGCTGATGTTTTAAGAGAGAAGCGGTAAGAAATGTTTGAGTTCTCATTGAAAATTTCGGCAATTACTATATAACAGACTTATACGACGATTAGCCTTAGTGAATACTTGTACCAATTTATAAAGGTAACCAAGAAAGTTCTGTCGCTCTTTGTGGAGGTCTGTGTTCCATTTGCTCTCACACCGTGAGTTCAATGCGAATGAGATAAGGTGAAGATCAGTAGTTTGTGTGGGTATATCCAACATACTACCTGGTTGTGGCAGTGTAGCTATACCGTGAATTCGAAGGACAGAATGAACGCGAGACCTCCACGGAGAGTCATAAGAGCTGTACGAGTTCAAACTGGGGTTAAACGCCGCCAGCGGGGCAGAAGAGATGTCAGGCCTTTGGTGAGGGTATCGTGGCTACGCGGACCGTGGACCGCGTAGTCACGAAAAGTTTAAGGACCGTGGCGAAACATTCGAAAACGCACCACGTCCCGGAAGACCAACACGTGTACAAAATGAAAATCTTCAGATAGCAATTAAGGCGAACAGTGGCCAGACATGAGAGGAACTGGAACTACAATTCAGTATAAGCGGAGAAACCATTCAGCAGCACCTCCATCAACTTGGGAAGCACTACAAGTTGGGTCGATGGGTATCACATGATTTGACTCCAGGCCAGAAGGCAACGCGAAGAGACACCTGAGTTCCATTGCTGTCTCGCTTAAGGAAGGAGCCATTTCTGGACAGGGCATTGACATGTTATAAGACGTGGGTCCTGTACGAAGCTCCATGGCGTCGTCGTCATTGGTTAGCATCCCATACACCGGTTCCAAAACAGCCGAAACCAGCACTGCACCAAAAGGCCCTCCTGTGTGTTTGGCGGGCTGCTTGTGGCATCGCACATTGGAAACTGTTACCAGCTGGTCAGAGCATCAATGTAATTATGTAGTGTCAGCAATTGAGCAGTGTTCAAGAAAAACTCAAAACTCTGGAGCCAGCACTTCTGAATCGCAAAGGGGACCCCCCCTGTTACAACGCTAAGCTCCACGGGGCTAGGATGAGCCGGAACACCATTCTACTATTGTATCCACTGTACTCCTTGGCATTCCACCATCCGATTATCACCTGTTCCATTCCTCGGAAAATCACTTTAGACGCCAGTTCAAATCCATAGTAGAGATGCAAAATGCACTTGATACCTTCTTTGCTCTACGGTCCACAAGTTCTGCCCGCGATGGAATCCATGGCCCTCTAGAACGTTGTCGATGCTGACAGAGATTATTTTTGATCTTCCAGGTACGTCGTAGGTGACATATCGACGTTTGAAGGTGGTGGGTGAAAAAGCAAAAGAACTGTCTTGGTTACCTTTATAGTTTCTGAAGTTGCTTATAGTACTGAACGGTACATTGTGCATAGCGTCCTTTACTTACAGAACTGCTACTTACATAATACATTAGTTGTAATTTATGGTGTGCTGGTTAAGTTTCGGCACACATTTATAAAATTTACAGGTAAAATCCACTACTCTGTATGAAAAGACATACTTATAAGGAACAAATTTCTGTAGGCAAGTGAACTCAATGCAAAGTAATGCACTTGTATTTTAGATTTTCAAGTCCAGAGTTACTAGTGTAAAATCATTACATGTGCATAACGATGGATAAATGACTGCATACGAAAGATGACCGTACTAAAGTGTTTTCAAAACTAGAAATAAATTGACGTTTGGAGAAGCACGTGGTACCCTGTTGCCACTTCGTGCGCATCGTGAGTTACCAGCTGGAACTGTCCTCTGAGTCTTAACGAAAAAAAAAAAAATTCTAAATATTGATTTGTTTGGAATGGATGAAAGGATATGTTGGTCGTCACAGTATGTGTATCTTGGGAAGGAGGGGATGCTTTTTTTTTTTTCAATCGCTTACGCGTACAAAGAAACGAAAAACGCTTTTTTTTTTTAATTCTGAAAACACGTGTTTAATACTGGCAACATTGGAATGTTGAGGTCTGTTGTCAAAGAAACCCTGCACCCGCTGTTACTAAAATGGCGTTTATGAATCGACCCTCGCTGAGTGACCACAATAACTATGTGACGTAGATTCCCTTCTTCAAAACACATCTTCACGTGTTTTTGAGCTGCCAATTTGTTTCTAGTTTTGAAAGCACTTTAGATACTATTATCCACCGGAAGTGTATTCCTGCACAGTGTTGTTTATCTTTAAAAGTGGAGCATTACTAATATGAACTAATGAGAAGTGATATTGAAATTCCTACAATTAACAAAAGACACTCGTATTCACCACCTTCGCTATGAACATACCCACCGTCCCTGACCCGCCTGCTCCCATCGGACGCACCCCTGCGCTATTGCGCGGGCCAACTCGTCTCGCCCTGCTCTGAATCGGTTAGACAGCATTCGTGCTTTTTTATTACCCACGTAGCACTGGTTGGTTTGTGTTTTTGATACGTCATAATGCCATACACCCGGACGCAGTTAACATCATATTAATTATGTATTTGTTCCATGTTCATCGATTCATTTTCTTAAAATCTATAGGTGCGTGTGGTATTGCTAAGATTCTATAAGCAGAATAAAACTCTGTACCGATAGATTTGGCTAATGTTTCTTCTCGTTTCCACCATGTTTACAAGTAGACCTTCTATTAGCACACTGTCCTAATCACTGTGGTTCGTTTACGTGGCAAATCACGTGTTCACATCATTCGCACCCGGACCAGAGAGCCGAACATTTAACTGTGTTTTCTATAATTCGTCCTAGATACAGTATGCCATATTAAACCCTTAACAATTCCCTTGTTCAAAGAAGTGAAAGGCGTGCAAGGTTACTTTTTGGCACACTACTGGAAATAACTGATCAAAAATTATAATTCTTTCACTAATTTCCTTCTACTGTTTCGTAAATGATTTGTGCTGGACGACATGAAAATATCTCATTTAGCATAGATAAAAATCACGGGGGGCATCAGTAGTGGAAAATTACAATCATCTTATGATTCGCGTATAAATACGGCGCCCGGATGAATGGTAAAAAAAAGTATAAGAAAAAAAACACAAACCAACATGTGGAAGGTGATCAACAAAAAGCATGAATGCTCTCAAAGTCCCGGAAGGGCGAAGCTGGGTTCCACTGATAACGAGGGGATGCACCAGAAGGGAGCAGGCGCGTCAGTGACAGTGGGTATATGTATGTAAACGAGGGTAGTGAAAACAAGTGAATTTTGGCGATGACACAAGTTTCAATAGCGCTTGTCACAGTTTCATACTAGTAGCGCTCCAATTGTAAACAGCTTCTGTACACTATGCAGAAATACATGCCGGCGGAAAAGAGCATCTATACAGTCATCTTTCATATTTTACTAACTTATTTTATCCGTCGTAAAGCTCTTGTAATGATTTTATACTTCTAACCCTACACTTGTAAACGTAAAATACAGGTGTATTACTTTGTATTTAACTCTATCGCCTGCAAAAATGAGTCCTTTACAATAATTACATCTTTTCATGCAAAATATTGGGCTTAGGTTTAGAGTAGCCCCTCCAGTTCCCAACCTACCAAAATGCGTTAAAACATTAAAAATTGTTACGTTAGGCTAGGTTATGTTTAGTCAGATTAGTTTCAGTTAGGTTTGGTTAGTTTAGGTTCGGTTAGATTACCTGGTAAGACTTTAATTAGAATAGAACAGTGACCGGAACAGGATCTCATATAAGCTTCAAGTATCACTTAAATTCAGTAATCCAGGGTTCTCATGAAAATTTAACAGAGTTTCTTCATTATTCTTATATAATTCTGTAAAAATCAATGCAGAAATATCATATTCAACGCACCGATTCTCCATACTATACGACTGCCATGCTGTTCAGTTATCGAAACCTTCCGCGTCTTCCAAATAGTACCCACTTCTACTTTTTCTTCTTATATTAAACATAACTTTACTGCCAAACTCTGACACTTAAACATCACATAAGAACCCCAAATCATTTCTTACTCCATTTTTCCTGTAAAATTTCCTAATTTTTATAAAAAACGGAGGGGCAACTCTAAACTTAACCCAAGTATGGCTATTGAATGTTACCTGTAATCTCCCAAAAATGTGGTGTGCCAAAAGTAAACGTGCACCGTAAAAAGATACAAAACCTAACATATCCTCTGAGAAATAATGACTTGTATACAGTTCTGGTTATTTCTGCGACATTCAGCAGATATTTTCAACTTAAATCTACATTTCCGAGTTGATGAAATAACCAAGAACTCATTACATGTATGAAAATTCGAATATGAGTAACCTAATATTTATGAAGGATGAATTTAGCAAATAGCGTTATAACTCCTTTTATATGATAAAGTTTAGTTAAAATTTCTTTAATAATACACATCAGAAGAAATAAAGTTAATGATGCACACATTACTCTACGCTTCTCGAAGCAATACAAATTGCCTAAATCATGAACAAAATACGTACAATGTACGCTTAACGCAATATAGGAAAGCTCTTAACTGCGTATGCTACAACAAAAACTCAGTTGATAACATCTCTAAAGCTTACGGGTTTAAATCTTTCAGTTCAAGGTAATAACGAACACTTGTCACTTACAAGCTTAAGCCTAATCAGGCTACCCAGAACAGATATAAATATGCTCACATTGTAACTACTGACACTTGGATCATTCCATTTTGCTCTACATTTAACACGGGATCGCATTTTCGATAACTTACAAAATTTAGGTTACCAGTACCGTTAAGAATACTGCAGGATCTAAGGTTATATACGACTACGGCTCATGGGGGTCCAGTTGCAGATCTTACCTTTTGTTTTTTTCCTGCTAGCAAGACCTCTCCGTCACAGGGTCATTACCTAAAAGAATGACGAGTTTCTATCACTACACTTAACACATTTATAAAATAACAAATAGCACCATAGACTAATTAACATGCTGAGCTTCGTTTATCACTAATGAGCTAAAAATTTTCTTTATAGTTATGGTTTCCACAAAAACAGCTATACTCCACAAAGGTTGCGCATTTTCACTCGGTGGGCGTGGTTCTTCTGTCGGCTGCGAATATTCTCCAATCAGCTGTTTCCGTTCGCTTGACAGTACTCTTGCGGCAACTGGTTGAACTAGTGCTTGAAGTGTTTTTGGTTTGTGTGTTGTATACGTATTAATTCAATTAATTTTCCAGTAGTGGAAATAAATATAAGAAGGTAATTAACTTCCGATTGTTAAATTTAATATTTAGATCGTAAAGCCGGTTATTACTTTTTTTTAAATATAAAAAAACGAGAGTATCTTGACAGCTTGGGAAAGTACCCATGATGCGAGTTTAGAGTACCAGAAGACACTGGTGAGAACTTGTCGCGAGTGCAATAAACATTCAGTGGTTTGTAATGAGTGCACAGAAAAATATTAAAATCGCTGAGTTGTGCTGTCTATAAACATATGTAGACGATTGGTAACTTGTAAAGTTGTGCTACATTAAAGTTTTCCTTTAGTGTGCATTCAAAAATGTCTGAGGTGCGCAAGAGAAGGAATGAAGCTGAAGATGACAAGGCTCGGGAAACCGAGAGTGATCAGGTAAGCATATTGTTGAGAGCAGATTTATATTAAATATTTGTAATATAGCCGTTAATTATGTGTAATATGTAGAAGATTGACATGCTTTTTGTTAATGTTAATATTAACAGCATAATAGGTTGGATATTTTAAACTGATGTGTTAGTACTAACGCATTTAGCCAATTGTTTACAAATAGTCTGGAGGTGTGTATATGATTGTTACATTGGCATTCGATGTTGTAAGATCAGTGTTTTATTTATGTGGATCTTAAGTATGCAAGTTATTCATAATGTTAATAAATTATGCATTTCTGGCATTATAGATATTATGTATTCGTGTATAATTATGCATATGAATATAAAATGTTTAAAAGTTCATTGTGCTTGATCCAAACTGTTTCATTTATAGTCAGCACAAAATGTATGAAACCTAAGTGAAAAACACACATCTAAAACAAATCCGTGCAGATAATGACGATTTCTTGACGTATCTTGTTGTATATTTTACAGATGTAAAGTATTCATTAAGTAGAGTAAACAAACACATCAATAATATGATGTATAGTTGACTGTTGAATAAGGGAATGATTGACATTTTTCCAAAATTAATTAGGAAACTTAGTGTCTAAGAGATATACAGTCTTCTAGACTACTAATGCTAATTCTGCAATAGATTTAGATATGAACCTTGGAGTGAAGTTGCTCTTAAAGCATTTATAGTCGGGCGAGTACTATGCTATTTTGTAAAATACTTTTGACTGTTATGTAACTGTTTTTCGGCATTTATTCAGATATGTGCATAATAATCGGAAAATTAGAGTAGTATGCAATTGTTGAAGTTAGACACACTCCCCTCCCCTCATTCTATAAGATTTTGAGTTGCAATAAATTAGTTTCTTGTTTCACATGAGCGAACTAGGACCGGGCGTAAATTACCAAAGGCAGTAACTAGCTATGTGTGGCGTACAATCTCCAAATGTTTTTAGTGTGGAGGTTACATTTAGCAGGTAAGGTTCTGTTGTAATGTGACACCTGTTCAGTTGGTGACACGTTTCTAAGTGAAAATAATTGTTTCTTAAACATACAGTTTGATTCTAATTGAGTTTCTAAGGCTGATGTTGCCGGATTTTTTTTTTAAAAATGCCTATTGCCTTAAGGAAGGTAAAACAGAGCTGGAGAAAACCTTAGGAATTTTAGTATCAGTATTGGAGGGATTTCTTTTTACTTGTGTGCGAAGATGTTCTGTTAAGAAGTTTCGACTAAGGGAGAATGGCTCCCGTAATTTTGCTTCAGTAGCAGCGAAAGTTTGCTATGTTTTATTAAACTTCTCCAGAAGGCAGGAGGAATCGTGTGTTATGGTGAAAGCATTAGTGTTCATGGCGAAGATTTGACTTTTATTTATTTATTTATTTATAAATATGCCGTTTTGTTAACGCTTTGTAAAGGCGGTTAATAAATGTATAAAGGATATCCGTATCGTAGTGAGATCAACTAAAGGTAAACTTTTATCAATCTGACGGAATTCTCTTCGAAAAGCTGATCAAATTAAAATTCTATCAATTAAGTACTATGGGTATTTACGTATTGTTTCAAATAACTCTACTATTCATAATTATTATTAATACTGATATTATTGTGTTTTTAATTTGAAGTTCTACGTTCCTTGATATTAGTTTCCTTGCTGTATCTTTATCAATGAAGTGTGTTGAGATGTTTTAAAAGTTATGAAAAATACCTATTTACTCGCGACACTTAGTTTATCAGGGATTCACAAAGGTACCAAAGGCCTCTATTCTTGATTACAAGAGGAAAGTACTTACAACATTCTGCAAACTAGAAGTCACTTTTTAAAATATATTTTTGTTTACATCTACAAGTGACATATTTTTGTGTTCTATTAGCGGAAGTAGCAGACTTGTTGTACTTACGTATCCTTTTCAAACCCAGTGTCATAAGTACGTATTTTTCTTAAAGTTTAGAAGCATTTCACCAAACTTCGTTGATGAAGTTATCAAGGAAACGAATTATTTATTGAATGAAAAATTTTCAAATTGGGAACACAATGAGTATTAATAATTATAATTAATATATAGTTATTTGCAACAATACCTAAATATCCGTAGCAATTGATTTTAAAACAGAATTTTAATTTGATTCACTTTTCTAAGAAAACACCGACATACGGCCTTTTAAGTAGATCAAAAAAAAAAAAAATCTCAGCACTCCGGTGGTGAAGACAACAGCAAGGGAACTAAAATTGAACGAAAAGCATGCAAATAGAAAGATAATAAGGTTAGTGTTAGGTATTATAGATAAAATTTTTTTCTTTTGCTTACAGTATTTAATTAGGGCATTAGATGTTGATGCTATAAGCTAAGAAGTACTTTTATGTTCTGAAAATTGCAATATCATTATCAACGTATAGTGAATGAAGTTATGACTTAAGAGTATCAATTGGCCATGTCAGGTCGCATTGTTATGTCCGGTATGCTAAAGGAAATGGATGATTAATGATAATGAATGACTATAAAATGATTGGCGTCATGATTGATATTCCAGTAGCCAACTTGTGATCTATCTTCTTTTCTTGGTAATTAATGAGATGGCTCTTTTAGTTTAGCCACATTTACATCTTAACACTGATTGTTCATGTTTAAAAGTCGTGTTAGGTTAAATATTGGTCCGTTGTTTCTCCAGTAATTTTCGAGTTGCTGTGTGATCATTGACCAATTTGTGAAGGAGTTAGTTGAAAAGTTGAATGGCTGGATAAGTAAACAAGTTTGTGAAAATAATGTAATTATTTCTTTTTACTCCTGCTATGTATAACATTTTTGTAAGACTGGAATAATTATCCCATATTTTTAACCAAGGACTAACCAGCTAGTGATAATGTGTGTACTGCGTGAAAAGAAAAGGTCACTCTTAACTAGCAGGCTCAATATTGGACTTACGAAAAAGGTGGTCAAATGCTATAAATGAAGTATTGTACTGCATGATTCAGAGACTTGGATATTACGGAAGTTAGAGAAGAAATTTTTTAGAGAGCTTCGAAATGTTGTGTTCGGTGAAGATGGAGAAGAGGAAATGGACAGAGAGGGCGACAAACGAAAATGTTTTAAAACGGATAGGAGAGAAGAGGATACTTGTAGCCAACATCTGTCGTAAGAAGGTCAATTGGATTGGACATATCTTGTGAATAAATTGTTTTCTTCATACTGCCATAGAATCAAAGGTGGAAGGAGAACGAGGAATAGGAAGAACACAACTGAGCGATGATTTGAGAAATAAGGAAATATTTTGATTTAAAAGAGGAAGCTGAAAATCGGAAAACATGGAAGAAACATTTCCAGGAAATTAAATCTAAAATTGAAAAAAAAAAAATTCATTAGTCTCAGGACCTGCTGAAAGGCAGAATACTTAATAATATTGAATGGAGATCAACGATATAACAGACAGCGTTGTAAAGTTGACTATACCAGCTCTACACTTTTGATACGCCTATATTTGAAACTGTCAAACTTATGGGTGCGCCGTGGCTCAGTGGTAGAGCACTTACTTCAGGTGCGAGGGGTCCCTGGTTCGATCCGGGATCATTTGAATTTGTGGTGGACGACATCGTGTCCGTGGGATTGTCCCACATTGTCATTCCACTAAATATTTCATTGTCATCTTCTTCCATTAATTATCCATATCCTTTAGCCTAAAGTGGTTGGGCCTATCTGTGTGCAACACAGGCCTGAAACCAGTCCAAAAATGTGGGAGGGAGGCAGATCCAACCATATTATAGTTCATTTGCAAGTCTACTGTGAAAATTTTATGGGGATGGCTCACCGTACCTCCTTGTGGATACGGGCGTAAGGCTGTTACTTACTGTTGTGTTCCAAACCACAACCGGGGCTTGAATCCATCATACAGCTTCAACCTTCACAATATAAGCCGTTCTGACCATTCTATCTCGCCTCTGAGAGAACTGAGTCACATGACCTCGGTGGTTTTCTTAATTCTCACTCATTCGATAGTTGAAAGCGCACAAGTTCTTAGCTTTTGTTATTTCAATAATCGTCTCTACTTCAAACAGTTTTTTTCAAATAACTCTAAAGTTACCAAGTGAATTTCTGTAATGGCCTGTCAAATACAATTTTGATCTTATTTCTTTTTCCAGTAGTGCAAGTTGTAATATAATAATAATCATAAACCGAATTGTATTCTTATAGTAGTATAATTTTATTTACTTATTTGTTTATGTGTATATTTTTCAGAAAGATGAGTTTGATTCTGAAGACGACAAGTGCCCCGAAGATAAATATGTTGAGGAAATAGCGAAATCAATTCCACAGGGTACTGACAAAACTCCAGAGGTTTTGGATTCTGCTTTAAAGGGATTGTCTGCAAGGTAAGATTGATGATTCGTATATCTTAGGCTTTCTATGAAGTATTTATGGTGGTTTTTTAATGGTTTTTTAATTATTATTTGCTTCTGAGTGACCATGCAAATGAAAAATGGCAGAAGTATTTAACTGAAACTTCAATAAGTTTGCCCTTTTCGTGAGTCCTTCAGTTTTATTAACTGGTTACGACGTTTGTGCTGGGTTTGATTCCCAATGAAGGCTCAAAATATTCAGTTTTAACTCAGGCAATTGGTAAGTTACTTATATTGAAAGATAGAGATCTCCGTCTGAACACCCAAAAATGAGGATTGTGTGGACGGATGTACTGTCCATGAACAAATAAGTTAAATCCGGTCGGTCGCAATCCTTGAAGAACTTTGAAACACATGAATTTTATAGGGTCTTTTAGAAACAGCACCACCCTATATTGTATTTCTGATTTGAACTTAAATATTGACAGAGAAAACTTTACATAAGCTAGGAATAAAAATAATACAAATGATGTGAGATATACACGAACCTTTACGGTACGCTTTGCAGGAGATACTTCGACTTGAAATGTTTGTTCACTTACTATGTTTGTGATCACTTCAGCAATTTCAAGTATCTGTGTGTTTTTAGTCAATTTTGAGATGTCACCAGATATATACATTGGGGATCGAGGGGAGCCACACATTTTTTTAAAAAATCAAATGATCACCAAATAATTTCTGGAATATAACAGTTGTTTTATCAGCAATACGGGCAGTTGAGTTATCTTGCTAAAACTTTCAATAGACACATTCTATAGAACAATGAACTGTTGAGTGGCCCACGTAGCGTAGTTGCTAACGCTCTTGCCTTTGATGCGAGCGGTCCCGGGTTCGATTCCCGGTGGGGGCACTCAGTCGAAAAAAAATATAAAAGCTCTTTCAGGCCAGTCATCGGGAGTGAGAGTTTCCTTTGTTTTCCCCATTCACAGTAGACAAATGCCGTGATGATGCCTAATATACTGATTCGAGGCTGCTTTCTTCTTAGTCCACTTGTTTCTTCTTCCCCAGCTAGTGTGATTCCCGAGTACGTCATCCCTCATATTTGACTAACATGGCCTAGATGGTATATGCATAAAAACCTAATTTCTAATCCTAATCCCAGGAACAATTGATTAAGATTACTATGAACATCACAGTTATAGTAAGTTAGCTTCGTAAAATGAAAAATTCTTTCAGTTTAACATCCCATGATTATACCCTTTAGGCTAAAGAAGACGATGATTAAAGCAAGTAAATGATGATGGAAGAGTTGGTGGAATGAGAAGTGGGAGGAAACGATAGTACTCCAGAAAACCCTCGAACACAGTGTTATCCACCACAAACGTACTTGTCCGAGGATCGAACTAGAGACCCCATGCATCAGAGGTAGGCGCTCTGCCACTGAGCCACCGTGCCCCCAACTAGGTTCATATTTTGTGCATACTTCTATATATGAAAATTATAAATTACTTACTTAAGTGGATTAAATTGATTTTTCTGACGATATTTCGGCTGCCAAACTGCAGCATTCTGACACTCAATGTACAGATGTTTGTTTATACTAATAACAGAGGTAGCCATTTTTAAATCGGAGCTTTCTCTCCTAGTCAGGTTCACTACTCTCAAGAAAGTTCACACTCATCCGAACTCGGGAGGGTTTATAATCTTCAGTTAAGCTAAAGCTCACTAATCTTATTAAACTCGGGCCCGCTAACTTCAGTGGGGCCACGCTCACTAACCTCAACGGGGCTCGGGCTCGCTTACCTCAGTGGGGCCACGCTCACTAACTTCAGCGGGGCTCGGGCTCGCTTACCTCAGTGGGGCCACGCTCACTAACTTCAGCGGGGCTCGGGCTCGCTTACCTCAGTGGGGCCACGCTCACTAACTTCTGCGGGGCTCGGGCTCGCTTACCTCAGTGGGGCCACGCTCACTAACTTCAGCGGGGCTCGGGCTCGCTAATCTAAGTGGGGCCGGGTCCACTAACCTTAGCAGGGCTCGGGCTCACTAACCTCAATGGGGCCGTGCTCACTATAACCTCAGCGGTTGTCGGGCTCGCTAACCTCAATGTGGCCAGGCTCGTTAACCCTAATGGGTATTGGCACACAACTCTCAATAGGGCTTGCAGATCGGGCTGTGGTTTGCTCATGCTCTCCTTATTTTGCGAGCCTCCACTTACAAGGCTCATGCGTAACAGATTGACTGCCATGAGCATCATATGTGGTGCTCACCTTATTTTTCTGTGGGGCCATGTGCACCATATATGATGCTCATTGTTACAAATTACTGTGAGACCATGAGCATGACATATGGTGCTCGGCTCCCATTGGTACATTTGGGGAAAAGCAAGATACCGCGACAAAAATGTGACATGGCTATCCATAATTGAGCCAAAGGTAAGAAGAAATTTATGGTCTCCTGGGAGCAGTACCCTCAAATCACCTTGGCAGTCAACCTGTTAATAAATGAGCTGGGTCCCCGAGTTTGAACATTTCTGCATCAGCCACAGGAACATTTAACTGAAACTCTTTCACACTTTAGTTAAATTTGAATACAAGATGCGCCTGAATAATAAATATATGTTCGTCTTTGGAAAAGACATCATTGTTGGAATATACAGAAGCGTAAACTGATGGGTCAGAGCAACATCATTTCACAGGCTACGACTGTTTATAACAGATATCAGTATTGCCAACAGATTATATTATAGTGACATAAATATACAGTAAGAAAAAAAATGAAAATGGCCACCTAGCTGTCTTTGAAATCTTTGCACTCTTATCTACAGTTGTAATTAAATTAAACGAACGTGGATTTCCTTTGCTCAATTGAGTTCTTTACCTAGATCCAAAATATTAGGATTTTCTACGAACAGTTGCCAGAATACGACCTTCGAAAGCAAAGTGGGTGGCCAAGATTTTTTGAAGACTGTACATGCTTATCTCTTGGGTTGCGCCCTTTTTTTAAAATACCCTGCATCTCTTTTACCGTTTCATATTTCTTTAATATCAGAAACAAGTTTTAGATGTAGAAAAAATTAAATCTTTCAGTTTTACGTCCCCCGGATATGCCGGCTAGGTTGAATAGAACGGCGATAATGAGAAATGAATGCAATGGTGGAATGAGTAAAGTGGGAGGAAACAGGGGAACCCCGAGAAAATCCACACACGAGAGATGAACGTTCTGCCAGTAAGCCACTGCGGACCCCCATTTAAATGTAGAGCAGAGGCATGTATTACACACGCAGATGAACCATAAAGGTGATTCCTCAAGTTCTATTTTGAGTCAAAGTGGTGGTAACGATTTCGTCCATATTTAATTAATTAATGTGCCATTGATGAGCACCTAGCTGCAATAAATAGAATAGTTAGAAGAACTTCCAAGTATTAGTTGAAGTAAAATAGAATCTGATATGGGAAGGAAGTAGAACGTGACAGTGTTACTAATCAAAGGTTCACCTTGTAAGCTTTGATATTTTATAAGTACATTCTATCAAGAAAGTACCGGGAATTGTACATTTATAAATCCCAATGAAAGGGAGCGTCGAAATTCTTGCCGCTACGTTAGCATAACTGCCCTCAGTCTCTATGCTCACGCGGAGTTTGAGCGCCATCTGTCAGTTCATCACAAGTGTGTGTGGACGATTTTTACAATGGATAAAACTGTCAAACAAAGAATTGTCTGAAATTTTGTATTGCAAGTGGAATTACGTGTGACGAATGCCAAAGCACTAAAAGTATTACATAAGGCTTACGGTGAATCTACTTTATCAAAAGCACGTGCGTATGAGTGGTTCAGTGCATTCAAAAGCAGTCTAGAGGTGGTGGAAGATTTGCCTCGCTCTGGTCGACCGTCAACAACTTCAACTAAACTTAACATTGCTGAAGTAAAGAAAATGGTGACTGAAAATCGTTGTTTAAGGTTGAGAGAAACTGAAGTTTGTGTGTCATACGAATCAATTCGTACCATTTTACGGAGTTGTTTGGGCATGAAATGTGTTGCCACTCAACTAGTGCCGAAAGACCTGAATTTTCTGCAAAAGCTCAATCGTGTAAGGGTTGCTGAAGACATGCTAGAACGAGTCCATTCCGACCCCACGTTTATAAAACGCATTGTAAGTGGTGATGAAGCATGGGTGTACGAGTTTGAGATGCAAACCTGTCAGCAAGCTTCGGAATGGCGCCTTCCAACTGAGCCGAAACCGAAAAAAGCAAGCCAAAGTCAATCAAAAGTGAAGGTGATGTTGAGAGTTTTTTTTTCTTTTTCGACTATCGCGGTGTTGTGCACTCGGAATTCTTACCAGAAGGTGGGACAATAAATAAACAATATTATCTAAGCGTTATGCGGCGTTTGAGAGCGCAAATTGGCCGAAAACAACCAGATTTGTGGAAAGAAAACTCATAACTCAGTAATTTTACACCACGATAACGCATCGTCTGACAAAGCTATCATAGTAAACGAATTTCTGGTCTAAAACTCAACAAATCTTCTCGAACAACCACCGTATTTCCGTGATCTGGCTCCGGCTGACTTTTTCACTTTTTTCAGAACTCAAATTACCACTTTGAGGCATCCATTTTCAGTCGATAGAAGACGTCAAGGAGAATTCGCGGCGGGTACTGAAGTCGATTCGGGAAAATGCGTTTCAAAAATATTTTGATGATTATTCGTTGATAAAGTGTATTATTTCAGAAGGGGTCTACTTTGAAGGCGATACATAAATTTCAATGAATAATGCATATTTTGTATTTTACTGACCAATTCCCGGTACTTTCTTGACAGAATGTAAATAGCCATACTATTTCGACGGATGTCTAGCATTTTGATCAGCGATGGTGAAGAAACTTCCGGTGTAGTTACATCGCATCTTGCAGTATAAGCTTAAAATTTCTTGATTATTATTAATAGAAGCTATAGGGTGCGTATTATGTAAGAATAGTAGACTCGCCTTTGTACCGTGGGAGTTTTCTTGTCTTTACACTAGTAATATCAATATTTCGATCTGCAAGGTGATCTTGTTCGCGATCAGTTCCATTTCTTTCACTGAAAACCTAATTATTTCCCCATGCGTTAGTTTGACTTCTCGAACTGTGTGGTAAAGAAGAACGAGACAGCGAAGTGTTAAAATAATAATAATTACATTATAGTTTAACAATCACCTAGTTTGATTCATATCTGTCCACTAACAAGTTGAATAGAACGGCAGTTCATAGTTGGATAATTGATCCTGGGTTATTTTCATTCTTAAACAGTGATATATATTAAACATACTTTGGAGTCCCCTTTTTCTTTTATGGGACAATACAATGAATCACACCAACAGATGGAGAAGTTAGTTTCCAGCAAGGTAGACAGAACTGATCGCGAACAAGATCAAAAATTACTTAGTGCAGTGTTTCTCAACCGCTGTGTCGCGAGATTTTTAGTGTCTTCTGATATCTTCCGCAAATTAATTATCTTTAAAAGAAGATAAAATTTTATCACCAATGGACTTGATGTCACACTTGTCTTCTAAGTTTAAAGCTGGAAAGTTTGCTTGTCATGCTGTGCAGCGCTGTAAGATTTGTATCTCATAGTCGTTCCATAATAATAATAATAATAATAATGTATTATATGTATTTTATGTGTTTGCTTTTTGATCTAGGAAAAAAGACACATGTAGAGGTATCGCGAAAGTTTGAAACGTTCTTTGGTGTGCCCCAAAGGAAAAAAGGTTGAGAAACGCTGACTTAGTGCATAAGCAATAAAAAACCCGTGTTACAAAGGAGAGTCCATTGTTTCTAAACGTCTTGAGCTAACAGTCCGATGCGTAAAGCATATTTATCACCTTGCATAAATAAATAAATACAAAGGACATTAGGAAAGTTTTGCAATAGAACAGAACAGAACATCACAGGAGTTTTAAGTTAGCGCGTGTTTAGACATGTCCAAACCTGTACTGTAGAAGCTCTAGTCATTTTCTCAGTGTCAGTTGATTTTCAGCTGTGTTAGTGAAAATAAAAAAAAATAAATAAAAAAAAGTTGGAGAGGTCATCGTGGTCAAATACTCAATACCGGGCAATTTTGCACGTGGTTTAAGTGTTGATCGGCATTCAGAAGAAATTACTTCTGTGCTTGGAGAAGATTGTCCTCATCGTACAACGATATTTAGGTGGTACTGAGAGCTGGGTCATTCCATGTGAAATCAACAAATTAAACAGATTTCTGACCCGACCATCTTAGATTTGTACCAAATTTTAGTATTTCGTAGGCATGGTCGAGATATGGAATTGTGCAAAGTTGTAGCTTCCTGTGTGGCGAGGTTTCTGAATTATGGGGGCTCAAAAATACGAAAAATCGTCCATACACGAAACCTTCGGACAACACTGCTGTTGATCTAATTGGCGTAGAGAGCCAATTTTTGTTTCGTTTGAAAGAGCATAAAATAAGCTTTCCAACGATATATCGCATGCCTAATTTTGGAAGAATATCTATTTAAGGTCACCCAGTGTGACCTTTTGACCTTGAACTTTTGAGGATGCATATGTTCGATTTTTCTAAAACTTGCACATAATTTACACACAAGCTTACTCTATAAGGTAACGGAAATAGAAGTTGGGACAGTAATGGGAACTTTCAATAAAATTGTATTTTTTTAGTAACAATATGTTTGTACCAGACAGAGTTTTAATGTGTAAAGCAGTTTGCAACACTGTAGCATTGCACAACAGCATGATAGATTGCCCAGTCATCTGCTACAGAAAGGTTTGGAAGATTGAGAGGTGTGGATACGTTAGTTGAGGAATGTGTTGATAGGGGACTGAGTCCACGCGTTCAAATGTACGATTGAGGTGTTTATGTGCTGGTGCTGACTTTGTACTTGAAAACAGAAGCTTGACTGTGGTGTCTGTTAAGTCAGTGTTCCAATGGTCAGTCTTATTTAACGAATTATTATATCAGAATAATGTCATCGTCAAGATTCAAGATGACAGTTTGCTGCAATGCATTTAATATAGAAGGTCATGGGAATGTCAAAAGAAATTTGAGAAACATGTTGCCGTGGATGATTTCAAAGTGTTCATCGCTAAAAGATGGATTTAAAATTTGTGATTCCTGTAGTAAGAATCTAGCAACACCTTGTGATGCGAGTGCGACTCCTGTAATAACAGTGTGTGTGATGATTAGCAGCACCGATGCTGGAAATAGTGATATTGAGCAGTGCGTTAGAATCTCCGAACCGCAGCCCCAAGGATCACAAAATTATTAGACATTTCTACAGAGTATGGGAAGCAAAATGCAGCAGAAAGTGAAATTATAATGAAAGAAAAAATTCGAACAGCGGATAGAAGTGTGCAAGTAAAATTGCTAACTGTACTTCCAAAGAGTTGACCTGTCAGAAAACATCAGCAAGAATTTAACTGCACTAACTACATGGCTCGTAAAGCAAAAGAACTTATTCATCAACAATATTCATATCTTAAGGATCTGAAAGAAAAACTTCTTGATAAACAGTGCATTGTTCTTTCCGATTTTGCAGAAAATTATTCGTTCGTTTTCCTAGAAGCGTCACAAGGTTTCCACTGGAATAACGGTCAAGCAACTATTTTGCTTATACTCCAGAAATCCCCACACGTCTACAGTTTTAACTGACAATGTGATCGTCGGATATGATTGTCTCAAACATGATACAATTTTAGGGCACCTATTGCAGAAAATACTTATTACCTTTCTGAGATATAAATTCGGTTCTGAAGATTGAACAAAATTATTCTATTTCTCCGATGGAGCAGCAGCTCATTACAAAAATCACAGGAACTTCATCAATATTAGATACATTATAGCGATTTTTCCGTACCTGTTGAATGTTTTTTTTGCCGCTGGACATTTAAAAAGTATGTGTGATGGACTCGGGAAACTTAAAAGAGACTTGCAAGAGCAAATTTGAAAAGACCTTATAGTGACCAGATAATAACACCAAAACAATTATATGATTGGGCAAGGCAAAATATAAAACTTATGGCCTTAAAATATCACTAATAAGGAATAAGAAGCGGAAGCGTCACTCCTGTGGCTTTCGTGGTACGTTATTTTTTATAAAAACAAAATATTTTCCAGCTTGCACACAATAGCTGTCGTTTATTATTATTATTATTATTATTATTATTATTATTATTATTATTATTATTATTATTATTACATTAAATGCAGTGTTGCAAACTGCTTTATACATTAAAACTCGGTCTGGTATAAACAAATGTTACTAAAAAAAAACAATCTGAGATGGTCAGGTTGTGGGCTTTGTTGGTTTCACAGGGAATGACCCAGCTTTAAAAAGGAAATCTGAGCCTTGAGGACGGTCCAAAGTCAGGTCAGCCATTTTCATCTGTGACTGAACAAAACATTACTGCAGTAAAGAAAATTGAGACAGATAGACGGGTTACATGCCATCAAATAGAGGGATGCTTGGGCATTAATGCTCCAGCAGTTCGTGCAATTTACCACGATCATCTTCGAGTTAGAAAGCTTTGTACCCTTTGGGTACCACATGACTTGCAGATGGCACACCGTGTTTCATGGTGACGTGAAATGTTGAAAACAAAATTAAAATGGAAAATCTTCCTCTGTGAACAGTATTGTGATATGTAACGACACTTGGCTCTGTTACTATGACGTCCCGACCACGACCAAGGCTCAAAATGAAGTGTGGGTGTTCGAAGATGAGGAGACCCTCCCCCCTCCATGGCTGTTTGAAAGTCCACATCAGTGAAGAAGAGAATAGTGGCGGTATTTTTTAGTGTGCAAGGACTTGTCGAGCGAGTTGGCTTAGAAATACAGGAAACAGTCACAAGAAAGTGGTATACCTAGGAATGTCTGCCTAATGTTTTTACAGCTCTCAAACAGTTGCGTCCAAACTCAAGGATGGACATATGGTTTCTTCACCACGATAACGCTCCTGCACGAAGTTCAAAAGTTTGCTCAAAGTATTTGGCGAGCACTGGACTAAACCTTTTAGAGTACACTCCGTACAGTCCAGATCTCGCTCCCTGTGACTTTGTGCTGTTCCTCCATGTGACGACCAGACTCAAAGGAAGACTTTTTACAAGTGATGCCCTACTAAGGCATTGGGACGATAAATGTGCCCAGATCTCTGTCGAAAGATGGCAGAATTTCTTCGACGACTGGTTTCAAAGAATGGGAAAATGTGTAATGTGTGGTTCAAAGTACTTTGAAAAAGTATAAGAAATAAGGTAGTATTGCAAAACTTCGCTAGTGTTTGTATGTTCACATCTCATCTCAAACTGTTCAACCGTTTCCCTGTAACGCGATCACAAACGTGCAACGTTGCTATAAATGTGAAGAAAGAAATTATAGAATGTGGTTTTTCTTCTTCCCTTGAAACGGAAAACAGGGAGAAACGTGTTCCCCTAGTTTTAATGATGAATTTGTATACCAGGTGTCATCTTTATAACTTGACAGGATCATGAGACACTGTATTTTTGGCTGAAATTTTGAACCTCATCTACTTCTATTAAGATGTGCCCTTTAGTCAAAGTAGTTCAAACAAAATACCAGTTCAAGGTGGGTACTAAGTATCTTTCAGAGTTCATTTCAAACTGTTCAATCATGATGAAAATATAAAGACCGAAGCTATGGTGATTGCAACGAAGCAGTTGGTGTAAAATGTGCCGTACGTGCCATGTTGTGGAAAATCAACACCCGGGGCAGGAGTATACGACGGCGGTCCCGCACATGTCAGTGAGATTGATAGACCAGCCGCGAAGCGAGGCCATGGTTGACGCGAAGCGTGAGAAAAGTTTCAAAAGTAAACACTGCTTTCCCTTGATTTCGAGCACTTTTTATTTCTTTTCTCCTCCATTTTATATGTGTAC
Organism: Thermobia domestica; assembly: GCF_964235325.1. Taxonomy (NCBI): domain Eukaryota; kingdom Metazoa; phylum Arthropoda; class Insecta; order Zygentoma; family Lepismatidae; genus Thermobia; species Thermobia domestica. Next base: position 299,538,943 of record NC_137458.1, on the reverse strand, counting down.
ACATGCATTTTCCTAACATGCGTAACATTATAGGACCACTTCCTAAAGGATGTAAATAGACGGGTGGAGTACTTTTAGCAAGTGTCTAGGGACGCAAAAAGTATAAATTTGGCCCTGGACAAATATAATATTAGATTAAAAAATACTGCTGTTGATCTAAAATATTCCAAGTAAATTTTCCTCTCTTTTTTTCTTTACTTCTTTTCGTTTCTTTTTTCCTCCAGAATTTTGCGCCCTCTTGCTTCGGCGCCCGAGGCCATTGCCCCGCTACCCCTACGGCATGGCACTGAAAATGTAGGAGTAGGAGGGAAAAATAGACCGGGTAACTAATTCTTGATACCTGGTGTTAAGTACTAGTGAGGACTTGAATTGTGGACGTAGCATAAAAGAAAGAATAGGGTTGAGAAAATGGGCATTTAGGAAGAAAATCCTATTTTGTCTATTCTCGAATAAAGAGTTTAGACTCATAAAATGCTTCGTGTGGGGAATTATATTTTATAGGGCAGACAATGAACGTTGTGCAGAAGCGATGTATTAAAAAAAAAAAAAAAAAAAAAACGGAGGCTTTCAAAAAGTGGGTGTGAAGAAGAAGTGAGAGGGTTAACTGGATCGAACGGAAAAACGAATGAGAAGGTGTTAAAAATAGTGGGGAGGAAAAGAACAATTTTAGATCTAATTGAAAAGAGGAAGATAAACTGGTTGGGATCTAGGCTGAGAAGGAAACTGTATCATGTGTGTTATGCTAAAGGATATGATGGCAGAGGAAAGAGGGAGGGGCAAAATAGGTTTCAGTTGATTGACGGTATTAAAACAAAATCGAAGAGGTAAATACGAAGAGGTTAGCTTGAGACCGTGGTGCACGGAAGCTTCTCATATGCGGCAAGTGGCTTGCCAACAATTGCAGAATACCTATGATGATGGTATTCTCCAATAGAAGATCGTAGTACATTGGTATTAATCAGTATTATATCAGCTGATGATGAAAGATGTGATTTCTTGAAATTTATATACGAAATTTTTAAGCTGTAAAATACGGCCTTGCCTTGCGGAATTCATTTTTTCTCAACCTATTCGTCAGAAATGATTTCATAAATTCAAACAGTTTGATATAAATTTTCGGAAAAACTAGTATGTAGCAAGAAATATTTGGGGAGATAGGGTATTGGAGGAGGAATTAATCCCCAAGCTACTCCCTAAAATCATCACTAACTGTGAGATTAGTGAAAAAAGACCAGGGTTGGATTCCGGGCGGAAGATCATGTGGTTCGGATCCCACAATAGGTTGTAGGTCCACATCTCACATAGTCTCGCTGCTGAAAGGGATGCTAAACTCAAAGTGAAATCAAAATCAAGAATAGTAAAAACCGTCCTTAGTAAACGCGACAGTGAGGTACAGATAGCAAGAACTCCGTCAAAGTTTTTCGAGATGCATTGTCCTTTCCGCTTGCTAGTGGTTGGTATATGGGGTCCCGGGCTCAGTTCTCAATGGAAGAGGATTAAAAAATTTTTAATGTTACAATTATTCACTCCTGTTTAATCACCCTTCTCCTTTAGCCTAAAGGGTATTGCCATTGCACTTTAAACTAGAAGTTTCATCTCATTTCTGTCGAGATTCATATCAACCTGAACCAGGAGGTCTTATCACAAAGCAAACCATTTGGCGTAGCAGTCCATTTTGAGAGCCTAATGCTGCTTAAGCGCCATCCGCTAGCGACAGGTTGAACTACGTCCTGCCTAACGATGACTCCCTGTTTCTACTAGTGGTGGGCACAAAAACCTGTTTTTCGGTTTTTAGAAAAAACGGTTTCGGTTTTTCACCGAAACCGGTTTCGGTTTTCTTCAAAACTGGTTCGGTTTTCTCCGAAACCGGTTATCGGTTTTCTCCAAAACCGGTTTGGTTTTTCACCTGATCCGGTTTCGGTTTTCTTCAAAACCCATTCCGTTTTTTTTTTCAAAATTTGTTCCATTTCTGACCAGAATGGTGTTTCGTTGTTCTCCGGAAACCGAATCCATTTCCACAGAAATAGTTTTGTGTTATTTCGAAAAGTTTTCATCGAAACCAGTTTCGGTGAAAATCGAACCGGTTTTGGAGGAAAACCGAACCGGTTTTGGAGAAAACCGAAATGTCGGGTTTTCGGGTTTCGGTTTTTATAGAAACCGGTTTTGCCCATCCCTAGTTTCTACACCTAGTAGCCGTCACGTCTTACTTTCACGTGACTCCCCAGTTTGCCTCACGACGCTGGGTAGACACCGAAAATTAGAAAGTACCGACCGGTAATCGAACCCGGGAGCACGCAGACATGAGTCCAACGCTCAATTCTCTAGACTATGATGTCCCTCTAGGTGTTATTTACCATTGCTCTTTAATGTATAACTAGCTGAACCTGCGCTCTCTACACAGTGCATCATTCACATATGAGCATGAATCTCCTTGTCATATTCCTCCCTACATCTGTACATGTCCCTTTACAGACACAACTGAAAGACATCTTGATAAAAATCGGCAAGGGGTACCATAAAGGGGAGGTTTTTCGATTATTTTTTTCAATATCTCTCACCGTTTGCAAGATTTGAACCTACTTCCAGTTGGAGTTTCTAATTCATGTATGATCAGTGTTTTCTTTCTTATTGCATGCAGTATGTAATAAGCAGATACTTTATTCACACAATTAATTATTGTGTCAGTGATATATATATGGTGTTCATTGCACAAAACATTCTAAACAATAAAGATTCATCTTAAACTGGAGAAATGGTTATCCTTCGTTTTTCATTATATTTGGCCACGAAACAAACACCTGGAGATATACAACCCTGTATACAACTATGTGGTATTGGAATGTATAACTCGTATGATATGATGCTTTTAAAAAAAAAATCAACACTTCCAGTGTACCGCAAAAAATGTAATAAAGAAATAACGGCCATATTTTTAAATATTTAATTAGAACTGGACAATCTACAAAAAATTGGAATTGATTAGTGAAAACGGCACGCTTCTAGCACTTGTAGTTTTCGAGATCTCATTGTTGAAAGGATTGGAGACAAACATATAAACCTAACATTTTTAATATATAAATGCTTAATCATGAAAAATGAAAGATAAGATAATGTTGAATGGCCTTAATCATTTGCTCAAATACACGACTACATATTCTTAATTGGAGATTATGTAAGATCAGTGTCATTGAATACAAAAGATGTAAATGAAATCGAGCTAAATACGATAAAATTGAGTAATCGTAGAAAGCGGTTAACTATCCTCATTATTTAAGATGATGATAGAACTGTGCAATATCAGGTGTCGAAAATCGATGTCGATAAAATACGCAGCGGCGGCTGGTACTATATGTTGCATGGTTGTGCAACCGGATATTTTTTTTAATACTAAAATATTTTTAAGTATTAAAGTAGTGTATGGTTGTGCAACCGGATATTTTTTTTAATACTAAAATATTTTTAAGTATTAAAGTAGTGTATCAGTAAAAAATAAACCTTTGCTCTTGAGCGTAAAACAGTATTGATGCATTTCTTTAAAAAATCAATTAAAAACTGAAAGAAACAGAGTGATTTACATTTCCAGTTGCAGCGAGCGTTGCCACTGGAAACAGTAACATTGAGCATATGGCAGCAAGCTCCTATCTCTTTAACATGAGGAAGTGGATTTTTTCTTGCGTCGCTCCTATCTTCCCGTATTGCCCGCTTGCAGTTGCACCTTCTTCCGCAACTGGTATATAGTCAGCTTCTGTAATAGTTACGAATTTCTCCGCTTGGCAGCACTTGACTCAATTAATAGGGTGAGAGAAATAAGACGCTTGGAAGAAATACACAAAGCACAAAATCGCAAAGAACAAATACAGGTTGCTGGTAGCAGGGACGAATCCAGGCTGAAAGTTTGAGGTCGTTCGTTCGAAGTCAGTAGATTTTATTTAACATTTATAATACAAAGGTGAAAATTCTTGGGATAAGTTTTATTTTTAAAATAAAAAAATATCCTATTCTGGGGGGGGGGGAGGTCGAGTCTCGAAGAAGAAAATGTCTTACTACTGGTCTAATTCCTAGCTGTGTCTTTCGTGCACGTGATCCCGTGTTCGATTTCCGGCGGAGAGCAAAAAAATTAATCTCAAATCATTCACTTTCAATAATCATCTGTCTTCTTTAGCCTAATTTGCTGAAATGTTAAACTATTTTTTTTTTTTTTTTTTAATTTTCGAAGGAAAAATTCTTAGATTTCATGCTTCTTTATAGTAGAACAGCAGACAAAAATACGTGGTTTCTAAAAATGGAGTTTTTGTTCCTTATATTCATACAAAGAAATGCTAACAAAATGCATATTGCCGGAGGAGAGAGGTGTTTCTGTACCCTAAAGAAAACAAAGCGGAAAATATTTGAGGTAGCGATGCTTTCTATTCAAAAAAAACTTGGCGAGCATCATTTCAGATTTCAATGAAGTCATAGAAAAATTTGAAACTCGAAAAGAACGAAGAAAGACCTATTTTAAAATAATGCATAGTTTATATAATTAATTAATTTTGTTTAACTGCATGCATGACTATATGCAATTTTCTAGCTTTGTTTTCTTTTTGGGTTAACACCATCATTCATGGCTTACAGCACATGGTATATATTCGATTTATTTCTTGTTCAATAACATGAGTGTAGAAGTTTTGTATATAAATAGTGTATAAATGTACTGTACAGGGTGTCTATCGGTCACGAATGTCACGAAAAAGTCACGAAATCAGAAAACGGTCATGAAAGTCACGAAATTTAGCTTTTGGGTCACGATTATTTTTTTAACTGTACAGATCTAAGTACAGATGGAAAAGTTTTGTTGTATAAAACGTCAAAGTTCACTACCAAAAATGTCGATCGTCAGCTTTAGACGCTACCAAATCGTAAGCAAAGTACGTTTCTATCGCATGGATGAAAATTCGGCCTAATTCGCACTCAAATTCGCTCTTGAAAATATTAGGAAATTTTACGATTTGGTAAGAAAAGGTCAAGAAAAAGTCACGAAATTTCATTTTGGAATTTTAGTAGACACCGTGGTGTACATTGATAGTGGTTTGAAAAAAAGTGAATATCTTATATATTAAATCAATATTAGAGAAATATTTTAATCAATAAATATACAAATAGAGCTTAAAAGACTTTCCTCTTCATATTTACTGAATATTTTTTGGATAAGACTCAATGCTGGGGGAGGGGAACATTTGCGCGTACCTACATAACTTTGATATTGCAACATTGCAACCGGTGCTTGTACAGACCACAAACCGCTACTGAAGATACGTAAACTTGATCCACATATTAAAATATTTAATATCAACATATCGAAAAATATTTAAAAGTTGTATGTGGAATTTGTTGTATGTTAAAAAAAAAAAAAAAAAAAGTCAAACAAATGTTATTAAAGTAGAAGTGTTGGAAACACTGATAAATTGATACGGTTTACGTCAGAATTCAGGGAAAATTGAAACTGGTCGGACCTTTTGACCAAGAGTTGTTAAAGTTATAAAAATGGTGTATAATATTCATCCGATGATAACTAATTAGTGTGATTTCTGGAAATAACATAGAGTTAAACATCTAAAATTGGGTGAGTTTGTTCCATGATTTTGCTATTCTGAGTTAATTATATCTTTAGAATCTGTTATAGACCGTTATTCAATTAATTTGACAACTGTAATCTGAAGGTTAAATTGCTTAACAGTCAACTTGTAAATTCAGCTTTTGTCTTAAAATTTAATATATATATATATTTCAAAATTTCGATATTTCATGAGCCTAAAATTAATATTAGAAATTGTTATAATTATTAATACTTGAAATTTCATGAATTATAGTTTGAGCTCTTGGGGTAGTTGACTACTGGAACCATTATTGAATGTTCCATTTTTTGAAAGTTGTTGTACCTATTTCTTGTTCAATTCGAAAATAATAATTATTTACATTAAATTCAGAAACTTGTTATTCTACCTAATTGATTATGGATATTTGAACACTCGTTACTATTTTTGGTACGTGGAATTGAGAAGTTGAAATTAACTAACTTAATACCGTCTATGCAGATTAATCGCGTAAATTAAAAGTTGAGTGCTTATACATGCTTATATACCTTATTTAAATGTTTTAATGCTGATTACTCTCTACTATAATTTATGGGGGTGACGTGTTGTGACCCTGACCAGTGACGATGCGATATTACTATTTCAATTCTTTATCTTTTTTATAAAACGCACGTTACACATGATTTTCCCTGAATTCTCTCCTGCCAAAAAGTTGCATTTGTTGAAAATTAAAATTTTGTCTATGGTTGTAGTTATTTGATATGTTTGAAATTGTGAATGGTAGGATAATTTAAGTAGGGAGTATCAGTGTGGAACTACGACTCACCATATTAGATTTATAGGTTTTGACTGGAAATATTACTAATCAAAAGCGATTCATTTTGGCATAAGTTGTATCTTATAACTTATTATATTATCTAAATTGTAAGAATGCAGGTTAACCGAGATTATCCGATTAGGCAGCAATTGCATTTAAATTCTTTCCCAAATGGCGATGGAGGGATAGTGGAACCTTATAATCCCCTTGATTGGGATTTATCATTTCTTGAAAATAGAGGAAATGTTTCCGTAAACGCTACCTTGCATAGCACAAACCCATTTTTATCTTCAACTTCGTATCAAGAAATACGAAGAGAAAGACATTCGTCCTTGACTGATAATGCCAATAGATTACGTGTCGTTGATAACCATTTGGTTGGTCAAGGTCAGTTACCTGTGCAAACAGGTGTTCAGGGCGAATACTCAAACCCGTTCTTCGATACTCACGAAGAAAAAGTAAGCAAAGGTGCTTTTGTTCTACCAGCTGGTTGTGCTGGTTTAACTTTACGTACAAGTCTTTCAAATGTGACTCAGTCAGCTGCAAATGTTAGCTTTTTAGAAGCAATAAAAAGTATTCCGCAGTGTGATGGTTCACGTTATGAAGAATTATTTAAATTTTTGAAGGCAATATATTATATTAAATCCACTGAGTTATATCCCGACGAGGCCTTATATTTTTCTGCTCTATCTCGGACTTCGGGTAAGTTGCATTCGAAGTTGATAAGCGAGTTTTCAATTACAAACGATTGGTTGGTTATTGGTGTTCATATACTTAATGACATGGTTTCGGTGCTGGGTAAACGAGAATTACGAAATAAGTTTATTGATCGGCTACAATATCCTAATGAAAGTGCTTCTGAATATATTAGGGAAATACGCCTTTGTTATGAGTTGCTGGAGGGTAAATGTGCAATGGATAATATAGCTATTCTTCGGCAAGTTTATTATGGTTTAAATCCGCAACTTAGGTACGATCTATTTCGCGATAAAGAACCGGAAAGTTGGCAAACATTATTTATATTGATTAATCAATATAAAAATAAATCGATAAAATATTCAAATATCAGATACTTGATTATCGGAAAATGCACTAGTGTTCAAAACAAAATTAAGGATGAAAGTAAGTTTCACGTGCTGTGTCACTCCTAGGCGGCATAGATTGGTGATACTTGATCATACATACAAAGTAATGCTACAACATGATATAGAGAACGACAGAAAGAAACACACGAATGGAGAGAACAATAACTTATGCAGAGGCAATAACTTATACTAAAAGCACTTCGACTCATGATACCTCCCCTGACATTATATATTGCATCTTAGTGTTTCTACTTCAGTAAAAAAAATCCTTAAAAGGGTCTGTGATCACCACGGACAGCGATGCATGCTGTGCAATGTGCTCCCACGCTGCTTATAAAATTGGTAATGAGTTAATATACGAAGTTCGATTACTCCACCAGAACTATTGACAACAGGTGATTGGTCCTTAATGCATCTGGACATGTCGCAAGACGTCTCCCCATACGTGCTCGGTGGGATTCAGGTCGGGGGAACGGGCAGACCAGTTCATTCGCCGAATTCCTTCTCATATCAAGAGCTCCGCCACCTGCGTTGCTCGGTGCGGTCGCTCATTATCATCCATAAAGAAGTCGAGGCCGACTGCACCTCTTTAAAGATGCACGTGAATAATTAGTGCATTGACATACCGTTAGCCCGTAAGTGTACGACGTTTTGACATTGGGAGGTCAGTATGGCTATGTAATATTATGCCTTCTACACAAGAACACCTTTGCCACCAAAACGGTCATGTTCGACAATGCTCCTGGGTTCATTGCGTGTTTCCACTTCACGCCAGATGAGTGCGTCCAAAATCACTATTCAAATTGAATCTGCTCTCATCTGAAAATATAACGCGATCCTAGTCTTGATGTTCTTGGCACAACCACAAACGTGCCGCGGATGTGCGGGTGTCACCTGACATAACGTAATGGCCATCGGGCAAAGAGAGTATCCTCATGAAGTCGACGTGCCACTGTAAAGCGTGCGATTAGGCGCTGTGCCCTCGTGTTAAACGCATTTGCAATTGCATCAGCTGTTTGGCGCCAGTCCTTCCTTGCCTGCTGCACAATGTTCTCCGCTGCTGTAGTTTGTGGTCTCGCTCCCTCGCACAGTATTCCCTGTTGTTACGAACGCACCCCATGCACTTCAAAATAGCATGTGGGCAGTGTTAAATTTCTGGGCGGCGTTCGTCATTCGTCGTTCTTCCAGTTTCCCGAGGTTTCATCCCTATTTGATTTTAATGGTGTCTCCTGGCCATGTTGTTGTGAGTAAGACTACTGCAATGAACCTTAACAGCTCTATGACTGATGACACGCGCTGTCTCGTCCCTTTCATCTAAGTGCTTCGTGTTGATAGCGTAAATACATTCGGCACTACGGCCACTCTGATTTCACGCCATGCAACGTTTTTTTCCATGTGAACGCGTAGCAGAACTTTACCAACCATACTCCCGAGCTTTCATTCATTCGCAGCAACTACACAATATTTTATGTTACTGTATTTATCTTTTCCTTAAATTTTGCACAGTAGTATGTATCTAGTATAATCTATTAGATTATCGAAAAGTATTGAAATATTAGTTATTACGTGATCGAAAACCATTGAAATGTTGTAAAATATTAAAAGAACATACAACAAATTATCAAAAAATATTGCAACATGGAATATTGGATTACCGAAAATATTGAAATACAGGATATTGAGTTGCCGAAATAGCGATCAGTAATATTTTTTGATATCAATTATTTCGATATTTGAAAATATCGATTGATATATACGAGTATGTATGAGAAGGAAATAACTGGCTTACGTTATTTACACTGTGCATTTATTGAAGTCGTTAGTTATTATGTGATTAGTAGTACTTGGTCCAGAATGTAACCTTCGTGTGAGGTCTTTGTTCATTGAATTGCCGACAATTAGCTTTTGTAATCGTAGCAGATGCTTCTTTTGGAGGTGTCTCGTAATTTGAACCCTGTGTCAATTAAACAAAGAAGGAGCTGTCAATTTAATGTAACATATGGATGTTGCACAATACTTTAACTGTTGGAAGGCAGAAAGACACGTGAAACATGAAAGAAAAGGATACAATTTGAAATTGACAAGCTTTTTTTGTAACAGTGTTACAATTTGAACATTGTGTCATTAAAAGAAAAGAATATATTGTGACTGAAACGTAACATATGGATGTCTGAGAAAGTTTAACTGTTGGAAGTCAGAAAAAAAACATGTGAAACGACTTTTAGAAACATGGGAAACTCTGGATAAAGAACAATAGTTAAAAGATATTGACTGTCTAAGATGGAATGTGTAGGAGAAAGAGAAGCCATTGATAGGGACTAACGAAAGGAACATAGACACAGGTGTGCTATATTTTTGGGTGGTCCAGGTTTTTTGCAGGTGTGGGCAAACTGTGTTGTCCATGGAATAAAAGACATGGGTTAATTGGGAGTGTAACTTCCACCCTATGGAGAGACAACAGACATTATAATGAAGGAGAGAGAATGTAAGAAAGAGATAGTTACGTGTTACATTGCCACATACTGAGAGACGTTGCATACAAGATTGTATAGGGGAAAGTGTGCTCTTGTTTTGTGTGCAAAGGACCAGTTTTTTTTAAAAAAAATTCACGTGGGGACTTGTTAAGGAATTTTAGCATGTAAAGGGACATGTAGAAAATTACTACAATAGAAAGCGAAACTTTTTTGTGCAGATGAGAAAATGTCATGTTACTTTTGACCCACCTGTATGTGTAACTTTTTTTAGAAAAGAAAGAAAGAATTGAAATAGTTGAAAAAAAGATCTTTTGAGTTGTTAGGATGTAGAAAGTTATTTGAGAAAAACGTATGTGAGATAGTGGTAATTACAATAGAAAGCTTTTGTAAGCGTAGCAGATGGTCTTATACAGCTGTCTCGTAATTTGAACCCCTGTCAATTAAGGAAGTAACAAACTGTCAATTTAATGTAACATATGGATGTTTGAAAATAGTCTAACCATGGGAGGTGAGAGAGAGATCTGAAATGACTTTTAGAAAGTTTGGAAACATGAAAGAAAAGGATACAATTTGAAATTGACAAGCTTTTTGTAACACTGTTACAATTGGAACATTGTGTCATTAAAAGAAAAGAATATATTGTCAGTGAAACGTAACATATGGGTGTCTGAGAAAGTTTAACTGTTGGAAGCCAGAAAATACTTTAACAGCAGGACGTGAGAAAGTCATGTAACCTAAGAATGGCATGAGTAGGGAGAGAATTCTTTGATGTGTACTAAAGAAAGAAAGAAACATATACACAGGTGTACTGTAATTTTGGGTGGTCCAGTTTTTGGAGGTGGAGGGCGAACTGTGCTCTGGACATTGCTTAATTGGTGGGACTGTAATTTCTAATGCATGGAAAAGAAAGAAATAGGAGACACCTGCTTGTATGTGTGTGTTCTAGGTTTTTGGAGGTGGAGGGGGGGGTGTACTGTACTTTTGGAGAAATAGCAATGAGTATACTGAAGGAGAGAGAATGTAAGAAATACCTTGAAAATGTTAGATTGCCTCATACTGAGAGACGGGGCATACAAGATTGCATAGGGAAAGTGTAGTGTCCTTTTGACCAAAGGACCAGTTTAAATTAACGTGGGAATAGTTAAAATTACTACAATAGAAAGCGAAACTTTTTTTGTGTGTGGATGAGAAAACGTCATGTTGGTTGCGACACACGTGCATGTCTAACTCTTTTTAGAAAAGAAAGAAAAAAAAAGATCTTTTAAGTTGTTAGGATATAGAAAGTTATTTGAGAAAATGTAGGTGACATTTATTGTTGAGGGATGAGACTCCCTGTAATTTCGACTTGAACGTAACTGTTTTTAGAAAAAAAAAGATTTTTCTGACTTGTCAGACAGAAAAATGTTCCATTTAGCATGCCCTGATAGAATAAAAAAAGAAAGAAAAGAAAAAAGCCCTTTTTCTGGAAAAGATTCTTGTTAACTTTAAAGAATAGCTATTGTACTTGTTTTTGTGAAAAACGGAAGTGTGTGTGTGTGTGTGTGTGTGTGTGTGAACGCTGGAACCACCCAGGTTAACGAATATATATAACGAAGTTTGAAATGAGAGCAGATTATATAGTGTGCTTTTGGCGTTGTGGAAACTTGCCTTGTGTATTTTTTCTGTGAGTGTGTTGTTTGGAGAATAATTTTGGAATTACCGGAAGGAAAAAAGTAAGTTAAAATTTACCATTTATATAAATAAATATTGAACTTTGATTTTAAATGTATTTACATGCATTAAAATGACTTGTGTTTGCTTTTATTTATTGGACAAATGTCAGATATAATCGTTGTTATGAGACTTGTTTGTGAAGATTGAAATACGCAAACCAGAAATGTTGTGTATTTTGTGGATATTTAAAACACCAAGAAACCCAAAGTGTAGAGATTGCTTACCTAGCGTAAGAGACCAAGAGAGGGAGGAAAAAAAGAAAAAAGTTTGCTTCATTGTAGGCTAGCGACCAGGCCGGAGGTATGGCGGGGCGGGAGGATTTTGGTGTTTGTAGTTTGAAGGAAACAGCGATAGAGAGGCGAGGGGAGTTTTTGCTTCTAGTTTGGCGAAAAGAGCAAGAGAGGGAGATAGGGAGAGAATGTTTGCAAGGTTGGATAAATGCGTTGGGTGCGTGAGAGGAGAGGAGACGTGCGGGGGTAGTTTGACGAAAAGAGCAAGAGAGGTAGAGCGAAGCATGCATGTATTGGTGAGCGGAAGACAGGGGGAAGGCGCGGAGTTAACCTGCTTCAGGGCATTTTTTTTATTCCTAGTTGAATGCAATGGAATTTACGGTCTTTTAAAAGGTAGGGAAAAACCGTGATTTTGAACACAGAAACTGCAAGTTTGTGTAAGCCAAGAGAAAACAAATACATGAACGAAAACGAATAATTTATCTGTTGATATCAGTGGCATATATGCGCGCTGTTTATTAAGATTCTAAGTGACTATTTTTTTTAAAAAAAAATATGTGTGTCATTTGAAAGAATAGATATACCTATGTAAAGTTACATTATACTGTATGGGAAACCACATGTAAAGTATAGAAATGTTAATACTTACGTAAGATAAATTGTCTTTTCTGATGTTTGAAGCACATACGAAGCACTAATATATGCCGGAAAAAAAAAGACGGGAAACGACAAAAAGATTTTATCGGTAAACGTATAAGGCATTCCCGGTTGTACAAATAAGACGAGGCTGATACGATGTGATGTAAACCGCACAAAAGCATGAATGGTACTGACACGTGTTTGTATATAGGTGGCGTTGATGCATAAAGACTAAGATTTTTTTCCGTATAATAACTTTAAATGGGCATAGCTCCTAAACGATTGATTATACGATAAAATGGACTACAGAAATCGATTTGTCAGGTCGAAATCTATATAGAAAGACACCTTACATGATAAAATTGAACAATTTTTTGTGGGGGCTAACAGTGGCGGCTGAGTATGTATGGATCTAACATTACATTTTTCGCTTTTTAGGGCCAACTATTGGTTGTAGAAACAAAAGAAAGCTATTTTCTTAATTGTTAGGACCTAACGAACATTACTATACAGATTAGAACACTGTAACTTTAAAATAATTTTAAATGCTCATAAATCCTAAACGGTTGATCGTATGACAAAATGGACATCAGAAATCGATTTATCAGGTCAAAATCTATATAGAAAGACACCCTACATGATACATTTGAACAATTTTTATTTTTTTTTGAAATTTATATACAGGGTGTTTCAAAAGTACAGTTTTTATTTTTTTGCTTTTTTGGCCAAACTATTGGTCGTAGAAACAAAAGAAAAGTATTTTCTTAATCGTTAGGACCTAACGAACACTACTATACAGATTAGAACAATGTAACTTGAAAATAATTTTAAATGGTCATAAATCCTAAACGGTTCATTGTAGGAGAAAATGGACACCAGAAATCGATTTATCAGGTCAAAATCTATATAGAAAGACACCCTACATGATACATTTGAACAATTTTTATTTTTTTTGAAATTTATATACAGGGTGTTTCAAAAGTAGTTTTTATTTTTTTTGCTTTTTTGGCCAAACTATTGGTCGTAGAAACAAAAGAAAAGTATTTTCTTAATCGTTAGGACCTAACGAACACTACTATACAGATTAGAACAATGTAACTTGAAAATAATTTTAAATGGTCATAAATCCTAAACGGTTCATTGTAGGAGAAAATGGACACCAGAAATCGATTTATCAGGTCAAAATCTATATAGAAAGACACCCTACATGATACATTTGAACAATTTTTATTTTTTTGAAATTTATATACAGGGTGTTTCAAAAGTATAGTTCTTTTATTTTTTCGCTTTTTTGGCCAAACTATTGGTCGTAGAAAGTAAAGAAAGATATTTTTTTAATCGTTAGAACCTAAGGAACACGACTATACAGATTAGAACAATGTAACTTTAAAATAAAAATTTAATGAATTTGCATAAACAATATGGCGTCGATTTTTTTCAAACTTTGGAAATATGTTTATTAAAGGGTATATTTTTATATGAATAGGTAAAATGAATAATATTACTAAAATAAATACCTTTTTTGCGCGTTTTTTACCGCAACCGGTGCGCGCCGCGCGTTTTTTACCGCGACCGGTGCGCGCCGCGCGGTATTTGCGCCCGGAAAAAGGTTTTAGCGACGCGGGACGCGTAAAATATTGCCGCCCGCAAACTGCGCGATGTATTGCCGGTTATAAAAAACAAACAACACTCGGTAACTTGCTATGGTACATGTACACACACGCACAGTCTTATACACACTAATGTGAATGTTATGGTACAGGTGGCGTTCTTTCAAGAAACAAACATGGCGGATGGATTTTAATGTGTTTTCTATGCATTAATCTAGTATACATTATTTTTAAAAACAGTAATAATTAAAAATTTAAACAAGTTAACACGAACTTAACCGAACTTTTCCGAACATTGCCGAACAAACAAAAATGTATGTACAATTTTGTACATATTGGTTAATGTACTACACGAATGGTTTCGAACTTAACCGAACTTTTCCGAACATTGACGAACATAACAGTTTATATACAATTTGTGTACATGTTTATACATGTATTACACGAATGGTTCCGAACATAAACATAAAAATGTATTATGATTTACCGTACACGTTTAGTATACGTATACTATGCATTAAATATAATTTAATTACCGTTAAAAATAATAATTATAATATTAACACGGAGTATAACACTGCTACTTGTATAAGCTACAACACAGTTTGTAGTCTCGTACCCAAACACATTACGTTTTGTAGTCTTGTACCCAAAAGCATTTGGTTTGTAATCTCGTACCCAAACGCATTTGGTTTTGTAGTATCGTACACATGTGCTTTAACATATTTTAAATTTAGTAACAGTGATATTACACAATATGATGTAATTTGTACCTTATGTTAGCGGGTTTAAAAAAATTTCTTTGTTGCTAATGCTAAGAATTTCTTTTGTTTGCTTTGCTGCAGGTGTTTAAACTGGTTTAAACTGGTTTTGTTATTTTTTTTGTTAGGCATTGTGTATATATACCCCCGTTGCTAAGGAAATATTATCATATGTATGCTGGTAACCGTACCTTTAACACAACATTTACTTAGTGAATAAATTCATAGAAACATATAATAAAAGAAAAATTAAAATATTATATTTAGAAAAGAGTAGTAATATTAACTGTATTGTTGCAGTTGTTGAAATTCAAAACAACAAAAGAAGAAAAAACAAAAGAAGAAAGGAAGAAATCCTGATTTTTACCAAGTTTACAATACATACCAGATTTACTTAGAAGATCATCGTAAGTATATTTATATACTATACATATTTGAATGATTATGTTTTTATACTTTGATTAAATATTCGTATATAAAGTATTATTTTTAAATTGTAATGTGATAAATATTTACAATAATATTTTATTTAAAACAAACGAAATTTGTTTTACCATTGCACAAAATGTAATTTTTAATAGATTCACACTTTATTTTATGAACAAAGTTGTTGCAGAATTTAAATACGATTACATTGTATTTTAACAGCAGTTCTTGCATAATTTTAATGATGATCACAGTCCATTTTAACATTGAAGTTCTTGCAGAATTTTAATGATGATCACACTCTATTTTAACAACGAAGTTCTTGCAGAATTTTAATGATGATCAACAGAAAAAATAAGTAGAGCTTCTTAGAAGAAAACTAAATAATATTGTTAAATGAATAACACTATATTTTTATATATTGTTGTATTTATTTTAATGTAAACTAATTTTTGTTTTAATATTTTACAGATGGAATTTCTCGGTGCATCATACGTAAACGAGTTTAACGAAATTGACGAAATTTACCTCTCTGCTGTTATAGAAGGTCTGAATACAAAGGAGCGCGTGTTGGAGACCTGGTGGCGTATTATGGATAAGCAACGCCAGGGATTTCGTGGCAGTGAAAGGTATGATACCTTGTTATCAGCTCTTTTTAATTTTTATTATGATAATCAAGCACTTATATTGCAATATGCAATGTCTAGTGCTGACATTGTTGAGTTATTTGTACACGGATTTTTCCGTGAGCAAATCATGTACCAGTGGGCACATGATAAATTCATTCATTTTAATTATTTTAATTGCGTACAAGGTGATAGGATGAATGCAACAGAGGTAGCCGAATTTTGTAATTATGGATCGCGTTTTATTTTGGTTCATAATAATGTGTCGCCATCTGTTGAAAATTCCGTAACCTCGGTCCACCAAGAAAGTCAACCCTTGGAAAACATACTTCAAGAAGAAGATTTTAATTTAATTGATGAAATTATTAATGAACAAATACAAAATGAAGCAGCAGATGGTACACAAACTAATCAAAATTCCGCAGTTTTAGTAAATTCCGATGAGTTTGGAACATCTGATTATGTGGAGGCTTTATTAAACGAGTTATGTGAAAACGGACAAAATCCTGTGGATGTTGTAAATAATGCAGTACAGGTATCAAGTGTACAATGTTCACGGGATACTCGTGGTTACGGAATGGGCTCTCCACAACCTAGTACTTCCGGTTACGTTCCTCCAAGTGAACGTAGCGGACATACAGATGTTCAAAATACAGGGGAAGGTAATTTCGAAGTAGTACATGAAAGCAGAAAAAGTTTCACTAAGTTTAACTTGGTGGGACATGAAATTGCGGTAAGGCCAATGGGAAATGAAGAAATTAGAAATCCTGCGGCCTATATTGAAAACCTTATGAACTTCGCATTGGATAATGTATTGAACAATGCGAGACCTAATGATTTTGTTGGAATGTACATTGATTCCTCCAATAGTAAGGATAAGAAAGCAGTGTATGTTCCATGGAGACGCCGCAAAGACATTTCTGCTAAGTCCGTTTTAGCTTCCATTACTAAAGTATTAAATAGTAATGAAGACTTCCTTTTAGGTAATCATGTCCTGTTTCGATTTCATATAGTAAATTCCATGTTTGGTGCTGGAAGAACACGTGATAATAATTCCACACTAAACAAATATTTACCTTTAAATGAATTTTAGTACAACATTTGGTTGAGCTTCCGGGAACCGATAATGATAAACTTTGTTTACCTAAAAGTATTGCTTGGGGTATAGCAAAGCATACCGAAACACATCGAAATTTGAGTAATTTAACAGATCCAACTCGAGATACATTAAAAGGTAGAGCTATTAAGCTTTGTACTCAGGCAGGTGTTAGCGTTAAAGGTGGTTGCGATTTTAATGACGTTGAATTATTTGAAAAACATTTAGCTCCAAATTATCAAATTATTATTTATGAAAAAGTACCCGAAAGCAAACTTGAATTTAGAGTACGTTATCCGGAAACAGAAGTACAAAGACCAGAGTTACAAAATGCAAAACCAATCTATATTTATTACGATGAAAGAGGTACTATTGGACATTTCCGTCCTATTCGTACTATAACGTCATTTTTAAGAAAAGAAAAGTACTGTTTGCAATGTTTAAAGGGTTTTAATGGTGGCAATCGTTATCATAAGTGTGAGTTAATGTGTTCATCTTGTGAACATATGCACAAAGTAGATGTTACGATGTATAAAATGAAATGCAATGCATGCAATAGATATTTTACTAGGGGTGAGTGTTTTGACAATCACTTAAAAGGTAATAAAATTGGCAAGAATGTGTGTGAATATGTGAAAGTTTGCATCAACTGTAATGCACTCTATGATTTAAGAAGACGTAAATCTGATCATACATGTGGTGAATACTTTTGTAGTACATGTCGTGAACATGTACAGGAAGGTCACTCATGTTATGTGAAGAAAGTAAAACCTACTCATATTAAGAGGTTTCTTTATATTGTTTTTGACGTAGAAACCATGCTCAAACCGGAAAATGAGCGTGGGGAGCGGGAACACGTTGTTTGCTTGGTATGCGCTAGACATGTATGTCATAAATGTATGAATAACGGCATTGATGAAGCCTGCAGTACATGTGGTGATGAAAACGGTAACCGCTCGTTTTCTTTTAAGACCATTGATGAATTTATTACACATATTTTATTAGATAGACCCCTATTTAGTAAAGTATGCGTCATAAGTCATAATGGTAGTCGTTTTGATAGCATTTTCTGTTTAAGATCTCTCATTGAGTCCCAGCATATCATTCCAAAAACTTTAATTCAGGGTCAAAAGATTTTTAGTATTTCTATTCATAATAAAATCATTTTTAGAGATAGTTATTTGTTTGTTGGTGTAAAATTATCAAAATTACCTAAGACGTTAGGCCTTTCAGAAAATTTGACTGAAAGAAAGACGTAAATCTGATCATACATGTGGTGAATACTTTTGTAGTACATGTCGTGAACATGTACAGGAAGGTCACTCATGTTATGTGAAGAAAGTAAAACCTACTCATATTAAGAGGTTTCTTTATATTGTTTTTGACGTAGAAACCATGCTCAAACCGGAAAATGAGCGTGGGGAGCGGGAACACGTTGTTTGCTTGGTATGCGCTAGACATGTATGTCATAAATGTATGAATAACGGCATTGATGAAGCCTGCAGTACATGTGGTGATGAAAACGGTAACCGCTCGTTTTCTTTTAAAACCATTGATGAATTTATTACACATATTTTATTAGATAGACCCCTATTTAGTAAAGTATGCGTCATAAGTCATAATGGTAGTCGTTTTGATAGCATTTTCTGTTTAAGATCTCTCATTGAGTCCCAGCATATCATTCCAAAAACTTTAATTCAGGGTCAAAAGATTTTTAGTATTTCTATTCATAATAAAATCATTTTTAGAGATAGTTATTTGTTTGTTGGTGTAAAATTATCAAAATTACCTAAGACGTTAGGCCTTTCAGAAAATTTAAAGAAGGGAGATTTCTCATACTTGTTTAATACAGTAGAGAACCAAAATTATGTAGGACCATATCCCGGAATAGAGTACTATGATCCTGAATCGCGAACTGGTGAAGAAAGAAAGCGGTTGGAGGGATGGCACCAAGAACGGGTGCAATTGGGAGAGCAATTTAATTTGCAAAAGGAAATGCTGGAGTATTGTGAAAATGATGTGAGAATTCTCACAGAAGCTGTTATTAAATTTAGTAATATTATAGAAGAGAAAACGGGTGGATTACAATGTTTTCTAGTATCGTCTACGATTGCAAGTTTAGCCATGCAAACATATCGTACATCGTATCTTCCAGAAGAAAGTATTTCTGTTATACCACCTTTGGGGTACCATTATAAAACAAAAACCAGTGAAAAAGCAATGAAATGGCTAAAGTATATGGAACACCAAATGGGTATAGAAATCCAGCATGCTGGACGAAACGGAGAACAATCTTTTGGAAGGTATAATGTTGACGGATACAATGCAGAGCTTAATGCCGTGTTCGAATTTATGGGATGCTACTGGCATGCCTGTAAAACGTGTTTTCCAAATAACCGTAATGGCATAATAGATAATGCACATGGTCCGTACAACACATTTGAAAAAAGGTATGAACATACGGAAATCCGGCGAAAATATTTCACAGAAATTCTAAAAATGAATTTGTATGAAATATGGGAGTGCTCTTGGGATAATAAAGTACGCACAGATGTAGATTTACAAAAGTTCCTTAAAGAACAATGTGATACTACTGCCGACTTTCTTATTCCTAAGAGTTGCTACAACGGAGGCCGTACTGAAGTATTTCGTTCTTATGTGAATTGTGCGGACGATGAATCCATTCTTTATTATGATATTACATCGTTATACCCCTACGTCATGGCAAGGAAACCTCTTCCGGTGGGGGCACCTAAGGTGCATAAGGGGCCGGTTTTCCCAGATGTGGGAAAAATTCATGGGATTGTAAAATGTACTGTATTGGCTCCTAAACAACTCTTTTTTCCCATCTTACCGTATGTAGCACAAAGCCGATTAATATTTGGACTTTGTAGGCTATGTATGGAAGGAGAAACTATTGATAATTGCACACATAGTGATACTGAACGTGCATTAACTGGAACTTTTTGTACACCAGAGCTTCACCGTGCTCTTGAAAACGGTTATAAAATCGTCAAAATTTATGAAATATGGGAATTTGAACTCATGGGTTCTGAAGATCGGAATTCACCTAGTTTATTCCGGGACTATGTGAATACGTTTCTTCAGATGAAGCAGGAAGCATCAGGCTATCCTGCTTGGTGTAAAACTGAAGAAGACAAAGATAAGTATATTGACGATTACTATGCTCACGAAGGCATAAAATTAAATAAAGATAATATTAGGACGAACCCTGGACTTAGACAATGCGCGAAGTTGTACCTCAATTCCTTATACGGAAAATGGGGACAGCGTACAGATATGACACAGTGTGTAATTATTGATAGTGGGGCAGAGTTCCATAGGTACCTTGCTACACCGAGATATGAGGTTCATAGTGTTATTCCAGTTGGTGATGAACATCTTATTCTAACATATAAAGACTTGGAAACCGAAAATGTACCTCTGGAATTTTCCAATGTTGTCCTTGCCGGTTTTATTACTTCATGGGCCAGGCTACAATTATATGATTTACTTGTGACTGTAGGACCTGAAGACGTAATTTATTGTGACACAGACAGTATTATGTTTACGTGTAAAAAAGATAGGGAACCTCCGTTGAAGCTTGGAAACTATTTGGGTGATCTCACTGATGAAATTGAAGAAGGGTGGGAGTTTGTAACGTTTATAGGCTTAGGGCCAAAAAATTATAGTATTCGGCTTAAAAATGCCGCAGGGGAATTTCGAAATATTTTCAAAATTCGGGGAATTACACTAAATGATAGGACCTCTCAAAGAATAAACTTTGAGAGTTTCTATGGATTAGTGACAGGAAATATTAATTGTACAACTATAGAAAATCCAAATAGCATTGTGCGGAAACAGGGCTTCACTATCTTTTCACGTAAAGAGACAAAAACACACCAAGAGGTAAACAAAAAACGTAAACGTATTGACGATATACAAAGTGACGAACCAATACCAAAGACAAAAAGTTTACCTCATGGATATGTACAATAATAATTTTAGCTTGGCTTATAAGTGATTGTTTTTATTTATTTATTTATTTTTTTAACAGATCATTAGTAGAGTATGACTATTTATTTACTTATTTATTTATTTATTTATTCCATCGTTTGCTGTGCAAACTCATACATTGTAAACCAAAGTATACATTTCATTCTAGTCATTCATTTATTCTAGTCATTCATTCATATTCTAGTCATTTCAAGCTTTAATATTTATTTTTTAACTTATTTTTAATTTATTTTTAATTTATGTTGTTAATTGTGTGAGTGAGTGAGTGTGTGCATGAGTGTATATAAAGTAAAGTATCTATTGTGTGCATTCAGTTTAATACAAGATGTTAAAGTTTCAACATCCATCAACCATTTTAATTGCTGGTCCTTCACGTGCAGGTAAAACATGTTTTGTAAATCGATTATTAAATGAACGTAATCAAATGTTTACTATGAAATTTAATGAAATTGTTTGGTGTTATGGTGCAGTCATACCAAATTTAGATGCAAGTTCAGAAATTCGATTTATAGAAGGAATTCCAGATATGAATAATTTTGAAATACAAGAAAATTCATTATTAATATTAGATGACTTAATGTCTGAAACCAATGGTGATGTTGCAAACTTATTTACAAAATATGCACATCATAAAAAATTAACAGTAATATTTATTGTTCAAAATTTATTTCCAAAAGGAAAACATGCTCGTGATATAAGTTTAAATGCACATTATATTATAGTATTTAAAAATCCTCGTGATAAATTACAAATACAATATTTAGCAAGACAAATTATGCCACGATATAGTAAACAAGTTGTGAATGTGTTTGAAGATGTAACACGTGAACCTCACACTTATTTGTTATTTGACTTAACTCAAAAAACAAATGATGCATTACGATTACGTACAAATATTTTTCCTAATGAAACACTGCATGTATATGCAAATGTAAAAGACAGTAATTCAGTCGTTTACGTTTAGTTTAGTTGAAGATGTTGAAGGTGAAACAACACTTTGATACTCTCCGTGCTTTGTGCAAATGCAAAAGCGCAAAGCGAAAACAAATTATACGACATGCATCTGGTGATTTAATACGTACTATTTCACAAGTTGCTAAAAACACAATAAAAGGAAACATTCCGTTGAATTCGCGTCAGAAGCAACGTTTACGTAGACATAAAAAGATCTTGCGTGCTTTATCTGCGCAACGTACAGCACTTAATAAGAAAAAGAAAATTTTATTACAGAAAGGTGGTGCATTTTTACCATTAATCTTAGGACCATTACTTGGTGCAGTAGCAAGTAGTTTGTTTGGAAGATAAGTATGTCGGAATTTCGTAAAATGATATTAGTGCCTGAAAATGCAATGCAACAAATGCATGCAAATATAAAATCAATAGATTCACATCAATCGCGTTTAGACGAAGAAATGAATAGTATTTTACAACGTCGTAATCTTAGTATTGAAGAAAAATGGAAATTGTATCAGCAAGCATTACAACAATATTTAAATTATACTTCATCAGTTTCACAAAACCCAATTACATTACCTATTATTGAAAAAGATGTTCCTCAAACATCATCATCATTATCATCTCAAGAAGAAGAAAAAAATAATTCTATTTTACCCTTTGTATCAGACATTTTACAATCAGTACCAAAAACACAACGAAGGAAAACAGATCTATTATTAAAACAGTTAACAAGTTCTAATAAAATTCATTGGGATCAATCAGGAACAGTACGTATTCAAGGAAAAATAATACCAGGTTCTAATATAATTGATTTAATAAATGATGTTGTTCGTACACGAAAATATTCAAGAAATCCTATAGGCATTCACGAATTTAAAAATTTATTGGATGATCTTAATGTACCACGTGAATTTATTTCTACTCCTATAGTGAAATCACATAGCAAAGTTAAAAAATCACAAAGTCCAACACTAGTAACAAATATTTTTAAAAACTGGAAAGAATATAAAATGTAAATAAAAAATGGGAAAATTGTCAAAATTATATTATGATTATACGAATCCTGCTTCTTTATCAAGTATTAAAACATTACAAACAAAAACAAAATTATCAAAAAAGAAAATTAAAAATTGGTTAGCATCTCAAGATGCATATACATTACATGCACCAGCACGTAAAGTGTTTGAACGTAAACAATATTATGTTAGTGCACCAAATGAAACATTACAAATGGATTTAGCAGATATGCAAAATATTGCCAAGTATAACAAAAATTATAAGTATATATTATGTTGTATCGATATTTTTTCACGGTATGCGTATTGTGTTCCCTTAAAAACAAAAACAGGTCCTGAAATGTCAAAAGCAATCAAAAAAATTTTTAAAAATTTTAAACTACCTGTGTTTAATGTACAAACGGATTTAGGTACAGAATTTTATAATCGACATGTAAAACGTTTATTTAAAGAATACGAAATTAATCATTATAGTGTACATTCAGAAATTAAATGTGCATTAGCTGAACGGTTTATAAGAACATTAAAAGAAAAATTGTATCGTTATTTTACGGCTAAAAATACATACCGTTATATAGATGTGTTAGATCAATTTGTAAAAAATTATAATCATTCGTATCATAGTAGTATTAAAATGGCACCAGCCAATGTAAATTACTCTAATGTTGATCAAGTTTTGAATACGTTGTACGGTGATAAAACGAATAAAAACAAATTAACATGTAAATTTCAGCCTGGTGATTATGTGCGTGTTAGTAAATATAAACATAAATTAGAAAAGGGATATTTACCAAAATGGTCACAAGAAATTTTTATTGTTGATAAATGTATTCCGACAAATCCTATTACATATAAATTAAAAGATTGGAATGATGAGGAAATTAAAGGAATATTTTACACAGAAGAATTACAAAAAGTAAATGTAAATTCAAACAAAACATTTTTAATTGAAAAAGTACTAAAACGAAAAAAAGATATGATGTATGTAAAGTGGTTGGGATATCCATCAAGTATGAATTCATGGATTAAAACAAATTCTGTTCAGTCTTCAAAATGAGTTCAATGATAGAACATGATTTCTATGTGACTCTTCCTTCAAATGCTAGTAGTGAAATTTTTACTGATAATACAACTTCTTCATTTATAGTAAAGTTAGCACAACCTATTCACTTAAGTGAAGGAGAATGGTATGTTGCATTAACACAACTTAATGTTCCTTTTAGTTTTTATAATGTAGGTAAAAATGAAAAAATTGTAATTGAAACCATCGTTAATGATGAACTTGAAATTGTACATGTTGATATTACACCAGGATACTATACTTCTATTACATCCATTTTAGAAATGATTCCTGAAGAATTACGCATGTTAAAATATTATAAAAATAAAAATCAAGTTGGAATTAGACATTCTTTAAAATTAAAAGATTTTTGTGTTATTGGAATGACACGCGGATTGCAACATTTACTGGGATTTATAAATGAAAATACAACAGAGTTTACAGATGCTGTTTTTGTAAAACCAGTTAATGAAGATGTTCCAACCGTAACACGTGCAAAATTTCCATGCAATTTAGAATATAATATACCAAACGTTTTTAATGTTTGTGTTGATATTGTAAAACAACCAGAAAATATTGGACCAGTACTTCGTAAAGTTAGTGCTTATAATATTGAGCACGGAGATGTAAAATGTTTTCTATTTCACACACCACAATATGTTAAAGTTGTAAAATCTTATTTTAACACGATTGAAGTAAACTTAAAAGATGAGCACGGTTTAAAATTGCCATTTCAATTTGGAACTTCAAACTTAACACTTCACTTTAAACGAAAATGATTTCTGAAAGTATTGATGATAGTTTTTACATTACACTTGTATCAAACGCAAGTACTGATGTATATCCTACAAATAGTCCAACACATTTTATTAATCAACTAAAAAATAATATTCAATTATCAGAAACCGATTGGCATGTAGGATTAAGTGAATTACATGTTCCTTTAACATGTTATAATGTTAACGATGGAGAAAATGTTATGTGGTATAAAATAAAAAATGAAGAAGCACAAAAAGGTAAAATTGTAAGTGGATATTATCACTCTGCACATCATATTATTGATGAATTAAATAAAATATCAAAAGATATAAAATTTTCTTTATCAAATATTGTACAAGTAGATTGTAGTGATCGTGTTGAATATGCCTTATTATCAGCAACATTAGCAATGCAATTAGGACTTCGTCAACATAAAGATCTTGTTTTGTATAAACGTGGATTTAAACAACCGTATGTTGATATTGGATATCCTCATCAAATTTTTATTTATACTGATATCATACAATATCAGTTTTTAGGTGATACAAAAGCACCTTTATTACGTATTGCAACAACATCAAATGTAAAATACGGTAAAGTAAAAACATTAACATTTCAAGATATTCATTATCTTCCACTTGCAAAGTTTTCATTTAACAGTATTGAAATACTATTAAAAGACCATGCAGGACGAAATTTGCCATTTCGTTCTGGGACACTAAGTGTTACACTTCATTTTAAGCGCTCTCCTAATAAAAAGTAATTAATTAATGATATTTTAAAAATGAAATTTAGACGACAATACGGACATGGTATCCCATACTTTTCAGGACCTGTATATCAACGGGGACATGGTATAGGTAGTTTTTTCCAAGGATTATTTCGTTTTGCATTACCATTTCTTAAACAGGGTGCAAAAACTTTAGGTCGACAAGCATTACAAACGGGAATACAAGTAGCGGGTGATGTATTAGAAGATAAACCATTTAAAGAATCTGTTCGTGCGCGTGTAAAAGAAGCTGGTGAAACATTAAAGACAAAAGCTGTTAACAAAGTTGGTCAGTTATTAACTGGAAGTGGTAAGAGACGGCCACGCAAGCGTAAAGCTCCTGCAATTGTTCGTTTTGGACCTCCAACTAAACGTAAGCATACAAACAAAAGCAAAAGCAAAAG
Source organism: Thermobia domestica (assembly GCF_964235325.1). Lineage (NCBI taxonomy): Eukaryota > Metazoa > Arthropoda > Insecta > Zygentoma > Lepismatidae > Thermobia > Thermobia domestica. The sequence goes on along the minus strand of NC_137458.1, from coordinate 299,512,911 downwards.
CAAAAGAAAAGTAAAAAGAAAAATAAGTCGTGTTACAGATATATTTTCATAATGGCACTACTTAATTCAAACAGTGTGGAATGCTGTACTAACGATTTCGATTTATTTAGTACTCCAATGACACAAACCGCAATTGAATCTTGCTTTAATGCTGAATACCGTCCAATTTCAACATTAAGTTCTGATGGACCTATTGAATTTTTTATTCCCGGTGAAACAGGAGAATTTATTCATACTGCATATCTTTATCTTTACGTACGTTGTAAAATTACAAAACCTGATGATACACCATTAGCTGACACTGATGTTGTAGCACCAACAAATAATTTCCTACATTCATTATTTAGTCAAATTGACATTTCATTAAATGATAAATTAATTACTTCTTCATCAGGATTTTATCCTTATCGTGCGTACCTTGAAACATTATTAAATTATTCCCGTGATGCTTCTGATACACATTTGAAATTAGGTATGTGGTATAAAGATACCGCTAAACAATTTGATAGCATTGGTAATGCTAATGTAGGTTTTCAACAACGTGCTAATTATATTAAAAATAGTAAATCGTTTGAAATGTATGGTCGTCTGTATACAGATATTGCTGGATTACCAAGAGCACTTGTAAATAAAGTAGGTCTTCGTATAAAATTACATCGTAGTAAAGATGCTTTTTGTTTATTATCTCCTGCAAATACTTCTTATAAAGTAAAACTTGAAGATGTTACTCTACATATACGTCGCATTGATGTTGCACCTCATTTGGCAATGGAAATCAATACTAATATGAATCATGAAACAGCAAAATATCCCCTTACAAGAGTACAAACAAGATCATATACTATTCCTGCAAACGTTAATTCATACAATCTTGATAATATTTTTCTGGGTAACGTACCTAAAGGTGTTGTTATCGGGTTTGTTTCCAATTCGGCATTTAATGGAAAATCTGAACTAAATCCATTTCATTTTCAACACTTTAACGTTAACAAACTGCAACTACAAGTTGGATCAAAATCTTTTCCTCCCAGTCCCCTCACCCCCGATTTTAAAAACAATTTGTACCTTCTAAGTTACCATTTTCTGTTTTCCGGTACTGGTTTATATTATAAAGATGATGCACATACTATTACTCCTGAAGAATATCCACACGGATATACTCTTTATGCATTTATTCTATCACCTACAGCAACATTAGATGATTGTACTTGGGACCTTGTGCGTGATGCACCTGTAAATATTAAAGTTTCCTTTTCTGAAAATTTAACTGAGCCTATAACATGTATTGTTTACGCCCAGTTTGATTCTTTAATTCAAATTGATAAAGATAGAAATATATATACTGATAATACTTTTTAAAAGTATCATTTTAATAAAAGAAGTATAACTGTTCACTTCTAAGCATATGAATTACATGTGTCCTACTGGTACAAAGTGTGTTAAACATTATATATTGTAATATTTTTGCTTGATTATTCAGAGTTGCAAGGTATCATACTATGAAGTTTGTCAAAAGTATTTTTTATGCGTTAGCACCATTCATCGATATTGGAAAAGTTATAAAAAACTCTGTCATGAATATTTTAAACATATTATTTCGTTTTATGAGAATATTCCATATACTCCACTAGGTCTTCCAACATATACGCGTATAAAGTGATGTAAAGTGATGTGAATTTAAAAAACAAAAGTTATGTACACGGATGATTTAATAAAAGTGTTACTTCGTGATAAAGTTACTTGTGCAAATGTGCATGGCATTTATCCTATTGATAGAATACCAAAAACTGTACAATCACCGGCTGGACTTATTATAAATTTAAGCAATTCATCTTCAGGTGGCACACATTGGGTGTGTGTATTCATTGATGAAAATCAAAGAGGATACTACTTCGATAGCCTAGCATTACCATTTCCAAAAGAAATAAAAACTTTTTTAAATAAAAATTGTAAAATATATTTTACAAATAGTTCCGCATATCAAGATGATAATTCAATCTTGTGTGGACAATTTGTGTTGTACTTTCTGCATCATATTGTACGAAAGAAAAGCTTTAACAAATGTTTAAATTTGTTCAAAAAAAATAATCTTAAACAAAATGATAAAATTGTATTCAATCATGTAAGCAATATAATGAAAAAGAAAAAACAAGTAGATTAGTTTAATAAAATTTTTTATTTACAATTGAAAATCTTGTATTTTTATTTACAAGAACATATCATATCCTTTTTACAACTTTGCAAATGCATTAGTTAATGTTATAGTACGTTGAAACTTCCACCAATAACATAACTGTTGTGCATTACGAAATGCACATCCTGATTTTTTCTCAAGTTTAATATTTTGTTCATGAAAAGCACAATAATCATTAAATACATTTGCATGCATTGTGTTTAATGGTGGACACTGTTTACTTTCCAAATCAATAACATTAGCTAGTGCAAAAATATTTTTAATCCAAAGTGTTTTTTCTGCACCTTTACAATAAAAGGTTGCATCTTGTTTACAAAGTTGATATATAAGGTTACGTATGTGTGATACAGTATAACCGCATTTATCATTCCAAGTTAATCCATGTAAGTTTAATGTTAACCATTCAATTTGTTTTTGACATCCTAATGGAAGTATATTGTATTCTACTGGTGATTTTATTAAACAATGCAAATTTACTGTATCATCACACGCAGTTAAACAAAATTCACGTATAATAAATTCATGATTTGAAATCTTAAAACCTTGTATGTCAATAATGTATTCATTAGCACATGGTGAAATTTTATGTTTACGTTCTAAGAAAAATGGTATAATTTGTCCAACAAATTCAGTGTTCTTTAAACAATCACGCACTTTGCGTATAAAGTTTATACTTGAAATTTCACTATGGTGTTCTTCAAACACTTCATATAAATCAATAACAGTTATGTCGTTCGATAAATATCTTACAGCAAAAGTTCCAATATCATCGTGAAATAAACATTGATGTTCAAGATGCAGCAAGCATTGTTCACAAGAAATATTATTATTAAAACGTAAGTATGCACTTATAGTTTTTAAAACACAAACTTCACTAATATGTTCTTCACTACATGATACACAAAAATTATTTTCGAAATACATTATGTACAGTACGTTTTCTTAACACACTTCACTATACTCGTTCGATCTGTCTTTTTCAAGGAAAATACTTAAAAGTTCTTTGCGTACATTCACATCTACTGATAGTTCACCAAATGTAATATTAAAATAATCTCTTGTTAATGTTGTAATAACTGTATGTGTTTCTGCATAAATATCAAATAATTCCTCCTGTACACGAGGATTCACTAACACAGACCAAACACGAATGTCTAAAACGTCTTCATTACAATAAAAACATTCATGCGACCATTCACATGTATCATGCCAATAGCACGCATAGCATATTAAATAATCATTTGGTTTCCATTTTGCAATGCAGTCTCTTACACAGTTCACATCCACATAGTTAACACCACATTCACAGTTCCAACTTAATTCTGATAAATCAGGTGAACATGGCGGCGTATCCACATTTGATACCACTTCGTCATTTGATTCCGCTTTAAAATGTGAATTATCTTGCGAAAATTCATACACTTCATTATTTATTCCAGCCTCACTATCACTTGTATAAACTTTTATATTGTCGTTTTCATATCTTTCTAATTCATGTTCATCAAATGTACAATCTGGAGAATCTGGATATTCATTCTCAGCGTTTAACTTATGCTTCACATCAACGTCTTCTACAAACTGACGGTTCTCCATCGCTAACAAAACTATACATGTCTATTTTTTAAAACCAATATTTAAATAAAAATTTCAAATGACGTCACGCGCCCGCGCACGCAGGTATTTTCCGTTCGCGCCCCCGCGCCTTCCCGCGCCGCGTCCGCGTTTCCGCCGCCGCCGGGTTAAAAATCTTTTTATAACAATCCGGTATTGTTCAACACCTAAATTATTATTCTTTAACGCATACAGCTGCAAGGTTTCTCTTTACATACACCTGCAAGGTTTCTCTTTTATTATTCTTTATAACAAGCTAGCATTGTTCATTAATTTTCCCAAGGTATCTCTTTTATTATTCTCTTTTGTGTCACTACTATACATACAATAGTACAACAACCATTACCTGTCATCATATGTCATTTAAACAATAGTGTATTTCTATACAACTATACTTTCTACCCATTGTCTGCAGGGCACCCCGCTGGTGCTTCACTATTACAAATACAATAGGTTTCTATTGTGTTTACCGCCCCTTATTTTGGTTACATTCTAGACCAAGTACTACTGTGATTACAAATTGAATTGTAAATAAATAGGTTCTATGTTGTCTGAATTATTTATATTAGTTTACAGGTCACATAACAACTATGTAGACTCCTCTTTTTTCACTGTGCTTATATGATATCAAATAATGTTGGCGAGAGATAGCATCCCTGTCGAACTTCCCTTCCAATTGTACTTTCCTCTCTCAGTTCCTCCCCTATCCTAACACTTACTTGTTGGTTCATAAATAAGTATCTTATGAGTCCTCGATCTTTCCATTCCAATCCACTCTTCCTTAGATCTCCCAGGAACGCTTCCTAATTTATGGGGTCAAAAACTTTTTCTAGATCAATAAATACAACCTGTCCCACTTTCCCTTTTTTAATAAACCTTTCACTGATTACTGTTAATAATCCGATTGCATCTCTTATGTCCTTATCTCTCCTGAACCCGAACTGTTCCTCTTCAACTTTTTCATTTGTTCCTCCATACAACCTTCTGTTTGGTATTCGAAGCAAATTTTTTGCTCCATGCGATATGACACTGATAGTTCTATAATCTTCACATCTCTCTGGGTCTGATTTCCTAGGACACAGTATCATAATCTTCAGGAAGTCTTTTGGGCACTCTCCTGTTTCATATGTTTCATTGCAGAGTCGGAACAGTTCTTTGTTACTGGTGTCTCCCTTATTCTTAATTATTTACCTCGCTTGCCTTTCCATTCCTAATCTCGGATATAGCTTTTTCAAAATCATCTCGAAGAATACTAAACCTCTTATTATCCTCACGCACTTCATTTTCTACTTCAGCATCTAGGCCACACAGTCTATTCCTACTCCCATATAAGTCTTCAGCATATTCTTTCCATCTTTCTAAGACTTCATTTCTCTCGTTGGCAACCTGCCCGTTGTTGCTTTCTACTGCCATCGTAATACTTTGTTGTATATTTCCTCGCTGAATTAAAATCATATAATAAGGTTACCGTTGTAGCTGTCACAAACCATTGCAACTCTAATCATTTGCATATCTGTCTATAATGTGCACGTGAACGAAATTACATAGACATCGGACCATTCCTTGCAAGTGTATAACTTACTCGGTGAATCAGTGGAATGCTAATAATGATGTTTATTCTCTCCTTTCCTATATGTCTACCACATGTCATGAGTTCTTTTCACGTATATTTTTCCGTAGCTATAGACATAGAGTATTATGTAGTAGATATTTACCCTGTTACACACAACCTATATACTATATATATACAGAACCTATATACTGTATATAGGATGTTTGAGATAAAACGTCCAGTGCTTATAAGTCCGAAACGGCTGAGAATAATTAAAAAAAAAAAAAATGAAACAAAAACTTAGACAGGAAAATGTCATAGGACACATCACATAGTGTTGTTGTGGTAACCCCCAGGGCCCACTTTCAAGGGGGCCCAGGGGCCAACTTAAAATTTTCAAGTGGGAACATGTATTGAATCATACCTCATTCGGTGGTCCTTGAAAAACTAAACAATTTTTGTAGAAAACAATTTTCGATTTGGGCCGCCGTTTTCAATATGGCCGCAAAATTTCCTATTTGCAGAAAATCAGGGCTTTGGCTGTTTAGCGCTCCACTTCACTTCTTCATCTATTTCGAAACGTTCACCTTGCATTGTAAACTTTAACAGTGGAAAAAGATTGAAGTAACTCTGCCCTACATAGATGCAATATGTAAATTGGGGCAGCCGTTCTCACCTTTTTATTTGTGTCTTATTTGCATGCTGAGTGGAGGCGGGCGTTATCGTCAAGAAGAGACCAGTTCGCTTATGTCGAATTGCGTTTCCCTGAAGAAGAGTTCAGGTTCGACATAAGTGACCTGGTCTCCTGCCAACTGGTGATAAAGAAGTGAAGCGGATTGTGAGTGCTAAATAGCCAGAGCCCTGATTGTTTGCAAAAGGTTTGAACGGTGACACAAAAGCCTGAATCTCAATGGGAATTGTGTGGAAAGGTGAGGAAGAACCCACCTAGACAAGAATTTACAAATGTACCTTAAATTTTTTACAGCTTAGGGAAACGATTATATTGGATGACCTATGTATATATACAGGGTGTTTCAAAAACACCGATAACGTTTTGAAGGTGATTCCTGACACCAAGATAAGACAGAAAGTATAGGCCAACCTGGGTGCACAAATGCTTCCTTTCGGAGTCATAGGCAGCCAACATAAAAAAAAATAGCTTTAAAGGTCCATAGCTCCAAAACTGTGGGACCTGCCGTAGTCGGATCAAGACTTCACTTAGGAAATAATATGTGCCCTATCCAAAAATCCATGCTTCGGAATCCTAAGGTATTTGAGCAATAATTTTTATAGAGGGAATTTCGCTATGACCATATAGTTTGAAGTACTGACCAACTACTTCTGTTAAAATTATTGCGGAAGTCTTATCTTGGTTCAGGAATCATCTCCCAAACGTTGTCGGTGATGTTTTGAAACAAACAAACAAAAAATAAAATATTACAGACACATGCACTTGTATCGGTCGAGTACATTGTCTCGAAAATTGATCAGAAGGAATCCGGACAAACTTCATATCAGCTTTGATGCACTTTTCTGAAAGTTTTGTTTCGAACATGTGTGCAAAGTCAATTTGTTTCCTCTTGGTTAGTTTTCGAAACATTGTTTGACTCAAAATCTTCACACGTTTTATAGCTTTACAACTGTATCTTTCAGCAAAGTGAAAGACAAAATTTTCTTATTTTCATATGAGAATTATGTACGCAAAATTTGTCATTTTCCTCCCAAATATGTACCATATAGGCCTATATACAAAATGTTGTTCACGTCTTTGTCATGTAAGGTTGTAATAAAATTTGATTGTAGTCCGTATGGAGTAATATGTAATGGTTTGTGTTTGCTTATACTTCTGACAGATGGAGAAACTGGGTGATTCGTGGTATTTTTACATGGTTGATGATCGGTGGATTCTGCTTGATCATCTACGCGGGGCCTCTGGCTTTGATGATTACGGTAAGTACACGTTCGCTCCTTTGTTTTTAAGTGTATTTTACAAGAATATTGGAACTCGTAATAGAATAGGAAATATTGAAATATGCCAAAAGTGTTGAAATACAGAATTATATTTTAAAAGAAGTCTTACGTAGTATTTCAGAAGTAATATCTCACTAAAGAAATAATAAACTCTTCTGACCAGAGTATATACACTTGTTTATTAAAAACTAAATTACAGTGTAACGGTTTCGACAACTTAACGTTGTCTTCATCAGACACTAAGTGAAAGAGATATCTTAGAGTGTAGATATTTATACTTAAAGTGAAAGTCCATGTGTGATTGGGAAGCCACCTGGGTCGTACTTCCCCGGGCGTCATCTTTCGGCCACCTGCCCTGACTTAATTACCCTCCCACCTGTGTTTATCTTTTCCAGACACACCTGTTGTTTATACTTGACCAATTGCCTTAAAACTTTTTCTTAATCTTCCTTTCATGCCTATTAGATATAAATAACAGACTATACTACATACAACTGATTATAAATACAGCAATATAAAAATATATATAGACATAAAAATAAACTATAAAATATAACTAACTAACTCTATGGCCTATGGAACCCGGAGGTTCAGTGCCGCGTTCACAAAAGCTCTCCACTGACTTCTATCCTTAGCTAATTGGATCCAGTTTCTACTTTGTATTCCTATCTCTGCGAGATCCATCTTAATATTATCCTCCCATCTGCGCCTAGGTCTTCCTAATGGTCGTTTTCCTATGGGTCTACCAGTCAAGACTTTGAAAGCGTTTCTACTTTCTTCCATTCTAGCTACATGACCTGCCCATCTAAGCCTCCTAGACTTGACGACCCTAACAATGTTGGGTAAACCGTATAAACTATGTAGTTCCTCGTTATGAAGCTTCCGCCATTCCCCATTCTCGTTCCTCTTGGGTCCGAATATTCTTCTCAGGATCCTGTTCTCAAATACTTTCAGTCTGTGTTCTTCCCTCAGAGTAAGCGACCATGTTTCGCAACCATACAGAACAACAGGCATGATTATCGTTTTATATATTTTAAGCTTCAAATTCCTCGACAGAATTCGCGACGACAAGAGATTTTGAACCGAATAGTAACACGAATTCCCTGCTTTTAGTCGACATTTAATTTCTTCATGAATATGATTTTCGTCTGTTAATATTGATCCTAAATATTTGAAAGTATTCACTTTATCAAAAACTATAAAATATAACAATATATAAAACTCTATATAACTATATACAATATTAAACTATATATAATATTAAATATATGAATATAAATTACATATAAATATTTTCAATCTTGTTTTTTCACTTCAATTTGTTCCAATAATTTATCCCATAGATCATGTATTAAAAGTCCACTTGGCCAGTTCACCTTCTCACCTCTTGTAATATCTCACCTTCAGAAGAAAAATCGTACCTCATGTTTCATTAGCCACCTCAGCAGTTTCAGCCTTTGTACGTTATTGTAACAGATTGATCTATAATAGAAGGCGAATTAGAAATGAAATATTTCAGTTTAACGTCCTACGATTATGTCCGTTATGATAGAAGAATTGCTGGAATTAGAAAGTGGGAGGAAACAGGAGTACTCCGAAAAAAAAACCCACGGACAAGATGTTCACCGCAAACTTACTTGGCCGGGGATTTAACCAGGCTACGCACCAGAGATAAGCGCTCTAGCACTGAGCCACCGTGCTCGCCTGTCTGAAGAATTGGGTGTGAACCCTGTGAGTAATGAGTATCTCAAGAGACTGGGTCTTTGAGAATATTTGATAAGATCTTTGTAAGGAATGATCGTTATTGGTAGATAAATAATTGCCTCTCCAGAAAATATGGCCCTTATGCAGAGTCATTCTGACGCGTGATTAGTACCATACTAAAGAGTTCGAGTAACATTTTCCTGCAGTAGTTAGGGCTTTAGTATGATGCTAATCATACGTCAAAATGACTCTGCATAAGGCCCTATGTGTTTTCATTTCTTAAGCCAAGCTCGATTGTCTTAATTTGTTTGTTTTTAGAGAGAATCTTACTCTAGACTAATTTATTTTAGGGGATTCAGTAATTTTAGACTTCCACTATGTTATGCATAAGTTTGGGATGTGTTATAAAACGGTTTATACCCTCCCTGTGTCCATTTGTCGACAAGTATCAGAGCAAAAACGGTGAGAGAGATCGACAAATGATTTTTAGTGTCGATTCGTTGTTCCAAACATGGTCCTATTTCCTTTCCTAACCCTGTATTCAAGAGGGAAATTGTAAAAATAAACCTTGTTATAACAGATGTGTGACACTTCAGTGGCTATATGCCCTATTGTTCCTGATTGCCACATTATCAACATATTAGAGAATAAGGTTCAGCTTATGCAGTATTATATGTTAGCTTAAGAAATAATGTTACTAAGAAATAGACTTACGTTAAATCCTAAACCTTTATATACAATATTTACAGTGTCATTCAAAAAGAAATGAGGTGCATAAAAGATGATAAAGAAAAAAATAAAAAGTAAATAAATGTTCATATAGCACCTCCCACCTTTTTTGAATTTTGATACCAGATTGCCAATTTGTTTACTGAAAATTCACAGTCTGATATGGAATATTACAAATAGGTATTATTTTACTTTTCCTTATGTAGATTAGACATTAGAACGTTTGTTAGATGAGACAACTAGCTGAAATTCATAAGTAATGTCAGTGAGCTGCTCGACAATTCTTGTCATTACTACAGATCCACTAGTATCTTGCTTTACATTAATACCACAACAGCCTTTCTGTTTTCAGAACAGAAACGATAATAGATAGCGAGAAGTGTTTTGGGGAACACATTTACCGTCTCAAGAATAGGTTTCAGTTACATACTTATCCTCTGTCAAAACCGAATGTTGTATTAATCAGCTTTCATTTCCAGTTTCAGTATTGATCTCCGTAGTAGCGAGACATGCCTTTTTTTTTATTATTATTATTATAGGGAATCAAGGTACCACCTATTCCTTAATTCAAACTGAAATGGTCTAAACATATAATCTCCGGTTTCCACATTGATCCCATAGAAAAGTAGTACGTAATGGAAAGTCTTTCTCATATGTATTCAGTATCGCAAGGGTAGATTTTTTTCCTGTGCTTTTATCTTTCTCATAGAAACTGCAGAGATCAGCTACAAATTCCTATTTCACTTCTCATCATCTTAGAGCAAGGACGGTAATAAGTAGCGAAATTTCGGTTTCGTATAGATTCACTGTCTTAAGAGGCCTAATCACTGCGAAATTAAAATACCGCTAATTTTACGCTAATTATGTTATATCTTCAAATAGATAAAAGATAATCGAAAGGTGGAAAAAGAGCGCCCTAGATAATATTATTTCGCATGAGGTACCGTTATGGCGAGTCTCAGCTTTCCGTTTGCAGCCATTTAGAAACGCGAAAATAAATAGCTGGAAATGGAAAGCAGATAAGTGAGTCATGATAACGGTATCTCATGTAAAATAATATTGTCTAGGGCGCTCTTGTTCCACATTTCGATTATCTATCTGTTATCTGTTTGAAGATATAACATAATTAGTGTAAAATTAGCGATATCGCCAAGTTGTCTCTTTATTGAAACGAGAAGTGATACACTGGCCTCTTCCGGTTTCTATATTGAATCTGCATCGTTTGGAAGTTACTTAGTTTCATATTGTCAAAGACATTTTTTTAAAATCACTAGCAGAATGGCCGTTCTACGCACGGGTTGAATACTTTTCATTTTGCATATAAATGGCACCAAAACTGTCATCAATCAACTTAGGGACCCCAAATACTATGAATTCGACATTAATATAAGCCATTTTCAATTATTTTTACGTGTTATTATCCACCCTTAGGAGTACTAATGGGGGCTGAATTTCGATTTAAACGGCATCGGAAATGTCACTGTTCATCTCAGCGACCCCGAAAACAGTGGATTTGATACTAATACCGGTAATTTTCTATCATTCTTAAATATCTCCCCCTCCCGTAAATTGCACCGTCAGAGTGAAATGATAAAAAAAATTTCCAGTCCCGAACCTGATCTATCTGGTAAATTTGATCGAGATCACTCTCGTGATTGAAGAGTTACGAAGATTTATTTATTTTTATGTATCTCCCCTTCCTCTACGTTGTATCGTCAAAGTGAAATAATAACATCACTCCCAGGCCCGAAACTCATCTGTGTTAAAAATTTGATCGAGATCGGTCGGATATTTCACGAGTTATTTAGTTACAAACATAGTCACTTGCATTTTTTATATGTAGATTCTGTTTGTGAGAATTATGTTAATTTTGCTAGGGTGGAAGTGGGATGGCTAGGATTGTGAGTTTTAAGAAATATGAATACTAAATATGATTTAGAATAATAAGATGACTGTAGTTAGTTTAGTTCTGTCCATCTTACAAACTATTATTTATTATTATTATTATACACTAAGTCTGCTGTTTAAATGATAATTTAATAAAATTCCTACCACTGTGCGTTCACAGTTCATTGAACATTAGAAATTTTGAAGATAGAATCAAATTAATCAGAATTGGTTTCCAATTTCGATGTAAAGAAAAATTATTTTTTGTAATTATTTCTCTCAGTGCATGTTATATAGAATTGTGATATAGTTTAAATCTTTCCGAGCATCAAGTGTGTTAAGAGGCTGTTTCTCCCCCTTCTCTTCCTTTATGAAATGGTCTGGCGTTGCCTTATAAGCAGATAAAAGTGTTTCAATTTTAATGTCATTACAGAAAATGTGTTACAATATGCTTTGGGTAGACTGAGTCGGTTGAACTTCGAATGTTAATGCGGGTATCCCAATTGAGTGAGACAATGCATGTTAAAGGGTAATATCTGAACAGTTGTCGAAGATGCTTGTAACAGGATATACAAGAAACAAACCATGCATGCATGAGTGCTCCTGGAAATTCCGTGTTATATAATAATTTATGACTAAGAATGTGATTACTCTTTCTACGACAGCAATGTCTCGGTACAAAAGTTCAATGGATTGTTGACAGCTTGCTTCAGTTGGAATGCTTATATCCGGACTTCGATGTCGGTTCATATGCGGATAAGTAATAACCAACAGGTTCTGTTATCTTAAAAGTTTTATCATCGCCGTCGAGAGCAACGATTCTCTGCATATGAATTGCGACCTCGTGGAGTCTGAGGACGTATATAGTAAATCACAAAGTTCTTATCTGAAATTAATCTCATATTCAGCTTAACGATATTTATGAGTGCAATTAAGAAATTTTTAGTAAGCTTAGCTATATGTATGAGTACAGTTAAGAAATTTTTAGTAAGCTTAGCGACATGCATGAGTACAGTTAAGAAATTTTTAGTAAACTTAGCTATATGTATGAGTACGGTTAAGAAATTTTTAGTAAGTTTAGCGATATGTATGGGTACTGTGGTACAGTTAATATATGTTAACATTCCACACGTATAGTTTCCGACTGAAGAACTCAGATGATTAGTGAAAGTGAATTATTATAAAAGAAATAGTGGAATTATAATGTGAGAGGAAATGAGAGAACATCTTGAAAACTCAAGGTCACGATCAGGGGCGGATCCAGAATATGATCAGGGGGGGCTAAACCAAATTTTGCCGTTTTATCCAGTGTAAAGCAGGATTGAAGCCCATTTTATCCAGTGTATACCTGAGCCCCTATAGCCCCCCGCTTGGATCCGCCACTGGTCACGATATTGTCCAGCACAAACTCATATGGCCTGGGATTGAACCATGGACCTTTTGCATCAGAGATGAGTGCTCTACCACCGAGCCGTCGTAACGCCGACACACTTTCAGGTCTACAACTTAATTGAGCACAACATTAATCCATTTATTCAAACAGAAATCATCAACGATCACTCTGACCCAGTGAGTGTACGATCCTTTCAATTTTAGTATCTAATTAATTATACAAGAATTTAATGTCTGGAGTAAGTTTTTTGTTTTCAATATTTTTAGTGGTTCTCGTTAAGTTTAATATTTCTGAGCTCAAAAGATTTTTACGTAATAAATTCTTATCAAAACTTTTTGATTTTAAGACGTAGATAAAAAAATTGAAAATATTAAGAAATGCTGGCTCAAAACTTGGATCTCTGTTGTTCCTCTACCAAGAAACAGTGGCACTAAAATAATGTCAGTTTTAACCTTTTTTTTCTTTTAGGACACACATTTCAATCAAAATATGTAATAATAAATGCCCAAATCAATCCGAGTGCCATTTTCCAAAATTTACTTTAAGTGCTTCAATCATTTTCTTACTTTCGCCATTTTATGAATACAAAATTAAAAATTAGAACATTATAGAAGTTGCACCCACTTTCCTCCTCAGAAATGTAATTTTCGAAAACTTGAAACACATGTTCAATTACTTTTAAGTAAGCAATTTTATCTGCCTAAACCTGAAATTAGTAGCGTGTCTGAGATTAGTAGCGTTTGCTGAACTTCATCTGTGGAGGTGGGGGTTCGGTTCCCAAGGCCATATCATTTCAGTAGTTTGTAATTTGTATACAGTACCTTAATATACTAAATGCTTATTTTCGTTGTATAATAACTTACCCAAGAGCGGTTAAAACCCGGACTTTCCAGTTGCGTGTCCCACTGCTTGATATACTGTATTAGAATCATGCTTGTGTACCTTATATGGTTGTAATGCTAGTACGTACAGGATTCGTTACTTTTCACGATAACTTCAACGGGAACGATTTTTTAAATCACGGTTAAAACGATTATCACAGCTTATCTCGTTAATGGAGTCAATCCATTAACATCTTCACGGGTAACGGTGGCTATCCATGTTCCGTTTAAAATCTTTAGCATTCCCTAGCATATATGCAACCTGCACAGTAACAATGAAATGCTGGTTGCTATGTTTAAAGGATATACAGTTTTTCCTCCTATAATTATTTAGATCAAGTTCGTTAATGGAATCACTCCGTTAACATTTTCAAGGGTAACGTGATTATGCAACCCGCAGAATATTTCAGATTTACGAGTTGCATAAACGTGTAGGCGAAATTATTTAATCTTAATCCCTATTGTAAACACAACTCCATTCATACATAAATGTGCGTTTCGCATGATTCTCTTCAATCTCTTTCTCTCTCTCTCTCTCTCTCTCTCTCTCTCTCATATATATATATATATATATATATATATATATATATATATATATATATATATATATATATATATATATATATATATAGGAGGGTCAATACGAAAGCTTTGAGATGTGAAATAACTTACATACTTAACATCAATTTAACACTTACATTTTCTCAAAGTATTCACCATTACACTGTACACACTTTTGCATCCTCGAAAACCACTTTTGGAAGCAGTGTTGCCAGTCTTTTTCTTCAAGTGTTGAAAGTTCATTCTCGTAAGCCACTACAGCTTCTTCAGGGCTGCAAAATCTCTTCCCACGCATGCGATCTTTGATCCTGGGGAACAGAAAAAATCACACGGGGCCAGGTCAGGGCTCTACGGCGGATGAGTCATAAGTTTGACCTCCGTAGATTCTAAAAACTGAATTGTGATGTTGGCCGTGTGTGCGAACGCGTTGTCATGATGAAGCAGGATCCCACGCAATCCAGTTCTTGGACGCCGTTCCCGAAGCTTCTGGAACACTTGTTAGACAAACAGTGGTGTACCATTGAGCAGTAACAATCCTTTGTTCTTCAAGTGGAACAGTTGCAACATAGCCAGATTTGGACAAGAAAGTTGCGACCATCTTCTTCCCCACACTTCGCGGTCGCTTCACTTTCCTGGGTGGATTTTCGTCTGGAAAGATCCAAACTGTAGACTGGCGTTTATTTTCAGGGTCAAATCGATAGATCCAAGTCTCATCACCAGTAACAATGTCAAAGACGTGTCGAGAATTGCCTACATCAAATCTTGCAAGCATTTCTTCACACCATTCCACACGCATGCGCTTCTGCTGTTCTGTCAAAGTGTGAGGCACCTAACGAGATGAAACCATCCTGAGCCGAAGATGATCATGAAAAATTTTTGTTACCGCTGGTGATCCAATGTTCACTGTAGATTCAATGTCCTTGAAAGTGTTTCGAGGATTTTCTCGAATCATTTGTTCCACAGCGGCAATGTTTTTATCTGACACAGTTGTTGCCGGACGTCCAGCTCTCTCTTCATCTTTAAGCGATGTCTGGCATCTTCTGAATTCACCAAACTACCGAAAAATTGTAGCACGAGAAGGAGCAAGGTCCCCAAATGCCCCCTGCAAACGGTTAAGGCTTTGTGTCTCGTTCAAACCACTTTTGAAATCGTAAAGGATCATTGCCCGAAAATGTTCCCTTTCGAGCTCCATTCTAGACAGCCGAATACTACTCACATCAACAAACAAGTGAAGGCGATACGGCCACGCCAATAAGCGAGGCGAGTTGAAACTTGCTTCGCTTCTCTGCTCTGGATACCACTAGCGAAGGCAATTGTTGGAATTCAAATACTGTGCCACAACAATGCGTATCTCAAAACTTTCGTAGTGACCATATATATATATATATATATATATATATATATGGTGGCCATACAAACATTCTGATTCTGTATATGGATTCCTTAATATAGACAGAACAATCAGTTCCGTTCAGATTTTTCTTTTTATTTGCTTGGAATTTCTCAATTTAAATATGGCAAGTCAGATATTCTGTATCTGTTCGACAATAAATCAATGCAAAGACATATCTCTTCGAATCAGTAGGATCATTTCCAATTTTGCTTTGGAAGGGAGGAGGGGAAGACTCACTACCGACATAAATAGTTTCAGTTTCATTCGTAATTGGTTAAAATGTGTCGTTCTCGAGGGCAATTGACCCCGTGACCCCCGTGCTTCAAAGTAGCATGCAATGTGCCAGTGTGTATGCTTCAGAGACCCAGGCAGCTCTACCATGTGTGTATGAGGCGGCAATTTTCGAGAGGCACCACAATCTGTCATAACTATATTATTTAAAATAAAGACTTCTTGTTGGAGCTTCATAATGATGATAGTTAAATTTACTAACAAGTAAGCTGACCTATTTGAATACTACATTCATAAATCATGTTTAGGTCACATTAGTTTAAAGTCACATGGACACTGGTAAAGCAAATGGTCAAACAGATCCCAGCATGAATTGCTTGGTTGTTGTCAAATACAAGAACTCAATTGTCGAACAGTAGCGAACACCTGTTCCATTTAGTTAGTTATCAGAGTTTGGTTTGAAAACTAGTCTTTGTCACAAACAAGTTCCTAATCATTGAAGATAGAAACAAGTTTTTTTTTTTAATTTTTTAACAGATAAAGAAGGAAAATCAAGAAATAAAGATAGAAGAGCTAGTTGCACTGAAGTTGCAAACTCATATATTGAAATTGAAGCTCGATGTTGAATTCTATATATAATATATTATATATATATATATATATATATATATATATATATATAAAAGGTTACCATCTTTCCTCTGCAAGTGTGTTTGCTTTATCTTTCACTAACATAATAGATTATTATTTAAAGAAGAAAACAGACATGAGATTGTATTTATAGTGTTTAGGCCTTTCTGAGTGCGAATGTCCCTTTCCCTCCCCTTCATTATTCATGATGAGATAACATACTTAAAATCATGGCTTTTAAGATTTGTTCTATCTGGAGGAAGAGGGCAGCAAATTGCTAATGGTTGGCCCTGCTAAGACCATTTCTGTCTTCTATTATGTTCCCATAACACTGCAGAGGACGAAATGTCGACAGCTGAAACAATCATTTAAATAATGTGTCTTTTAAATTACTGTCTTGATTATAGAATTTGTAGTGATCAGTAATGGTGAATGTGAATACTGTTTCGATGACAGTCGTGAAATATATGCTTTTATTCCGTGTTCAAATTACATGCTTCATCCCAGTGAATTATTCAGTATCCTGGCGTGTTGTGTAAGCTACAGAAGTTCTACTACTGCTCGGTAAATAACGTAAGGTTGCCATGCATTTTCATGGTTTCAATCAATATCCTTAGAGATCCAAATAAAAAGAGAGAGACAGACAGAGACAGAGAGAAAAGAAGACTGAAATAATACTAGCTATTAGGTGTGGGTTTGTTGGAGGGACACTGGCAATTAGACGAGATAATGGGTAGGACGCTAATTGATGATCTAAACCCTATATTATGATCATTTTTTTTCTTAACGGCCTGATATTTGTAATAGATTTTATTTTCCGTAGTAATGGGTAGTCACATCAGCTTCCAAATCTATGATTATTGTTGTATAAATTGAAATTTTTAATGGTAGGGTAGGGTTGGTAATTTATTTTAAAATAAGGTAGACTTCATTACAATCTTACAGCTATTATGAATATTTTTTTTTTTTTTTAAAGTGTTTGGATTTAATACATTTCATTACACAAAACAGTTATAAAATAATTCCCGAGTTTTCAGAGAGTGCAAGGTAATTTGATGTTTTCGGAAAATTTTCTGTGTACGAGAAATGAAGAAGTTTCAAAAATTCAGATTTTACGTGCATTTCGTCAATCATTTGCTTCATCATTCAAGAGCAAAATCTGGTTGCTTTTGAAGCTGTTCGTACTTTATGAAGCTGTTGGTTGCTCTTCCCATCTTCATATCAGACTGGGCCTAATTAAACAATTTGTAAAGGAATGGATCCAACAGGGAGATAATTTTCGTATCTTCCTGACAAATTTCATCGTCTATCAAATTATAAATCAAAGATGGTTATGTGCGAGTTTTCGAATTTGACAACTTCAATACAGGATCGCAGTTTTGAAGCATCCCTAACAGACAAAGGAATCTAGCATGGATATGTTTTAACAAAGTAACACAAAACTTCCATGGAAGTTGAAAAGACTTCAAATACAAGGAATTTGTGAATCAAATGATCACAACTTATAATGCAACATGTCCTTGAAAGTACATTTCTTGGATTCATATCTAGATTTCTTTCCAGAAAATTGCAGTGATTTTGTCGGACGATCGTAAGAAAAGATTTTATGAAAAGACAGCTACCATAGGGAAACGATATGAAGTGAAATGAACTCCTACTATGTTAGCTGACTATTGCTGGATTTTTTAAAAAATAAAAAGGACTCTCAGTACGGAAAAGAGATAAGACATAATTTTGCGGTGAGAAGGAATACTGCGTGATATATTACCTTCTGATAATGTTTAAGGCTTTTTGCTTGAATTTCAATCAGTATGCTTATCACTATATGAACATCATGTTTAGAATTATATCAAAACGTTAAAATAAACCTATAACCTGATTACACCTAAACTGTTCTGTGTGCAAAATCATTAGAAACATATACTAGAGGCAGTCAAAAATTTCCCGATTTTTTTTTTTTTTTGTAACTATTTATTATCACGATATAGATACATATTCACTTAATCGCTTTCAAAGTAGGCCCCTTGAGAACACACTTACTTGTTCCACCGCTTCTGCCATTGCTGGAAACACCACTGAAAGTCATATTTTGGTATGTTTCGAAGTTCAACCGTCACGTTTGCTTGGTTATCTTCTACGCTGGAAAAACGGTTACATTTGAGGCTCTTTTTGATCTTGGGGGAAAAGCAGAAATCTGGTGGCGCTAAATCTGGTGAGTAAGATGGTAGATGAGGGGTGTAATGCTATACTATTTGGTGTACGCATTACAATCCTGCACCTACATAAATGTGTTAATGTATTGCTCATTGTTCGTTAAAGCTATTATATTTGTTATTAGTTCTTTAAGATGACGTTATTCTTAATCTACACCAGGAGACTGTGTAAATATAATTTGGAATTTGGTCCGAATCTCTTGAAACTAAATAAGAAAAGAAGAAAACTACACTGATACAACACAATAGGCAGGATTTTCTGAAGTTTTGAAAGTTAATCTTCTAAATAACATGAACCTGTAAGTAATACATTTAGGTGCTCTGCCCTTTTTCTTCGAAACTCTAGGGACAAATATTAAATTCAAAATTCATGTAAATGTAATCGCTTTAATACTACGTTCAAAATCTATAGTATAAAATTCAATTTTCTGAACTGTTCACTCCTGCAACCAAGCAAATAACGATCAAAGGTTTAGTTGTCATACAGGTTGCATCATTTAATACATCTGTAGAAATACGTATATTAAGGAGTGTAAGATTGAACAAATAATGAATAAAAAACGAATAGCATCATGCGCCGTTTATTAACATTATGATATATAGTTATTATACACAAGCTTTGCACTAAAATACCAGGATACCGGTTGCTAACATCTCATGCCTGAAAGAAAGAACGTTTATGATTTTGTAACATAGGTAATAATAATCGCAGTACTACAATGATTATTATGAATATAAAATGATTTAAGAATATTTATGATAAACATAAGCTATTATTATAAATGAAATATAAATATGAGTGATGGATGAATTAGAATTAGTGAATTATTAACATAAGAATGTTTATTAAAAGAATTTTACGATCTTTCCGAAGGCGATTTAGCTTACCTGTGTCTATTCATGTATCACATATCAAGGTTCGAAGACAATTCATTCAACTAAATGTCCATGGTATTCTACTCATGAAGAAAGCGTATATTGATTACTGGTGCAAGACAACTTTTATTGTCCAGTCTTATTAATTCTACAGACAACCTAACTAAACTAAATCTAACCCAGGGTTTATTCTTTTTTCATTACTGCTCATTTGTTAATAAATATTGTATATAATTACCTTTTCATTGTATATTATCTTTGTATGATTATTGATGTATCATAATTTTGTTTAATAGAATCCTACTATCTCAGGAATTAATTTATTCGTATTGGAATAATATTACTCAGAAAATTATTTGTTAAATTGAACATAGAAATAAAACATAACTGATTATATACTCCTTGCTGCTGGTGGTTAACTTCTCGCATCAATATATACAGGGTCTGTCCTTCATGAAACCAGACTAGCTCTAATGTGGCGCCCTCTCGCGTCGCGCAGTGAAACTAACTGCCGGAAGAGGTAGTGAAAGGCCGTAGCAACACCACGCACAAGTGTTTAGTCTGCTGCGAGCAGTGGTTCGGTGTGAATCGAGTGTTGAGTGAGACGATGTGCGAGTGCCTTGGAACAAAGCGAAATGCCGCGGTTGCTTGAGCAGCGTTACGACATTAAATTTTGTGTTCGGCTAGGGAAATCGGGAACGGAGACACTAGAAAATTTGAAGACAGCGTATGGTGATGAGTGTATGACAAGATCTCAGATTTTTGTTTGGCATAAGGCCTTCAAGGAGGGCAGAGAGAGCGTCAAGGACGAAGAAAAAGGTCATCCGCCAACCACAACAAAAACGGAACTAAATGTTGAATGGGTAAGGACTCTTTTAAACACCGATCGACGTTTAAGTGTCCGAATGATTGCCGATGAGCTCAACTTGGCAAAAACGCAAGTGCACGGAAATTGTCAAGGACAATCTTGGAATGCAAAAAAATTGTGCCAAATTGGTGCCCAAAGTCGTCACCAACGTCAACAGGGACTTGAGAGTGACGATTACGAAAGACCTTCTCAACCGTTTGGAAGATGACCCAAATTTTCTTCAAAATGTCATCACCGGGGACGAAATTTGGGTCTTCGAGTACGACCCGGAGAGCAAATGGCAGAGCGCGGAGTGGCACACGCTGCTGTCTCCTCGTCCAAAAAACGCGCGGATGAGCAAGTCAAAAGTCAAACCGATGCTCATCGTTTTCCACGACGCTCAAGGCGTCATCCACAAGGAATTCGTCTCACAAGGAGTGACGGTGAACTCAACTTTCTACGTCCAGGTTCTGAAAGATTCCGCAGACGGGTCAACCGCGTTCGAAGAGACATCGCCAACAACTGGACCCTGCACCACGACAACGCGCCCAGTCACGCGGCAAGGATTGTGCAGGAGGTTTTGGACAAGAAAAATTTTCTACGCTTCCACAACCGCCCTACAGCCCTGATTTGTCCTCGTGTGACTTTTTCCTCTTCCCCCGGCTAAAACAAGACCTCAAAGGACGCCGATTCGAGTCTATCGAAGATGTTCAAGCGTCTGTTACAAGGACCCTGAACAGCATTTCACAAGAGGAGTTCCAGGGAGCTTATCTACAGTGGCAGAATCGCTGGAAGCTCTGTGTAGATGCCGGTGGATGTTATTTTGAAGATTATTAGTTGTAATTTATGTTACTTTCAATACATCCAGTTCTACAGCCCTAGTCTGGTTTCATTCAGGACAGACCCTGTATATCTAAAGTTAAACGTAATCTCCATCTATTACGTCACGGTAATACTCAGTTAACCGACTGGGCGTTGTGATTATGTGGTTTCCATCATGCCAGCCTACTATTCAACGGACTTGGAATGCGTTATCTGTTTTGAGGACATATCTCAATGGCGACCATGTCTCCCGTCGAGGGACTGTACCAAAAATAAATTTATTGCGCAGTAAGAAAAGATAAAGAAACCCGTAAGCACGGGCAATTACAGGGGAATGTTCGTTTCTGTGAGTCGTTTTTCCATCGTGGAAGACATCTGATCCAACGCGATGGCTGAACTTCGGAACATACCAAAACAGGATTTTCAGTGGTGTTTCCAGCAGTGGCAAGAGCGGTGAAACTAGTGTGTGTTTTTTCAAAGAGCTTATTTTGAAGGCGATAAGGGAATGTGTACCTATATTGTAGTAATAAATACCTACAAAGAAATTTCGGGAACTTTTGATTGTCCCTCATATTTGAATTCAGCGCTCAAATTTCTGTAAGAATTACATTTTTCTCCAGCATTTTGTCAAACGGTATTATCGTAATTTATTGTTCATTGGATCCTTTAGTCTAAGGGGCAGAGTTGTAGAACGTAGAAATTAAAATAATAATAATAATAAGTAACAACTAGCCACTAAATTAGTTGGTTAGTCTAACACCCTGAGAAAGTGTAACATTAAATATAAAACACAGCAAGTTTCTAAGAGAAATTTTTCCCGAAGTTTAAATCTTTCTGTAGTTCGTGTCAAAGTGAAATCGATAGCTTTCTTTTCTTCGACGTAAAAAATAAAATAAAATAAAGTAAAACGCTTCTCAAGAATCCTCTTCTTCAACCTACAAACGAAAATCCTTTTATCGATTTTTCTGACAATGTAAGGAAGCCTCTTAAGCTGTAACAAAGAAGTTAATTCGGTTCGAAGAAAATGGATCAATTGACCTACAGCAAATTTTACACACTGGTTTGTTTTAACTTAAAAGCTGAGGAGGTGGGGGTGACTTTGAGATAGGCGGGAGCTTATGAGTTTCATGTGCATGCAGTAATCTCTCTGTAATCCGAGTTGAATGGCACCAAAGCTACCTCGGAGTTTCAGATATACGTATATTTCAGATTTTGTACGAGAATCATTTTATATGTCCGTGACTTTGAAATTAAAGAATTGTGTTTCGTACTGAAAATCAATTTATGTTTCGACATACACTTTGTCCAACATTTTTACGCTTCCAAAAAGTACGTTTTGTGAAATTCTGTAAATAGGCTTCTGTGTTAGGCATGAACTGCTTCCTTATCAGGGGTCAGGTTTCAAAAAGCAAAT
>NC_137458.1:299382502-299485002 GCF_964235325.1 Thermobia domestica | reverse complement strand
TAGCGTTTCGGTTCCAGCGGAACCGGTTCAAGACCTGGATCCGAAGAACCGGTTCCAGACCTGGATTCGAAGAACCGGTTCCAGACCTGGATCCGAAGAACTGGTTCCAGACCTGGATCCGAAGAACCGGTTCTAGACCTGGATCCGAAGAACCGGTTCTAGATCTGGATCCGAAAAACCGGTTCCGGAACCGGATCTTCAAAAACCGAATCCGTTCAGACCCGAAAACCGGTTCCACCAGGAACCGGTTCTGGCCATCTCTAATCTTCAGTAGAATCCCCTTATTTCAGGAAATACAATTTAGTAGTTCCTAGCCACCGTTTATCAACTTATATAGCTCCATTTAAGAGTGACTATGCAGAGCAGATCTATGAAACTAGTTATATGTTTCTCTGACAGTGAGCAAATAATTTACATTTCCCGACAGTTCCTCTGATGCATGTGAACAGAATAAATGAAGAGAATGTCAAATGTACTGTATCAATATTATATTTCAGTTATCCTTTTCGTGTGTATGTAAAGAGAATTATTATTACCGCACAGGTTAGATGCGCCGTCAGGTGCAATACCAAAGCTTTGTTGAATATTGATATCAATACGAGAGAAAAAAAATAACAGCATCATGCAGTATCTCTGTAGTACGGTAGTAACTGTGACAGGAATTGAGATACTATTCAATTATCCTTTGAGTTACAATACCTAGTAGGCCTACATAAGTATAAATGCTTCACAAGGAATATCGGTTGATTCATCAATGATAAGATTAAAAACAAACATGGTCCTTCATGTTACATATGAAAATAAAAAAGTAGCGTATTGTGAAGATTTATAGGCCACAGATGATTACAAGTAGCCCAAAAAGTAGCGTGTCGCCCAATTCGAAATTTTTGTACCGAGGGCACTTAAAAAATCGCCCAATCCGCTATTTGTAGCCCAACCTGGTAACACTGCATTAAGATTGCTATAAGTTAGCGAAATCAGACGAGATGATCAGAACTGTTTACTGGGAGAATGCCTTATATCATGGTCGTGTGATTGAATGGTTCTCCCGATTTCATTATGGACGTGAAAATATTTCTGATGACTTCAAAAATGGACTCCATCAGCCACTCGTTCAGGTTCCGCGTCCTGCTGCAATTAGGTCGTCACATTACCCGTCCGTGTGATTGGAGGATGTACTGTACATCAAGCATGAAACTAACCTGCAAATCCTGAAAAATGATCTGGGGGAAAACGATATGTGCGAGGGATGTGCCTCTTTTTTTTGGCTACAGAGCGAAGACCTTAGAGAGTCGAGTACTGCACGGAGTTAATTGGACCATTCATTGCTGGATTGCATCGTCATAGGAACGAAACCTGGTACTATCGATATAAGAATTCATGACAGTAGGAACCAGGCTATCTTTGATGACCGGGATGCAGATGCTTTTAAAAGGTCATGATATCTTTGATTACTGATGTTAAGAGGGATATAAATGCTATCTTTACCAAATTTTCCTATGCCCCGCAAAAGCAGATTATAGCATTTCTCTCACGTAATAAACAATTTTCTGTTATTAGCACTTACAGAGTATCAGCATTAGTCCTGGAATGTTATTGTTAAACCTTGAATGTCGTTATATTGAATCAGACATGCGACAGATTCCGATCACCTTTTTCAATTTTTAGAAATAACATTGGTATTAAAGTTTTCATAAACAACGGTATGTGTCATAGCTTTAATTTCCTTTGTTCTTTATTTGCGTGTAGTGTTAATCATCATCAGAAATGTGTAGATTATACGTATGTACAGTGGCGTAGCACACTTTTGCAGGCCCCCCGCAAAGTATAGAGAAGGGGCCTTAGTTGTAAAGCCGACAGAAGTAAGGTTGAAGGTCTACTTCTTTAAATCTTTATTCATCACAAGACTTCGGGGCCCCGTATACCTCGCCCCCCCCCCTCCGCACTGCGGGGGTTGCGGGGGCAACTGCTACGCTACTGCGTATGTATACTAGCGTTTCAATAGAAACCTGTAGTGTTGGATGGGAAACATTCTTCTTCATCTTCTCTAGTTGCAGTTATCTTTTATTTCAATCTCAGCTTTTTGCAATCTTTTATACTCGAATGTTAATTAGAGACAAAAGTTAACTATTGTTAGTGTTTTGTTAGCTATTTTGTTACTTTGCACTATTTCCACAAAAATATAATCATGAGTTACTAATATCTTTCTCCGGGACTCGCAGCGAGTCATCGTTAAGACGTCTGTCTACCAGTCAGGGAGCGCGAATTCGACCCGCAGTGACTTTGATTTGTATTCACGTCCTTTGTCAGCAGTGAGTCTATATACGATGAAATGTACAGTTTAAAGTAGGATGTCAACTAGTATAGTGCGTTCCTTGCTCTCCTACTGTGAACCGAACCCTTGGGTGTCTTGCACCTAAAGCTTATGCGCTAGCTCTAGACAGTGAAGTAAGTTCGATCCGTATTAGGTGCGATGTTGCACTTTAGTCACTCAACAGTATCTATCAAATGAGTACCTGAGGGGTCCAAAGGTGTCCTGATATGTATCGGCGCCAACCTCATAGCTAAATTTTTCCTCATGAATTTTGTTCGGCACCGCAGTGGTTCAGTGGTACAGCCTTCACTTCTGGTGCGTAGGGTTCTGGCTCGATCCCAGCTCGCACCAAGTGGGTTTTTTGGCGGACAAACGTGTGTGTTTTCTCGGTATTCTTCTGTTTTTTCCCTCTTTTTGCATACCACTATTTCCTTCATTCTCATCATAATCGCCTTCAGCCTACACGGCATGATCGTGGAACGTAAAACTGAAAGGTTTCATTTCATTTCATATGAATTTGGCCTCTTCCTATTTTAAGAATCTTCATCACGGCGAAAATAAAATATCGCTAATTTTACAGTAATTATGTGATATCTTCAAATAGATAAAAGATAATTGAAATATGGAACAAGAGCGCCCTAGACAACATTATTTTGCGTGAGGTACCGTTATCACAAGTCACCTAGTGGTTTTCCGTTTTCAGCTGTTTAGAAACGCGAAAATAAATGCCGATTTTCAAAATGGCTCGAAATCGAAAGCAGATAAGTGAGTCGTGATAACGGTTTCTCATGTAAAATAATATTGTCTAGGGCGCTGTTGTTCCACATTTCGATTATCTTTTATCTATTTGAAGGTATCACATAATTACTGTAAAATTAGCGGTATTTTAATTTCGCCGGGATGAAGACTCTTAAGAAGAATGGGGCTTCTTCTCCCTCTTTCCCAAAGAAAAGCACTGAGCTTGCTGAAGGGCACAAAATCAATCACAATCTGCTAATACCTTAATTACTCAGACACTTTAACTAGCAGGCTTAATATTGGACTAAGAAAGAAGTTGGTCAGGTGCTATATATGGAGTATTGGACTGTATGCTTCAGATACTTCAACATTACGGAAGTTAGAGAAGAAATATTTAGAGAGCGTCGAAATGTGGTGTTGGAGGAAAATGGAGAAGATAAAATGGACAGAGAGAATAACAAATGAAGATGTTTAGAAACTGATAGGAGAGAAGAGGGTGCTTCTAGCCAACATCCTCCGTAGGAAGGCCAATTAGATTGGACATATTTTGCGAAGAAATTGTCTTCTTCATACCGTCATGGAAGGAAAGTGAGGGGTAGAAAGAAGAAGAACACAACTGATTGATGATTTGAAGAAAGAAGAAGTTAAAAGAGGAAGCTGAAAGTCGAGAAACGTGGAAGAAACATTTCCAAGCCTAAACCTAAAGAAGAAAGAAAGAAAGAAACTCAGTAGTCCCAAGACTTGTTAAAAGGTAGAATACTAAATAATAATACTCAGGTACTGCCAGTGGCGTAGCAGCTGCCCCCGCAACCCCCGCAGTGCGGGGGGACCCTGAGGTATACGAGGCCCCCGAAGTCTTGCGATGAATAAAGATTTAAAGTAGTAGAGCTTCAACCTTATTTCTGTCGGCTTTACAACTAGGGCCCCTTCTCTATACTTTGCGCCGGGTTCGATTCCCGGCGGGAGTTCATGTGGTTCGGATTCCACGTTAATCAGTAGGTCCACGTCTCATATAGCCTAGCTGCTGAACGGGACGTTAAACTCAAATTCAACTCAACTCTATACTTTGCGGGGGGAGGGGGCGCAAAAGTGTGCTACGCCACTGGGTACTGCCCAATTTTATTGAATAAAGGACTGCAAACATGTAATAAGAACATCGCTAGTACTAAGTCAAACTTTCCCTCACACTTACACAGCCGTGAAAGGTGGAAGTGGCTGCTCCTATTCGTTTATAAACAGAAGCGTGTTAAAGAAGTTAAATGCCGATGACAAAGCTCATTGTTGTAGCAGTTAGCTTATACTTAGTTTATTTGTTTGGAATTTTAAACAACTGTTCAAAAAGTGTTAGTATATTCGTGCAAATTGTCAACGTGAGCCATTTGTCTAAAATCTCTTCATTTCGATCACAGTTGTTCATAATTGTGTGCAAATTTAAGGATTTTTTTTTTCTCAGATCTAGCTCGAAACGTGTACAAATTTCACGTGAATTAAAATTATATAGAATAGTAAATAGAAGCACTTGTCATGCATAAGCAGTATCAAAATAGTAATTGAAACTGGAGTGTTACCTTCTGATATATTATTAAACACCACAATAAGATAGAGGAACGAAATACGAACAGAAAGGTAAAAACTAAATGATACATTCTCTCCTACACCACGTTATACAGGGTGTTTCAAAACAACACCAATAACTTTTGGAAGGTGATTCCTGACACCAAGATAAGACAAAAAGTATAGACCAACCTGGGGCACAAATGGTTACTTTCGGGGTTATAGGCTGCCGAAAACATGAGAAAATGAACTTTAAGGGTCCATAGTTTCAAAACTATGGGACTTACCGTGCCCGGATCAGGAGTTCACTTAGGAACCAGTATGTGCACTATCGAAAAATGCATGTTTCAGAATTCTTAGGTAGTCACGCAATAATTTTTATAAAGGGAGTTTGTCTACGGGCATGTAATCTGAAGTACTCACCAACTACCTCTATAAAAATTGTTGCGAAAGTACCGCAGGATTCTGAAACTTGGATATTTGAATAGAGCACATACTAGTTCCTAAGTGAAGTCTTGACCCGACTACGGTAGGTCCCATAGTATTGGAGTTATGAACCTTTAAATTTCGTTTTTTCGTGTTTTCGACAGCCTATAACTTCGAAAGGAAGCATTTGTGCACCCAGGTGGGTCTATATTTTTTGTCTTATTTTGGTGTCAGGAATCACCTCCCAAACGCTGTCGGTATTGTTTTGAAACACCCTGTATTTCTTTTAAATTATCGACCAACAGTATTATTTGACAATACACAGTATGTCGAAAAAATAACGGAACTTTTTAAATTAAACAAAACGAATTAAATATTTTACCAAGTGTAGTTCTTTTTATTCAAAATACATCCCTTACGCATCAATACACCACTGGGCACGTTCGTCAATGCAAGCAGAGTTTTTAATGTCCTTTTGCGTAATCGCCTCAATTACCTTCATCACAGCAGACTGGACGTGTGTAACATTGTTATAAAATGTTTCTTTCATGACCAATTTTAATTTTGGGAATAGGAAATAGTCACACAGCAATAAATCAGGCGAATACGGAAGACGTGGAAGCACACTGATTTGTTTCTTAGCAAAAAAAAAAAAAAAAAAAAGTCACGAACAGCGACGGTTCTTTCTTGGTCGGCAGTTAAGTTGTCGGAACAAATCAAGCACAGACTTTCCATTTTTTAAAATCCTTTGTCAAACTTCCATGAATCATGTCTTTTGTCGTATTTAATTCCTTCGCCACCCATCTCACAGTTGAATTTGCATCATGGGTGATCATTTCACGCACTTGTTCCAGCAACTCATCGCGATTTTTGTTTTTCGGTGTGCCTGGCTTTGGGTCGTCTTCCAAGGACTCACAACCGTCCCGGAATCGCGTATACCACTCGAACACATATGTACGAGATAAGCACTCGTCACCATGCACTTGTTTCATAATTTCCAATGTTTGTGTGAATGTTTCACCTAGCTTGAAACGAAATTTAATATTGGCTCTTTCCTCCATTGTGTTTTTGTGACGAGATAACACCAGATACACTCACATTTCTTGCTATAACTTGACACTCCGTTAATCTGTTCTCATGATTGTGGTCTCGTTTTGTTGAGCAGGTATCCAGCTTTCGCAATAGTATATTGCTTCAATAGATGGAGCTAGTTGTTATTTGTAAAGAAACAAAGTTCCGTTACTTTTCCGTCATACTGTATATTTGGAAACAAGTCGTAAATTAAAAGTTAGTTACATAGAAACCGCTTGCGTTTAAAAGGAACGAGAAAAAAACAGGCGAGGATGTGATGCGTAATAAACGCAATGAAGTAACAAGTAATAAAAACTACATATAAACGGTAGCAGTAAGAGTTCTTTTACTCTCGTCTCAAATACAATATCTGAACAATATATACTATAGCTCTTTATCCAAAATATAATAGACCCCCCTACACTATTTTTTTCGATTACTGGATGTCACTTTGTTGTAGTTGAAGGTTAAGAAAAAGCAAAGCAATTTCAAAATCTTTTTGTAGTTCTTTTTTGCGGTTTTGTTATTGTCCCCTTAAAATTCTGGCACATGACTGGCGTGGCAGACCTGGGTTCGATTCCCCGCGGTAGCTCATGTGGTTCAAATTCCACTTTAAGCTGTAGGTCCACATCTCATATAGACTCTCTGCTGAAAGGGACGCTAAACTGAAAAACAAAATCAAATCAAATCTGACTTATGACCGGGGAATAGCCACGAAGTAAAAATTATTAACGGTGAAACCAACGAGGGGCGGAAGCCACGATGGAAGTATGGAACCTTATCTCTATATATTGGCTTGCCACAAGTCTTGAGATATACATTTTTAGTTTTTTTTTTTTTCTGATAAGTGGATAATTTGCGGAAATTTCTTACTTATAACTATAAATGTATGCGATTTTTTTTTAAGTCACGTGTGTCATTGAAGTACGAAGCAAAAATAAACGACCATGTCCCGTACTGTATTTCGGCATGTTTTACCTTGGAAGATATTCTCGTAGATTTTACTATTTATCACTTTCTTTAGCTATTGAAGTTCTAGCCAACATCGCAGAGCCGTAGTTAGAGATTTCCGCGCTCCCCTACACTCACCACACTAAGCTTTTTTTTTTGTTTGTTTGTTTGTTTGTTTGTGCATATAAGAGAAGCAGGTTTTGTTGTTTACTATGTTGATTTTTTTTGTCAAGCTGCTTGGACAGACAATTGGAACAGCCAAAAGAGATCATTATGTATTCTTTTACACATAAGAGCTGTTTTCAAAAAGTGTATTTTGGACTTTTTTTTTTTTTTTTTTTTGTTAAACTTGACAAAACTACCTTTGGTTGGTATACAGATCCACTTGGAGATCAGTTACGGAAATCTACAGTGCAACTATTGGTAACGTTTCATACTATCGATAAGAAATGAAATTTCAATACATTAGAAACTATGTGCTTTTAAAATGTTCGAAATGGGTGACAGAATTAATCTCCAGTAATGATTGTAAAATTTTGTAATTTTATTCTGTATGCGACCACATAAATAGCATTTTAATTTCGATTCTTTTAATATTAGCAATTAAACGTGTTGAATTTGTTAAATAGACTTTCATTTATTACTGTTAAGGGTCGGTGGTTTGATATTGTTTTAAATGTACATGTCCCAACAGGAGATAAGGATGACGATATAAAATACACTTCTTGAGAAGTATCACAAGTATTCGACCAAGTCCCGCGATACCACATGGAAATTCTATTAGAGAATTTCAATGCGAAGGTAGGGCAACAGAATATTTTCAAACCGGTTATAGGGAAAGTAAGTCCGCATAAGGAACGTAATGATAACGGTGTTAGTTTCGTGAACTTTGGAACATCCAAAAACCTTATCATAAAGAGTACAAAATTCCCACATCGCGACGTTCATAAATGCACATGGAGCTCGCCAGATGGAAGAACACACAATCAAATTGATCATGTTTTAATACATAGAAGAAGATAGTCTAGCATAATTGATGTTCACTCGTTCAGAGGACCTGACTGTGACCTGTTAACTATCTGGTAGCAGCGATAACGAGAGAGAAAGATTATCGTTGAATAAAGAAAATATTCATCATTTGAAAACTGAGAGGGTTAATTTACAGACATTGGAAGAGAACTAGGCGAGAGGGGAGTACCAGATTTAAGTGTAATAGATTCTCGTTTTTAGAAGGTTTTGAGAGCACTAATGTTAAGGATACTTGGGTTCAAATTAAGGATAGCATTAAAATTTCAGCAAGAGAAGATTGGCGTACGCGGGAATACGTAGGAACATTTTCATGGTTCGACCAAGAATGTACCAAACTAACGAAGAAAGGAAAACAGGCGAAACTGCTTTGGCTAAATTTCGTTGACGTCAGACGGGAAACTTTCAAAATGTGTAGAAGATTAACGCGATTTTTTGAGAGCTTAAATTAATGAACTTTAAGATAATAGAAAAAATTCAATACATGTTCAAGGGCATCAATGAATTTAAGAAAGGATATCAATCTCGCGTTTATATATTAAGGAAAGCCGACAGAACAGTTCTCACTGATACAAATACATCTGGACTAGATGGAAAGATATCTTTGACGATTTGCCTAACATGCAGTCAAAAACTAATGTTCGTGGGAAAAGGGAAATGCACAGCAGAACCATAAATTTCAGAGCCTAGCCGAACAGAAGTGAAAATTGCTATAAAGAAATTAAAGAAACACAAATCTCCGGGTGTAGACGAAATTCCAGCTGAGTTAATTTTAGCTAGAGGGAAAAAATTGTGGAACAAGATACACAAACTCATTCTCCTTATCTGGAACAAGGAGAAATTACCACAAGAGTGGAAAGAATAAATCATTGTTCCAGTTCACAAAAAAGGCGACAAAGCGGATTGTAATAATTATCGAGGCATTTCTCTTTGTGTCAGAATCCTTTAAAATCCTCTCAAACGTTTTATTAGCAAGATTGATCCTATACGCGGATGAAATTACTGGAGATTATCAGTGTGGATTTAGACGAAATCAATCAATTATGGACCAGATATTTACCATTCGACAGATACTCGAAAAGAAATGGGAATACAATACCCCAGTACATCAATTATTTATTGATTTTAGACAGGCTTACGATCCTATTAGAAGATAAATATTATACAACATTCTTGCAGAATTTGAAATACCGAAAAAGGTAGTTACATTAATTAAGATGTGTTTAAACAAATCCGAAAGTAAAGTCCGAGTAGGAAGATTCTTGGCCATGAGCTTCCTCGTCGAGAATAGTCTGAAACAAGGAGATGCGTTGTCGATATTATTATTCAACTTTATTCTGGAATATGGTATAAGGAAAATCAAAGATAGCAACCAGGGCCTAGAGCTAAATGGTATTCACCAGGTTATGACGTATGCTGATGATGTAAATCTGATAGGAGAACGATGGAAAGAAATGCAGAGACATTATTAAATGCTTGCGAGCTTAGAAGTAAATACAGGAAAAAATTGTAAGGTCCTTGGTTCGTATACTTAATCTTCAAAAATAATTCTCAACGTATTTTACACTTTCTTATCTGGCTTTTAATAGTTGACCAAGCGAAGCGTACATAATCAACTTTTCTACACATACAATAAAATATTTATACCTTCATACACACACTTCTTTACTCATCAAGATGTCTACATATTAGTACAATTATTTATGTCGTTGCTATAGAAACATCAACACTTATTTTTGTTACTGATTACATAAACAATATCTCAAAATCTCAATATATCTTTCTTTTCTTTATACATCATATTGTTCACATAATTCGCCTCTGATTCCTTTCAGTAAATAGGCACAGATTGATAATGAAACATACAACGTTATCATTGTAAAATAAATACATGGAAGTTCAGTCGGATCAAAATACTGCAGGTTATGGATGCGTCAAAGTATCAAATAGTACTTTCAAGTATTTAAGATCACTATTAACATACCAAAATTATTATCCACGAAGAAATTAAATGTCGACTGAAAGCAGGGAATTAGTGTTATTATTCAGTTCAAATTTTTTTGTCTTCGCGAATTCTGTTGAGGAATTTGAGGTTCAAAA
Organism: Thermobia domestica; assembly: GCF_964235325.1. Classification (NCBI taxonomy): domain Eukaryota; kingdom Metazoa; phylum Arthropoda; class Insecta; order Zygentoma; family Lepismatidae; genus Thermobia; species Thermobia domestica. The sequence goes on along the minus strand of NC_137458.1, from coordinate 299,474,822 downwards.
TATATAGAACGATAATCATGCATGTTGTTCTGTATTGTTGCGAAACATAGTCGCTTACTTTAAGGGAAGAACGCAAACTGGAAACATTTGAAAATAAAATCCTGAGACGAATATTCGGACCCAAGCGGAACGGCAATCGGGTATTGCGAAAACTTCATAACGAGAAAGTGCATAATTTATACCCTTTACCAAACATTTTTCGAGTCATCAAATGTAGGAGGCTCAGGTGGGCAGGCCATGTAGGAACGCTTTCTAAGTTTTGACTGGAAATCCGTTGGGAAAACGTCCTTTAGGAAGACCTAGACTCAGATTGAAGGATAATATTAAGATGAATTGCGCAGAAATATGAATACAAAATAGAAAATGGATCGAGTTGGTTAAGGATAGAAGTCAACGAAGAGCTTTTGTGAACGCGGCATTAAACATCTTGTTCCATACGCCTAGGCCATAAAGTTAGTTAGTTCTTTTACGGTAAAAAATATTTCGTGAACTATAACGGAAATTCAGGAGGTAGATAGATAAAGCACAACTGATATGTATGCACAGAAAGGTTATTCAAGCAATACAAATAGTTGATGGAGAAATGATCCCAATAAATTCATATTCAAATTGGAAGCATTTCATATATCAATGGAATAATAATAATAATAATAATAATAAAAATCACTGGTAGTGATTAGTCTTTGAAAAAGAATAACTTCTTTGGGTTAAGTTCTGATCCTTTTAAGCCTACTCTGCGATTTCGAATATGTTATTATTCCCCGTGTTTACCTTCATTTTTTATATTCTTGCGCAAACAGTAGTTTGTGTGTCTCTTCACTCCTCTTATTTTCATACCTTCATTCTCACTTTTCATACCTTCGTGATTAATCCGATTGGGTAGAAAAGCGTGATTAACTAAGCAAACCCATCACCATCACAACGCCGAACACGTATTTCAGACTTTGACCGCTTCCGATTTTGAAAATGCGTTCACTATAAGTCATTACTCGACACCTTCTATATCCCATCGTCATTAACAAATCGAATATAATAACTTTCTTTAAGGAATAAGTAAAAACTTGTTGTGATTCTCATTGAAAATTTTTAACAAATGTATTTCTTTGGAAACTGACAACAATATTGATTTAATAGGGTGCCAATTCTTTTACGGGGCGCCGCACCGTTTACTCTTTTCCGACACCTTTTCTTTCTTCTTGCTCGTTCGGCGCCTCCTTGCTATCAGTATCCGGGGCTACCGCCCCGGTCTCCCCTCCCCAGCTGCGGCTGCTAACATGTGACCCTATTTCTGTTAGAAGATAGTAACAATAATTCCAAGAAATAGGCATGAAGACAGGGGCGCCGGAACCGGGGGGGGCAAGGGGGGCAGTTGCCCCTCCTGAAATTTTCAAAGGGGGCAAGATACTCGTTTTGCCCCCTCACTTTCAAACTGTAAAAACATCACACAACACTCATTATATGAACTAAATTTTGCCTTTTATAGTAATGTGAAAAAAATTCTGTTTTCCAGATTCATCTTTCTCCTTGAAACAAGGGACCGGGCGCCTTTTCTGCCCCCATGTTAGACAGAAAGAATTAGGAAAAATAATTGAAAATTCTCTTTATTTCCATTGGTGTACATTCTCAAAACACTGTAAATTCTTTGAAAATTGTTGTTTAAGTAATCGTAAGTCTGCAATATGAAACGAGTCGTCGAGAGAGGTTTTAAACAGATAGAAAAATATAACAGTTTAAATGAGTAACAGGACACTTAGGGTCTAAATACATTTCCCATACAGTTAAATTAATGTTCTTACAAACAATATGCAGAGTGCTGTACGTTTTATAAAGAGGAGGAAAAATGTATAAGGTAGGATTAATAATTCAGAGCATGAAAAATGCGAACTCTATTGTCGTTCCGTTCGTTTAATCGTTTCACTACCATTTTTTTTCGGAGTGAGAAACATTAATGTATGGCTATTTTAAGTTGTTCTCAAACGTATAAATATATATTAAAAAAAAAAAAAAAAACATTTTCCATCGTTTCGTTTTTCGACGTGGGAAGGGTGGGACATTATGTATCCCTCTGATATTTTTACGTGGGACCTATATGTCCCAGTGGTATTGACATGAATGATCATCTTGTATTTTCAATTATGAAACGTATATTCTCAGAAAAACAATTGGGTCGTATTTATGATTACAAATATTTTACATTTCGGCATCCTTTTTCAAATTACAGTACATGCAACCACTGCTTTATCACTAGCACATTGTTCCTCACTTTCATCTGTTCCATTATCACTTTCATTGTTTATGTTCACTCCCACTACTGTCTATTTGATAATGTTAATAAGAATTCTGTGAACCATTAGCAGGCTTCTCTTTACCAGTGGAACATTGATTTATAGCAATAAAATGTGGTAAATTACCAGGGGTCCTCTGAGAATGTATCGTGGGACACAAATGTCCCAGTGGTAGTGAAAGGATTAAGATATGTGTGCAGAAATAGAACACCTGTTTCAGCTCTCCTTTCAGACCAAGTTTGTAAACAATAATAAGGAAGACAGTCACTGCGTATAATAACTAGTAGTGTTAGATATTTAGCTCGCAATGGTCAAGCAATCAGTGGACATTTGCATAGTACGGATAATTTGATGTCACTCATGGATAAAAGAAAAATGGGTGTGCCTGTTCTCAGCCAATGGATTAATCGACAGGATAACTGGCTTAGTGCTGATTGAAAGAATGAAATTTTAAAGATTATGGGACATACAATGTAAAGAGACTTGGTAGCAGAAGTTAAAGAGTCTCCATTTTATGCAATCATAGCCGATATTTAAAAGAACAGTTGTCTCTGTGTGCGCTGTATTGACTCTGATTAATCAAACCCAACAAAATATTTATGGAAATGATCACCCCACATGACACAAAATCGGAAACAGAATTCACGATCAAAGATATTCTAACGAAGCCTAACCTGAATACAGAAAATATAAGCGAACAGTGTCATGATGGTGCTGCTATTATGTCAGGACGAGTGAATGGTGTGCAGAAGATAACTTCGACTCAACATCCGAAAGCTGTATGCATTCATTGCAATAATCATGCAGCCGACATTGTTCTTGAACCCTGTAAAACTATCAACGAAAGTAATCCTAAATATTTGCTGCCTGTTTGTCCTACTCGCTGTTGTATTAGGCGATTTCAATCTACTACAAACGAATTCAAATCACGTTGGAAAAGAATCATCAGTAATACAAGTGGTCCAAATGATGTTCAAAAAGTAATTCTAAAAGGATATTTGAGAAGAATGAACAAATTCGGAATGATATTTTTTCTGATAGTCAGTATACGTGCTATTGTACCTTGCGGACAACTGGCGAAAGTGCTTCAAAATTCTGAAGTTTTTGCTTCTGGAGCTAAAAGAGCAGCAGCGATTCTATCTAGAGGACACTCTGAGCAACCTACGAACGAACAGTGCATTTGAAAACATCTACAAGGAAGCAAAGGGAAATACAGACAGACTACACTTAAAATTGCCCACTTCATCAAGATCAAAAGAGAACACCAATTAGGTTGGAGGAGACTGATAATCCTTGTATAGCAGCTAACCTAGAACTTGTATCAGATCTTTCAAAATTGTACTTAGAAATCATTGACTATTTGTTGAATGAAGTGCAGCGTCGTTTCAATCAGCCAGGCCTCAAACAACTCATAAAACTATAGAAGATACTTTCTGAAGGAGCTATATGTGCTGATGGGCCTCTCTCGAGAGAATATTTGAAGCAGGAATTGGGAGTTCACTCGGATTTTAACCTGGATAGATTATATGGTCAGCTCAGGCTGCTTCATCCTACCTTGATGACGACTGAGTCGCTGACGACCATCAGAATATTAAAAACTATTAGTGCTGAAACCTCAATTGTTCGCAGCCTTCTCGACCAAGTTGTTTGTCTAGGGACTTTCATTCTCACTATGCCAGCTTCTTGAGCATTTGCGAAAGATCATTCAGCTATTTGCGTCGTCTAAAGACTTATTTGAGAACGTCCATTTTGCAGGAAAGATTGGCTCATCTGCTCTTGTTGCATATGTGTAGCGACCAGACTTAAACAACATTGCAAGAGAATTCATATCAAAGACAAGCGAAAGAAAATATACTATTGGTCAATTTTGAAAAAAAAATGAATGTAGAATTACGTAAGTGAAAATATTATGCGAATTATAACCAATTAATTAAATAACAAAATAGAACTTAAAATTCAATATAAACTTAAATTATTCCTTATTAATTGTGTCGCACTTTATTAGTGAATATAATGTGATTAGAAAGAGAGGTGAATGTGATAAACTGGATATACTGAAGTAAGTGTAGTAAAAAATATAAATAACTCTGGATAATTAGTGTAATTGAATTTTCTATATAAGTTTTATGAAGTCTTTAGGGAAAATTCCATTTTTCCATTTCTGGTACGAAGTCAAGTAGGTAGAAAAAATATATTTTCTTATTTTTCCCTTAATTATGTAGCCTTTTTTTGTAATGTACAAGTTACTTTCTACTACAAAGTGCTACAAAGTTTGTACTTCTAAATAGCAAGTTCTATTATTACAGTGTACAGCAACACCAGAACTGGATTTTTAAAAACATAATTTTAATTTCCTCTCTTCAATAGTGTCCGTGTGACCATACAGTTAAAAATATGTACCAAAATATAAAATGGTAAAATACAGTTAAAAATATGTACCAGTATATATTTTAAAATGGTAAAATTTGTACTTACAAACAGTCATTGTGAGCAGTACAAATTTTACAATTTTATATGTTTTTAATTCTGATTTCAGTGGTTGAGAATTTCTGCAGCAGACCAAAATCCAGCACAAAACTGACACGGGATTAATTAATCTAAAGATGTAAACTAAGATGCCTCTAATAGATGGAAATTTCACTCTCACGAAACTGTTTACAGCATCATTTATTATTATTATTATTATTATTATTATTATTATTATTATTATTATTATTATTATTATTATTATTATTATTATTATTATTATTAACAAATCAAATCAAATTATTGTTATGTTACAAACATATATTCGTATTGTCTTACCTATGTTACATTCCCGTGTCTATTTTCAAGACAGTAGTTTGCCCCCCCAGCTAAAAAATACTTCCGACGCCACTGCATGAAGATAGTAATAGCTGTTGACCTATATAAATTCACCCCATATACACCGACCACTTCTACCTATGTGCTACTTTGCGAGCGGTCCTGGGTTAGATTCCCAGTAGGGACATTTGGTCGGAGATATGTAACTGCTATTTCAGACCAGCCATCCTGAGTGAGGTTTCTCGTGGGGTTACCTCATTCACACGAGGCAAATGCCGGGGTGGTACCTAACATAATTCCAGTCCGTTTCTTTCCTTTCTTCCTCTCATATTCCTTTCATTCTATGTGAGACGGGCTAACATGGGCATAGATGCCCAAAGCCCAGAAATGTAATTCCTAATCCGTCACCGGTTAGTAGTTTAAATGGTTTGTTCTTACTTTTTATATTATCTTATGTGCTTTTCAGTCTTCTTTTTTTCTTTTGATGACATTTTAATTGTGTTTGCATTCGTTTCTTTGCAGACACTCGTTGTTCAAGTCAAATGCTTTGCCGAAATCATCAACATAGGCTACGCAGTGTACAGAATACATGGATTGCCATGGTTTCGTTCACTCTCTTGGTACTTTCTAATCACTTCCAATTACTTTTTCTATGGAGAAAGTCTGGTCGACTACTTCGGGGTGCTTATAAACAGAACGGTGAGTACACTGATAATTATTTGATATTACTTATTTGTATATGCTGATGGTGTTGCTTTCGAGTAGAAAATAAGGGAATATAATGAAATAGGGAAATTAGAGAATTAGTTCTGGCACATAGATATGCGAAAAGTCCCAAAAAATAGTTTTTCCCATTGCTTTTTTTCGTGGGAAATGTTTTGTTTCTTAAAACATTTGAGTTTTATTGAAGATTTAGATCGCTTTTCACTTTTCTTTATCTAATATAATACGGATTAACGTTTAACTTCTCACAAAGTCCTTCCCGAACTGAGGACATGATGTTGGCGTAATTTCATAGCAAAACAGAGATGTAGCTCTAGTGCTTCTGTATTTGTTCTGGCAATGTTTTCCAGCCTATCAGTATGAACTTAAGAAACCCCATAGTCGTAACTTTTAGAAACTGATAAAATGGTTAAAGAACTAAAATGACACCAGTGGTAAGCTGGGTTGAATCTCTTAGCGTTGCAGACAACAATGCAATGTCAACTTAGTTAAAAACCATTCAACATAGCCAGCTCCGAAATAATCATTGGACTCACAAGTGTTCTGTGTTGTAAAAGTACTGTATTTTCATAATTAATTGTAGAATGTATTACGGGAAAACAAAGGTAGAGTTGAATGAGGAAATTATATAAATGAATTTCCTTATTGCAGAAAACATATTGTCCTACTTTCATTGATTTTAGCGAGTTTTAATTATAAGTACACCATGGTTCGGAATTCGTTAATAGCCGTTTTAGGCAACACAGATCGCTGACCAAGCATATTATTTTTCATGTATGGAAACAAGAAGTCATCAGGCGATCAATCAGGTGAGTAGGGACAATGAGTCATTATTTCTACGTTTTTACTGGATAAAGAATAACAGTTTGATATGCTGAGTGAGAACTGGCATTGCCGTGGTCATAAACGATGCGACGATTTGAGTTCGCCTTACGCAATTCATTCATGACCTCTGGCAAGCAAATTGTTGTAGAAAAATATACCTCTCACAAGTAAAGGTCACGTTTGGGTGAATAGAGTTGCTGCCCGAGACATAATGTGATAGAGTAGTACTAAGTGTGCTCAATGTGTCAGGGAAGTTTTAGGTGCAAAGCTCAAAGGGTTTAGGAGATACAGCCACTAGAACGTCACATGGAATTACATGTTATAGTCTATTTCTGTACATGATCTTATGAACACTGATGATATTCCAGCTGCCAATGTCTTCAATGCGGATCAAAATTCTATCGAGACGGAATTGCATTCGTACTGGACGTTGAGGGAGAAAGGATTAGCGGAGATCAGAACAACAGTGGGGTATGAGTGCAACATCCCATTCCTATATGATAATGCTGGTTGTGTCCATGGACGGAGAAATTCTGCGTCCCATGTATGCTCTGGTGGTTGAATCAAACGGTAGGTTCCCTGCAGTAAAACCAGCCGATCCAGCTAATATAACCTTAATCTTATTTGCTGGTAAACCAGCGAACATGGACAAGCAGAATCTTAAGATTATTCGGACGTCATATGGAAAAACATTCCAGGTGATAAGAAGAAAATCCTCCTGTGACTTGATTCATAGTCTGCAAACAGACGACAGTCTTTCGTCATAGTGTGTGCCAGAAGCTTTGCATGGATCAAATGGCTGATACCTGGTAAATGTAGTGGCATGATTCAGCCTCTGGATGTTCACTTCTTCCGTCCATACAAAACCTTTGTTTGTTTCATAACTGATACAATAATAACAGGAAGTGACGTGAATATTTAGCATCCTGACAGATTCATACAACTTCAGTCGTTCACAATTTACCAGTTCAGTGCTCCTCGTTTTCGCAACATAGTTCGATTCGCTTTCTATAAGGCTCTACCCCTTTGGGGATCCTACAATTTGTACCATACGCGTTTTTCATGGTACATTGCGTTATAATTGAGCTTTTGAGCTTTTTCGTTCGTTTTTTTTTTTTTTTTCTCAAGTCCAGAGGCATTGTAGAAGACCTTACGTATTGTTTTACACCTTCCTGCGTCCAGACATAGGAGGTGACGTCATAATTCTAAAATATATTTTTCATTTATTAAGCCTATGTTCAATATTTTTTGGTGCGCTTATTTTTGCACGTAGAAGATTGAAATTTTGCACAAACATTCAGTCCACCGAGTAGTATTTACCAGATTTTTTTTTTCAGATTTATGAGTTAAAACAGAGGGGGGACCAGAGGGGCAAAGGGTTGAAAAAAGGGATATTTTTACCCCCCAAAATCCCTTTCTTCGGAATTTTCCCGCCTTATATACATGATGGAAACACGTGAGTCATACCGTCTGAAAGGCGATTTTATTCTGAACAGAATGATGGGTGGAACATGACCCTAGGGTAATTCGGGATGTCTCAGGAATTTTTTCCCTGAGATCATAGTGTTTTGTGCTAATTTGGGACATTCTGGGAATTCTTGATAAAATTTCTCCCGCCCTTAGTATTCATGATAGAAACTTGAAATTTGGCACACACATACAGTATACCAAGTACTATTTATCAGATTTTTTTTTAGATGGCTACGTTCATACAGGGCCGCTACAGAGGCGCCCAAAGTGCGAGAAAAAATTCCCTCAGAAATTTTCCTTTTGACATCATTTTTCCCGCTCCTGGTATATGGTATGAGCATGCAAGTGGTACCATTTGAAAGCCAGCTCCACTCTGAAGAGAATGAGGTATGAACCATGATCCTAGGATAAATAGTGACGATGCAGTAGCTGCTTGACTGAAAGTCTAAAAAATAGCCCAAAAAGCCGGGATCCGGAAAGGGGAGCCTAAAAGTTGAATCGTTCCTTACCACTACTGCTTTGACGGAATTGTGAATGACAAATGTTTGAAGTGCGACTTGATTGCGTTTGTCAGGTATGCTCACTATGAGCAGAGTATTTGTGCGAAGCATGCACTCTGTTCTGAACTGTATATTGATTGTAGTAATGAGTAACTTTTCTATGCAGTGACAAAACCACTTCGGATTTGCAAAACAAACAATTTTCTCTTGTGTTTCATTACTTAAATATGCTGGAAACACGAACATAAACTAGTTTAGAGGAAATAATAGGTATAAGACTCTCTTGTTTTGGACTATGTATAACGACTATAACATGTATCTCCATGTGACATTCTATTGGCTCTATCTCCTAAACCCTTTGAGCTTTGCACCTAAAACTTCCGTGATATATTGAGCACTCTTAGTACTACTCTATCAACATGTCTCGGGCAGCAACTCGATTCACCCAAACGTGACATTTACTTGTTAGTATTTACATGACTGCCACATGTACGGTATAACCAAAGACACAAGCAGTCATTTTATTGGCATCACTCCTTGAACGAACAACTTTTATCAGTTTCGGCGCACTTTGAAATACCCAAACAATAGATTGTTGTTTCAGGTTCATATAAATAGATTAAGGTTTCGTCCGTGAAACGATGTAGTACACCAAATTTGACTTACCTCGCTTGAATTTTTGAGCATTTCTTTACACCAGTTTACACGATCATATTTTTGAGCTTTCGGTCAAGTTGTGTAGGATCCAACAGTTTGAAAGTTTCCGTACGTTCAGTGATTGTATACAAAATCGTATGTATTGCTGTCATGCCAATATACAAGTATGCCTGAATGTCACATACGAATATATCTAAATCATTTTACCCACAGCAGTAACATTATTGGAAACAACAAACCTGGGTGGATAACCTTCACAAAAGTCTTCACCGACAAATTTGCGACCACACTGCAATTCGGAAAACTAAATGTACGCAGTTCTGTTGGGTATTGCATCATCCTCAAGCATATATTTCATTCACGCTTGACCCTAGGCATAGGAGCTAAATACACGGATCTGATTGGTTGGAGTTATCCGTTTCACGTCATCTAGCATACATATAGCACAAATGAAACGCCAGATGCTGTTGGTCCTCGTTGCCGAGTGTCTTAACAAGCGGACCAGTAATAAACATTGCTTTTGGCGTGGGCTCAAACCCGGCTCAAGGAAAGTTATTTTATTTTTTTAAAAATTTTCATAACACTTTTATGACCAGGGCCGGATTTAGCATTTTGGCGCCCCTAGGCCCAATAATTTTTTCCGCCCCCTAGTCTGGTTAAAGTTACTTTCCTAAAAACCTTTATTAAAAAATTATATCAGGCCTATGTGTTAATTGCTTAAACACCACTCCACGATGCAATTTTATCATTGCAAGTTTTTTGAGGAATTTACTTGGTTCTGGGCTTAACAAAATACCGTTAATGCATTAACAAAAGATTGGTGAATAACTTTAGTTTTGATCAATTTAGCCATTTGGGCAAATAGATAAAAAAAAACTGTAAAACATTATAAAATAGTTTTCATCTCAGAAACACAGCTTACATGAAGTATTTTGATAACGTGACGCAAAAACTGTGTTTTAAAGTAATGCACGAAGTTGATGCATAATGTTGAAAAATAGGTTAACTTTACCAACAATTATTTGTTCCAATGAACTTCAAAATCAGAATGCTTTATTAGCCTGATTCTTTTAATCAATTCAAAAAATATGTTATGGCTATTTATTTTTATTTCTAGATTTTTATTTTTTTTTCTCCCGGCCGTGCACCCCCTGCGAGCTTGCGCCCATAGGCCCGGGCCTATTGGGAAATCCGGCCCTGTTTATGTCATTAAGAATCTTCACTACAGCGAAATTAAACTACCGCTAATTTTACAGTTTTTCTGTAATATCTTCAAAACAAATAGAAATATTCGAAAAGCAGAGACGTAGTGCACTAGACAATAAGAGTTTGCATGTGATACCTTTACCACAACTCACCTATCTGCTTTTGGTGTGTCGCTATTTACAGAACCCGCAAAAAATGCTAAATCTATCGACAGTTGCAAATCGAAAGCAGATAGATGATTTGTGATAATGGTATCACATGCAAAATAATATTCTCTAATGCACTACGTTTTTGTTTTTCGAATATTTTTTTTTTTTCGTTTTGAAGATATTACAGAAAACTGTAAAATTAGCGGTAGTTTAATTTCGCTAGTGAAGACCCGTAAAATAAGATGAAAATAATACTGATTTGGCCTTGTACGTAATATATAATGCATAAATTGCACTTTTTCCACCATTTACCTAGAGCTTTCTGGTACCCCTTATAAACATGACGTTATAAACCAACAGGAGGGTAGTTAAATTTACATTGAAGTTGCACCGTCCGGTCGTGACGTAATGTCACGTGGTATTAGTCCACTTTACACACACAACTTTAGTGATAAAAAAAGTTTTTTACTTACGTAACGAAACATAGCTGAGCGAGCGTCAGCGAGCGAAAAGGGTTAGAAGCCTCGCAGGACTTCCACCTTTACCCCCATGATAATAGCACGTCACATTACGTCACACTCGAGTAGCGCAACTTCAATTAATATGTGTACTACGGAAGTGGCCCAACAGATAACTCCAATCAATCAGATATATGTATTTAGTTCCTATGGCTAGGGTCGAGTGAAAAAACACACACACATGCCATCCCCAAGAGCCAGATGAAGTCGCTTGATGCATTGTTTCGGTGTTAAACTACATTTGGAATCATTAAAAAAAAATCATTAGCCGAGTGTTAAAGAGAAATTTCCATTTCTCACACAATCTACTTCTTCAAATTGCAGTGGAAAATAAACAAACATGCTTAAACAATCAGTCAAAAATAATTTAAACATGGGAACATATATTCTTTCGAATTTTATCATAGCGAAATGCTAGCACCACTGGTAGTAGTTGTTTGCACGAACTTTTCTCAGTAGCCCTCGTATAATCAAGATAGCTAATTTTCAAGAGGGTAAAGATATATATAGTCTTCCAGCTTATTTTCATGTGTGTAAATATGGATTATTTTCCATCTGGAGTTGCATTATGATGGACAATGCTTACGAGAAAGTGAAAGTTTATTATGCATTTACATGCTCAGATGAACGTTCCAAGTAATGTTCTGTGTTCAGATTTGTTGCATGTATTTTTGTTCTACCTATATGAATAACAATATTAATGATTTTTTTTTCTTCGAACATTTGGCTAACACAGCGTTTCCCAATCAGTGTGCCGCGGCACACTGGTGTGCCGCGAGGAAATCGAAACAAAATTATTAATTCTATAGCAACCAAATTGCAAGACATAGGAAAAAATGTATATTTTTGTATTTCACATTACTATGAATTTCTACCATGGAAAAAATTACTGTAATTGTAATATATTATTCTACATCTATTACTGTGCAGCGGACAGTATTTCGTCTCGTACACATTTCCACTGTTAGCTGCTATGTTACGCTTCAATTAAGAGTCATACTAACACCGAGAAATGGAAGCACTTATACGGTACGCGTCAAGTGAACGTTCGTGGAACACTCATTCGCACGTGAACGACAGAACAACACTTCGTTCAACAGGTGTGTTTTTAATTCGACGCATCGCCAAGGTGTGTGATTGCAATAATATGCACCGGTTTTGGTTAAAACAGCAAAGTTAAAAGTACAAGGCATTTGTTCGTTCGTTATTTAATGATCTTCGTTCTTAGTGAAAGGTTGAATACAGTTTTCGAAAAAGAAAACGTGTTTTTAAAAACCTGAGTCCTATATTTCATTGTAATTGTTTTCTGTTTTAAAATTAGAATAAAAATAAGCATAATGAATCAGCATAGAAGAAAACCAGTGATCGAGCTTTCATCTCTGTGAGGAGATCAGTAATCACACACACACACACACACACACACACACACACACACATATATATATATATATATATATATATATATATATATATATATATATATATATATATATACCTACCTTGGTATTTCATATTTGAAAATAATAATAATAATGTTTATGAGTGTGCCGCGAGAATTCAAGTTATACCCGTAGTGTGCCGCAAGTTGAAAAAGGTTGGGAAACGCTGGGCTAACATAAAGGTATAAATCGATGTCAAAGTGATCCAGTCATGCTGCTCGATATTTTTAAAGTGTAATTTTTGTGCGCAGGTGTCTTACCATGTTGGTAGTTCAAAACAATAATTAGTTTAATTATAGTGACCGTAGATTTCAAGTGACAGTCATGTTTAGTTTCGAATATGGCGCCATTTTGCGGTGTCGGGAGGATTACCGAATCTAAAGTTTCTCAGACCCTATGAAATAAAATAAAAAAAATCAGCAAAATGTATGTTACAAGACCTTGTATTAGCCTTTAGCCATTGTCATTCAAGAAATATAAAAAGGTGAAATTGAGGTTGGAAAAAGTACATAATTTACGAAAAAAGTCCCAACTTTAACAGGTAATTTGTGCAGGAAGGTAAATGGTCAGGAACCTGAGCTTTTCTGGATTAAGACCTTTGACGGCAGATGTGGTTATGCATCAAGTTTCATTCCTCTGAACTACCCCCTTGTTTTGTGAATATTTAGAAAAACGAGAAAAGAAAAGAAAAAAACTTACATTTCATAGGCGTAGGACCTGATAAAACTATACAATTCGACCCCATAACAGCTCTGTATGGGAAGGTTATGTTCCCAAAAATACGTGTTTCAGATTTCACTGTAAGTACATTTATTATAAACACAATTTTATATCGTATAAATAAGGATATGCAGAAACACAGTTAAACGGAGGTTTTCTGTATATACTCATCAGGAATCAATTGACACTGGATGGATAACTCACTAAGGCAGCGTTTCCCAGCCTTTTTCAACTTGCGGCACACTATGGGTGTAACTTGAATTCTCGCGGCACACATAGATTTTATTATATTTAAATATAAAATACCATGGTATCTTTTTCTATGATTACTGATCTCCTCACAGAGAAGAAAGCTCGATCACTGGTTTTCCACCATTGTAAATCATTATGCTTATTTTTCATTCTAATTTAAAAATAGAAAACAATTCAATGAAATATTGGACTTAGATTTTTAAAAATACGCTTTCTTTTTTGAAAACTGCTTCCAAACTTTCACTAACAAGGAAGATCACTAAATAACGAACGAACAAATTTCTTTTACTTTTAAAACACAAATGTAGGTAATTCGTATGCATGTTTGTTTTGTCGAAAGGATTGAATATTTTAAAATTTGAAGTTACGAAATAATCTACAATAATGAAGAAGCAATAATGGTCATAACATCATAACAATGATAAATACCTTTTTCAATATTAAAAATGTACAGAAAAGTAACGCGGTATGAAACTTAACATTGTAGATTCATATTAGAGGTTCATAGTAATGTGAAATACAAATATACATTTTTCCCTATGTCCTGCAATTTAATTACTATAGAATTAATAATTTTGTTTCGATTTACTCGCGGCACACCAGCGGCCCACTCACAGCACACCAGTGTGCCGCGGCACACCGGTTGGGAAGCGCTGCACTAAGGTGTTAAAAACATACATGAACGCAGTTTCTTTTTTACACCTTCAGTAAATAATTTCTTGAATTACAATTTTCTCCGTATATAGTATTTATTTATTGAATTATTGTGTAACATTTCATGAATTACAATCTCTAGAAGTTATATGACATCCAATATTACTCTTGGTACAACGTACTAAGCTGCATGCATTGTTTTAAAGAATACAAAAGGACATCAGTACAAGAAGAATATTTTATTAGGAATTGTAATGATCAACAATTAACCTGTCACTGAAGTAGAATAGAATGAATAATATTGTTTATTGTAGGGGCGCGGTGGCTCAGTGGTAGAGTATTCACTTCTGGTGCATGGGGTCCTTGGTTCAATCCCAGCTCGCATCAAGTGAGCTTTGTGGTGGATAAACACCGTGTGCGTGGGTTTTCTCCGGGTTCTGCCGTTTCCTCCCACTTTCTTAATCCCACCATTTTATTCATTTCTTATCATCACAGTCTCCTTTAGCCTAGCCGAAATACCGTGGGACGTAACACTTAAAGATTTTATTTCATTTTAATATTGTTTATTGTACTAAAATCTTACTTTTTTTTTAATGTTCTAAAACATTTTGGAGAGGGTTTCGACCCTCAGAACAAGCCAAGGGCGACGATCCTGGGGGGACGGGGCCAGGCTCACCAAAGCTCATGTGGGCCCCATGATTTTTTTTTTTACGAATATGTATTTTTATTGTTACATGTATTGTTATACGTATTTTTTATGGATGGGCTTCCCAAAGTTACAGAGAAATCGGCACCCTTGGATCCAGCCCATACCGTACGCCCATGAACTACACAGTGTAGATTTTTACGAGTAGAGCGTAAGGAAAGTAATCTTATACGAAGATCTTTATTGTCTCACTGCAGATGGTAAAGTGTTTTTATTTTCAAAAGTCCTTGGTATCTTTATAGTAGTGTAATTAGCTTAATAGTGGAGTCGTGGCATAATGTTACCTCGTTATCTTGTAACCTTCCATACCTCATTTCCTTTAATGCTTTTTGTGAAGAGCAGGCATTGATTGCAAGATCAGAAAAGTTATTTCCTTTCTCTCTTACTTTTTTCCCCTCTCCTAGAGTCTCTTGTGTTCTGTTTGCTCAAAGTACGGTACTATTGTTAAAATGTGAATGCTTGAGTAAAACTATTGTTTGAATAAGAGGTGTAAGTATGAGGTTGGGTGAGCGTGGTATCAGATTAGCGATGTGAGCATGATATCGAATTGATAGGTTTAGTATTGAGTAAGGTTAGGCGTAGCCACCAATACACAAAGTCTCAGAGCGCCGACGTTACATCTCTCATACGTCATAACTTGTAGGATCATCTTATTGTTAATATCGCATATACGTTATGTATTTTTCATGTTTGTTTCGCGTTTTAGTGTAACTTATGTTAAGAAAAGAATAAAAATAACAGATAACAAGTAATATTGTTATTATTGTAATAATAAAAGTAAAAAGGGCAGATGATAGATATGAAAATACCATTAGCGGAAACTGTCATCGTTCTATTACACTTTCATCTACCGAACTCACTTGGTAGAAATCAATTGTTTTCCAACTAATAGGAATATTTTGGATGATATTACAGTAATTCTTTTGGTAACAGGTTCCACAGACCATCACTTCCTTTCGAAGCATCGTACGAGGAATATCCAGAAAGTAACTCGTGTTTTGGAATGAAAAGAAGACATTTTTTTATTATGTACATTTGAAAGCGACACTCTTACACTACTTTTAGACATAGTTGTGCAAGTTTAGGTACTTATCGTAGCGATGAACAAGCTTACAAAGTCCATTATCATAAAAAGTTGCCGCCTGTGACTTCAGCCATTCCTGCATTCCAGCCTGAAGGTCTGCGACGTCATCAAAGCGATGCGCTGTTAGCCAGGTCTTCATGCGGGGAAACAAATAGTAGACGATTCGGGCTACATGGCGGATGGTCGAAAACCTCCCAATGAAAGACTTGTAAGAGTTCTTCAGCCCGCTTGGTCGAGTGCGGGCAGGCGTTGTCCAGTAGCGGCGCTAGGGTCGTAATAGTAGGGGGACAAGAGGGGAGGCAAGACAATTTTTAGGGAGACGAGGCGGCCACACTTGTTTTGTTTTGAATATTATTATTATTATTATCGGTTGTACATATTATTATTATTATTATTATTATTATTATTATTATTATTATTATTATTATTATTATTATTATTCACCGGTTGTAGAGAGAAAAGTGGGGGCAAACGGGGAACAAGAAAAATATTGAGATAGCGGTCGCCTCTCCTCGCCCCCTGTAGCGCCGCCACTGACGTTGTCATGAAACAGCAGGACTTTTGCAATCAGATTTCCTCTGCGTTTGTTTTGAATTGGTCTTGACAACTTCCGTTATGTTTTACAATATATTCCAGCGGTAATTGTTGCACTACATTCCAAAAAGGCGACTAACACTACACCTTCCCTATCCCAAAACACAAAAGCCATAAGTTCTCTTCTAGACATGGTTTAAAGCAAGTGTGTCAGCATTCTTTTTTTTAATTATTTTTTTTTACAATTAACGTGTTTAACCTAGTCTTGCCCCCAGTAAAGATAGGATCAATAAAGGAAACTTTGTTATAGACCTGAAGAAATTTAAAGATGGGTGCCATCCGTTGAATTTTGCGCTCCTCTATCAAAATTGTCGACACCCAACTTCTATAAAACTTGTTGGACAAAATTTCATACAATAACTTCGGGAAATTTGCAGAAACTCAAACAAGAGCTTTTTTTATCGTAAAACGACGATTTTTACGAATCTTGGCTTTGATTTTTGCGACCAGGTCACCTATCACAATCCTCGATCGCCCACTTCGGTCTTCATCGTGAACGTTTGTGTGGCATCTTTAAACACAAGGCATCAACGGTTCACTGCATTTTGACTCATCACACCTTTCACGTAAACTTTACACAGTTATTGGTGCCAATTGATATAGTCATTTTCGCCAACTAAAATCGTATGACAGACCTCGCTTTACAACTAGCGGGATTTCCAATCGGAGCAATCATGTTAAGAATCTATTATGAAGTGAGCAGAAGCAACACAAACTTCAAATGTCCACAGCTCGATGACACTAAATGGGCGGCAGTCTCAGCACAAATTGGCGTCGATCGTCCTGCCACTAGCGGCACCCTATCGAAACGTGCGTGACTTTATGGATAAGTAAGATCACAAGCAAATAATGAAAGTAATGTTAAGTAGAATCCTTTGATGTTACTCACATTTAGGATGTTTGGGAAATAATAATAATAATAATAATAATAATAATAATAATAATAATAATAATAATAATAATAATAATAATAATGTGAGGTAATCTACAAGATGTAATGGCATTTATACGCCGAAATATTTTGGACAGATATTTTACTTTAATATTTCGAAAACCCAGAAGATGTGGTAAATTTAGCTTGATAAGGATAGAATTCGACCATTTGTATAATACCTATAAAATGAAGATTTAATGCAATAATACCATTATTATACTTAGTCTCTCCATAGCTTCGTCCTGGTTATACATACGAATAGACCTTGGATACAAGAAATCTAGGTTAAAATACCAGTTGGATCTCGTGTAGTTGAACTCCACGTTAAGCTGTATGGCGTGGCCTTATAATCTAGCCTTATTGAAGGTGAGAAAATGTGGTGGGGAATGGTTTGTACTGTGAGGGTTGATCAATATGGTATCTGTCAACTGCAGCGGATTTAATTCGCGGTACTGGTTCGGAATAAAATTAATAATAGATTTGTCCTTCATAACGTCGACGTTGGATATAAACCCAAAAGACAACTCAGACTTTAAGCTGTAAGTCCTCGTCTGGTATAGCCCCGATGCTGAGGTGACGTTCAACTCCTGTAGAGATCGCGAGGACTCTTGAAGCTTGACCTGGATCTACCAATTTGAATATCTAATAGAACGCGAGAGTGTCTCCCAGTCGTCAACCATGAAATTTTGCCAGTGTTTTGTCTCACGCTATACGGAGAACATATCAGAGTGCAATGTTGTCACATTTCCGCTAAGTTTCCTTTTGTTATTATTGTTGTTTTATATTTTGCTATTACTATTGTTACCGTTTAATTCGATTGTTCTTTAAGTGTTTTTTTTTTTTTTTTTTTTCGTAATTTGTATGTCATGTCTTTCTAAGTTTGGGAACATTGTTGGTTTCACAATCTCTCAAGTGTGCGTTCGGCAGGCAGCTCTACGAATCATCCCGAATTCTTCCGATGCATCACAAGAGAGACAGAGCAGTTCTATGATTTGTGTAGAGTCCAGACTTCACGAGTTTTCGCGATCACTATAAATAAACTACGTAGTTTCTCCATGCAGTCTTCTGTACACACCCGTCATATTAAGACTGTACCGATAACGGGATATGTAGAGTTCGAATGACCTGAAATTCTAAAGTTTACATTGAATAAAGTGACATCTCAAGTTATTTAACATATTCCTTTTTCTGAGTAGAATTATTTCTGGTATTATGGTTTGATTAGTTAATATTTGAGAGAATTGATAAGTATGTGGAGATTTTCTTTAATTTACATGAGAGCTTTGTGTATTGTATTATAATTGCTTTACATTATTGAAATTGTCAATTGTACGCATGTGAGAACGGGAAACGTGCTTATATTGTACGGATATAGCATTACATATTCATTGTAGAACTCGGTCAGAAAGTGAAAATGATGGCTTGGTGTTATACATTCAGTCAGTTCTGGTTGCTTATTGATCAAGATATTTAGAAGCAGCTATTTTGTTAGTTTGTTTTTCAATACACTGAAACCTCTGAGTAACGGACACCAGTATATACGATTATTTGTCCGTAAATAAGACGAATCCATTACAGAAAAGTTATGCAAATTTATATCGCTAACAGCTCGTGATGTTCTGTATAATAAAACTATTAATTATAAATCAGAATGGAGGATTATGTCGAAATACCTACTGTATTTAATATTCGAGTTAGCATGGGTTTTTCGAAAGAGGATGAGAAGATAAACATTCCTTGTTGAAATTGTAAAGTGAATCAAACAGCGTTTGTTCCTTTATTTTCGAAGTTGATAGAAGATGATGCAAACCCCAAGGACCAGAGGACTAAATTTGTTAGGAAAGGAAGAAAGGTTCCACGTACAATTCTTGACCATATACAGATCCAAATCTATTGTTTCGGCGTCTCTAGACCGAAAGGAGTTAGCGTCCCTCACTCCGACGTACAAAATTTTAACATAAGAAGAGAAGTAAACTTCATGCATATCTCTGTTTCAACATTTTTCTATAAATCTTAATGGATTTTCAAAGAAAGATTTGACTAGTTTTATTTTTATACGATATGCACTAGTGCCATAGTAGAATTTTGTTTTGAATTTTAGTCCATAATATTGTGAATATTCGTATACTAAAAATATCACTAAAACGAATAGTACAATTGTTTTGATTGTTAATTTACGATTCTGCTGTAAATATAAAAGTATTATTTCAATGACAAGAAATGAAACCCCCCTTTTCAATATTACCTTTTTTATATTCGCACTAGAACCAAAGAAGTAAATGAAACAGGAGAAAGATGTATTATAAAAAACAGTAGGCCTATAAGAAAATGTATTTTAATTATGGATATTTTTTATTATTCTTATTCAACTGCTGCAATTTTTTTCTTCATGCGTCTCTAAGAAAGTTGCGCCTCTAGGTCCGAACATATTGGGCTAATGGTAAATCAGGCCGTCCTACCAGGTAGATACTTTTCATTGTGCGTGAAGAAAGGAGAATTTCAAACTTTGCTAATTGCTGTTCTGTTCTGTTCTGTGTGGCGTTGCACTAAGGGTCTCATTGCGTACGAATTTGCGTCAAAATGTAATTGGTAATCTGTATAGCACTTACAATTGCGTTTGCGTTGCGTTGCGGTCCGCAAAATTTTGCGAAGACTGAAACAGAGTGAGGCCCCAAACAAGCACGTAGCCAGAATTTCATTTCGGAGAGGGACAAAGACATGAAAATCTTTCGAGTTTATGCGTTAGGAATCACATTTATAGTCTATAGGTAAAGCCAGAACTTTTTCGCAACAATATTGATATTTTGTAGCATTAATTATCACCATTTTCTCATTTATGTCGCTCTTATTTTTTTAAATGTAGCGCAAGTTTTTTTTTAAATATGGTACTTGTAAACAATATAATTATTTTTGCCAGTAAGGTGTATATCTAATACAAAACTGAGGATATACCTTGATTAGGTGCATGTTCTAGCTAATGTATTCACTGAAATATAGAAATTAAGGCAAAATTTTAAACACTTCCTCTAATCTCATCCTTAGTTAAAGGATAACCTACAGCAAGACATTACCAATTCTTCTTTTGTTTGTTCTCCTATAAATAACAATATTATACTTGGGAAAGACTCTCTCGGCATCAACACTCGAGACTGGCAACCATATTGAACCATATTGAGCTGACAACAAAAGATCTGTGGTTAACTTTTAAACTGTTTGTCAATAATACAATGTCCACTTCCTTATCCTCACTGTTGAGAACTTCAATAACTTTACTTTTAAATTCACGGTAAGCAACCAAGAGATCATGAACATTTTCCCCACAAAACACAATCAACGATTTAAACAACAGTTCAGTTTTGTTGATGTCGACATCTTTATGAAGTGAAACAGTTTCTGGATCAAATAACTCGCAGAGCTTTTCGCAAACTCTCCACACAGAATTGTCGTCACTTGTTTGCGTCTAATTTTCCAGTTTCATCAATACTTTTGACACACAGGTTTTCAACTTTACTTCAACTTCAGCTTAGTGAGAAGCACTATCCTTTTTAATTAACTCTGCAGTTGCAGACTCAAATTTTCCTGCTTGAGCTAACTCTGATTTATTTAACAAGTTTTTCGTTTTCCCGACAATAAGATGAGCATAAAGGTTGCCGCTGGACTTAGTGACGCACAAAGAGGCGTTGAAAATCTCGGAAAGTGACATCACGCCATGCAAGCTTACGGATTTTATGAGAACTTAATTTAGCGTCGGGCATATTAAAAATGCAACGATTTTTAAGTTAAGTAATATTGGAAATGAGTTTTTCAGTTATTATTAGCAAGAATTTTACTTTTTCGTTTTCATTCCCATTTATCGCAAGTAATGTCGAATATTGCAAAAATTCGCGATAATATAAACGTGATTTCTGGTTCTGAAACGAAAAGTTTGAGGTTTTCTGAAACACACTTAAAAAAAAAAAAAAAAATTCACACATATCGCATTAGCGAAAAAGTTACGTCTCTATCTATAGGTCTTCACGTTGCAACTAAGAAGTTCGCACATCTAAATTCATTGAATTTCATTTTATTAACTGTGTATTGTTTAAAAAAAAATAAAAAGTGAACCTCTTTAAAGTATAGGCATACATTTACTATAAAACACAAATGAAAAAGATTTAAAGCGTTTCAGATAGAGAAAGGTCATACCACCGGAATAGTAGTTAAACTATCGACACTACTAGCACACGAAATTCGCTTCTGAATACAGATATAAATAATTAGGTGTTTGTCAGTCACTTAGTACAGTGTGCCGCTTGTCACCCGAAAAAGTTTGTGAATACCACTGAAAATGTTTCTTTATCTTATACTTAAATTTGAACCTTTAGTATTAAGTGTTAGTTCGTAGATTTTATTAATTACTGTGTGTTACTTCCAAATATTATATTTGGAAACACCTAAGGAGAGGGACTGCTTAGCAAGCACCTCACAGTGAGATCGCCCTTGTACTCCAGGGTGACCACATTCTGGAAAGTCAGGGAAAAGTCAGAGAAGTAAAAATGTTTCAGGGAAAATCGATTTAGGTCCATTATTCAGTTAACTGAATTTATGAAATAGTAAGTGTAGTATCGGCCTAACGCATATGTTTGTAAATTTACATTCTTTTGAATTAAACTGTAAAAAGAAAGAAACAGAATTGGAGAAGAAACAAGGCCAGCTATGGGGAAGTTGGAGACGGGTGTTTCTTTCTTTTTTCTTTCTTATATTTAAATTATTCAGTGTTCAGGGAAATCTGGAACTTTGGTCATGGAAAGTCAGGGATTTTTTTTTGGGGGGGGGAGGGGAAATTGTGAGTAAACCCTGTCAGTGTTAAAACTTAAATATGCACACATGTACTTACCGTTCAAAGCATTCAACGTTAAGTACAACCTCGTCTGATACAACTTTTTAAAAAGTAGTCCAAGGTACGTTTCTAAGCAGTTCTTCTTGTTAGTAAATATATAGGCCTAATAAAAAATTATCAAACTATAGACTTCCTATATACTATTATACCTAAATAGCACCAAAGAAAAGAAGAAATAAATTACATGTAAGAGTAAAGTTCTTACGTACTCTCAATAATGGTACAAGTTGCTATCTGTATTCAACAAAAAATATTAGAAATTCAGCATCATCATAATCATCAAACAAATGTGCTCTTTTTCTGATTCATATTGCTCGCCGAATTCTATCATAAACGTCATGTTTTCTCAAATCATTAGCAAACACTGTCTCAAATTCCTCACTATTATCCTGTCTTGCGGAAATTCACACTTTACTTGCGGATTTTCAATTTACTCGCCCAAATTTGTCCGAGTAGATGTTGTCCCTAGAGTAGTCGATTTACTCGGGGTAATCGCGCGAACAAACACAACTACTGTATAGCCTACTCCCAATTTAACACCTATTTACTCCAGAGTAGCAGTTTGGAGAAACTCCTCCTATGGGTATTAAATTCACTCTACTATCGCAATATTAAATCTGAGAGTAGATTTGATTAGAATTATTATTTTGTATTCTGTTTCTCTTCATATCTCTTTCCTCAGTTTTTCTATTAACCCATTTTCAATTTTGTCCTTGACAACAATTTTGGGAGTGAGATATGTCCCACCAGTCAACCTGGGCTACGTCTCTGGCCCAAGTCATCGACTTAACAACAAATACATTTTGTAGAGAAGGGATTTTGTGTCAACTATACTGCGGAATTTCTGTGCTAAATACGTAGGAATGGAAGGAGAACAGTCTCTTTCCATTATAAAGAGGTTACTAAAACTTTTGGGAGGAGTATGTTTGTAAAAGGGAGAGGTCTGCCCCTTAGTAATACATAAATTTTTCCAGGACAAACAGTATGCTGTATTATGGAGGTGTCCATTATTGGAGGTTTCATTATGTAAAAATTCATTTCAAAATTCACGAGAATGTTATATTCTGCCCAAATTAGTAAAACTACGGACTTCCACCGGTACTTTCCTCTTGGTATGTATTTCAACCAGGGTTGGCAAAAAACATGGGTTTTATTGAAAAAAACAAAAAAAAAAGTTTTTTGTTTAAACCAGGTGTTCTTGGTTTAAATAATTTGCTCTATGTAGTCATATCATATATGGACAGAAATAAGTTTATTTCGCCTTAGTGTTATTATGCAACAACCGGGTTATGCTGGAAGGGGTCACATAAGCTTAAAGCGGAATCCAAACCGCTTCTCGACTTACATCCGAGAGAAATTGTCCTCCATTTGAACTCGGAACCAGGACTACTTGGCCACAAATGCGATACGTCTGCCGACTCACTCACGAAGGACTCGTGATAAATATACGTTGTACTGATCTTTACGTAGGCCTACTTGTTAATATAATTATCAAGAGTCATTTCAGAATTACAAAAAGATAAACAGTTGCAGAAGTCCATTACACAGAATTACATATGGACAATTTCAAAGTACTAGAGTACAGAAGAACTAATTTAGTCCAAGTTAGTTAACAACGACTTTTATTAGTTCAAGTTAAAGAAATACAACAACTTAATTTGTATATCAGTAAGAAAAGTGAATAAAGATACGAATTATTTGAGTCCACTTTGGCTCTGACCCACTTATACATAAATGGATACCAAAGTCTATCTCTCTCGTATTTTCTCATTTCACTAAATACCTCTCGTGGGGTTTGTATGACCCCCACACACAAAAAAGTACGGCATTTCGATGTATTTTATCAATAGTAAACATTATTGAAACGAAACAATATTTAGAATTTTTCTTTGATTGCAGTTACATAACAATAACACACTATAAAAAAAATCACATTCATAAACTTATTAAAAAAACAAAAACTGCTTTTGTAGTATAATTTCTTTAAGTAATGAATGCGGGATTTAGGTCTGAATATAATACAAATAATATACGGGAGTGAAACGTGATAACCCACAAATGTGTGTTCATCAAGATTTTACAAACACGCACACTTTTAAGAACATTTTCCTTTTTTGGTTTAAACCATTTAAAAAAAAAAACTGTTTAAACATGGTTTAAACCACCTTGGTTTAAACCAGCCAACCCTGATTTCAACCAGTGTTTTATCCAGTCACATTAGGGTGCAACCTCCAAATTTTTGAAGATAATAGTGATGAATATGATCCTCCTTCCACGAAATTGAGGAGACTGGATAAAGAACAGATTCCAGCTGTATGTCATTGTATTCTAGCAGACGAAGTAACACGAGAGGAATTCAGCGGTGTGTGTTCTGTGTATTTTGAACAATGATATGAATATTGTTCTATGTATTTAGAAAAATAATGTGAATATTGTCCTTCACTCACCGACCTAGTTTTTTTTTTTTTTTTTTCGATTGTTTCCTCTTTCTAAAATGACATTTCATTTGAAAGGTCGGCGCTTTAATTCCATCGAACGGATCTAAGTGGAATCACAACAGTTCTTAGTTCGTAAACACGCTACACCCAACGGATTTCTAACAATTCTCCCATCGATTAGAAAATCTCTGGAATTGTAGCATACAATTATAGACTACTTTGAACATAATGGGGAAGTCAGAATTTAAGTATAAGTTATTTGATTTTTGCGAAGAAATTCTCTCCAAGTTTTGGGTACCACTTCGTACAAGATTTTCCACAACTCAATTCATCAATGGTTATGTGGGATTTTATTGCAGGTTCACAAGTATGACGTTTTGTCAACCGTGTGCGTTAATTTTTAGCAATTTCATTCTAGTGTATCTTGTATACAGGACACAATCGTTGGATATTGAGTATTTATTTACATTTCGTAAGCTATGTTCAACGATGTTAGAAAAAATAGAGTATCTACAGAATTAACGATAGTGGTGTACTTGTATCTCTGTTTCGAACATTGCTCATAAAATTGTCATAGTAAACAGATAATTAGAACAAAGTTTTCAGGAATGGACGTTCAGTGTTAGTGATTCTGTGAAGTATTTTATTGTGATGAGTCAGAACTCATATCCTCAACTTGGATAGTAAATGAACTTCCAAGTTGAAGATAACTACTCAAGGGGTTGTAACGAACTAGTGAACTGGACGAAACTTTTCTCCATATTCAGTAAAACTGTCAAAACAGCTGAACTAAATAATCTATGCATATATTTATTAGTAGCGAGTTTGATTTTGGACCACTCGTACAGACAACCCATTATTTACATATTTATGTGCTAGCCAGCTTCAGATGGACTCTCATATCCTATTTACACACCATATTTAAATAGATCCTTTCCATATGTGTATAGTAACTAGCATGCTCACTACACAACTAGGCACTGGTGTCATTCAAATCATTTCACAACCGGTTCTGTGATTAGTATTTAACATCTGGTTATATGATTAGTACGTAACAACTGGTTCTGATTAGTATAGTAAGGCGACCTAGTATTAATATTATTACTATATGCTTGTATTATTATGTTTTTTACATTATTATTTATGCCAATGATGCTAGTAGCAGTAACCACGATAAATCATACAGCATGCTTGGCACTATGTATATTGAGTCTTAAAAATAGTACTAGATTTACAGGTGGAAAGACAATTGGTTCGAAGGAACTGGTTAGTACCGGCTGAATGATACCACTGCAGCTGGTTACCTCTCCACATATTATTTACTCACCAATCTAAGATCTTCATAATTTATTATTCTTTGGGTACATTATCAAAAACACCACCTTACAGAAACCTACGTTTACATAAATTACTCCGAAAGTGAAACATGCTATTACAAACAATTGTAATACTTTCTGCCAACTTTCACATAAAGTTCTGTTTTAATTCTGCTGCAACAATGTGTTATTAGCTTTTTAGTTATATCTCGGATTCAAAATGAGCAACTTGAAATTTTCTGTCAAATTCGGTCGCAGCTTAGGTAGTAAGCTCCAGAAATAGAACAGTAAACCAAACCCGTAACAACGGAATCTAGGGAGACAGTACCCCATTAAATGTTCGATGCTTATTTGAAATTACGTGTGTTATTGCTTCCTCTAATTCCTTAGAAGCCCCTATATTTTGAATTTGGCAGCCTAGTCCTAAATCACATTAATAATAATAATAATTCTAATAGACACAAACAATTATTGTAAAACATTGGAGATTTTATCTACAGGATTTTTATTGATACAAATGTCCTTAAATTAGATAATAATTGTAGATATATATTCTTCCCGAAGCCACATGCAATAGTTACAGACATTCAAGTTGTAACAGCCCATTCTACTACTAGCATATTATAGAACGTAAAGAAGACAGTAAATCGTTACGTTCAAGGTTGCACGCAATATATGTTGTTTCTTGTGTTTTCGTGTCAGAGTGCGACAATGACTGTGAAATAATACCTCATTTAGATGAAACACTGGAACATAAAGCGGCATGCTTTGGTTATCACTATTTTTATTCGTTCTTTTCTTTTCTTTTGTGATGAGATTAGAAAAATTTAACGGAAGTTTTTCAAAAGCCAACTTTTGTTTCGAACAATGTTCTCCTTGGTTACAATAACACGAAACCTTTTTGATTTATTATCTGCGAATAACTATCCCAGAAATAATTTGTCATCGTTTATCTTTTTTTTAAGAATCAAATATTAATTATTACGATTATCTGTCGGCTAATTTTCTTGAAAAATCATCTTTTCGCAGTGATAAGATAAATATAAGTGTTATACTAATGGAATTAATAATTGAACTTACGTAGTGTTTTGAAAAATCTCCCAGAACTGAAGTCGAATCTTTAATTTAGTGCCTTGCTTGTAGTAAACTTATTGTAATTTTAATTTATCTTCACTTCCTCACTGTTCCAGCTCCGGCTTCCGTCACTGTTGTTCTGGCTTTCTAGAGCCAAGTTTGCTGCTCCTTAATTGAAGGAACTCCCTCCCTACATGTCTTGCGATGCTGGGTTAACATGGAAAAATCTGCTCTGAATCTCATGCGCTTATCACTCGTCTGCTATATTCCAATCAAGGGCGCCTATCAGGGGGGCAAGGTGGGGCGATCCCCCCAAAGAGAAAATCGTACTTGGGAGTATGGAAAGTCCAATAGAATTTTTACATTAGTTATAGCAAAATTTGAAACTATATTTGAAACCTCGCTTATATTTGTACCCCCTTGGAAACCACAACAGGGGCGTCCTTGATTCCAATACTGTAATTTTGCTCAAATGAGGTAGAATGGCAAATTGATAATGAAATAATTCTATTTATTATTATTATTATTATTATTATTGTGAAAAGCAATATCACTATCATTATGGTTTGCTCATAATTCAAATGTCCTTATGTGTTTCAGGGGTAGAATGGATTTCTCCATATTTATTGCACGAAAAGTTTCCCAGATAGGTTCTGTCGAGAAATGGTGATATGAACTCGCCGCCCAGATCATGTAATCTTCCTTCTTCCCCTTCTGTATTATTTTCAAGTCTCAGGTCTATGAGAATTAGCCACGAACAATTCGTGAACTAAAAGGAACATGAATTCACCATTCCGGATTCACCACGCAATATGTGGTGTGCAAAATGGTGTAAAGCTGGATCTTCAGAATCCATTCCACCCACTGAAGCAGAGGAGGACATTTAAACGACATTATCTTCAAAATGTGTCATGGTGACTTTTCACAAATGTAAAAATAATTATTTCATTATTACTTTTAGTTGTCATTCTATCCTACGTTAAAGTTCTGACGTTCTTATTGTTAAACTAAATACGTTCAGTCAGCGACAAAATTTTGGTAAAACTTATTTTGGGAATAACGGTAGATTGAACTACAGAAAATTACATTCTTTTTAATTTACTGTAAACTGTACTCAAATTGTCCTACCATTTTGATCTTACTTACGAAACTAATTTCGTCAGACGGAAAGAACTTTTGGAGCTGATTGTACAAAAAAATAAAAGGAAAGAACATAATAAAAGATACTTTTCTTTCTCTCTCTTTTTTTTTTTTTTTTTTTTTTTTTTTTTTTTTTTTTTTTAGAAAAATAAACTTATTTTCCAAAGTGTAAGTAAAATTAAATTGGAACAAGCGTAATATCGATACTCTTACAGTGAAACGTGTTTCCGTATATTTTAGCGTGGAAGCCACCAAATATCAAGAATTCACCATTCATTATAGAGCTTTCAAGCATTCGATACGACTTCAACCTTTATTAAGAGTTAAAATAGGTAAAGCAAGATTTCGTGTCAACTACGGTACCATATCATTGTTCTTATTTTTATACTGCCGTTGTTATGTTTAAGAGGCATGATAAAGTCTCCTTGGAAAACTATATATTTTCTGTTTTCTTAAATCAGCTGGTAAAACAAATTATCTAAAGACCTCTACAATCCGATCTTGTTCGCAGACAAGAAACCAGTGACCTGAGTGTAATGTAAATAAGACTTGGAAAGTGTGCCGCTGAACCTCTAAAAATAACACGTTTTACAAAATTCTGCTTGCGTGCGGAACTCCCTCACATTGTGCGTGTCTGGCGAAGATTAAGCCCGATGACTACTTTGTTCATTAATGTTTTTTTTTATTATTTATTTTTTTTACGGACAGTGTGTTAGAGGAGAGTGTTCTTGTTATGATCGAAAGGTCGTAGGTTCGTGTCCTGCAGCCACTTGTTCTGGATGTACTTTCAGTTTCTGTAGATGAATGCCGGGAGTGTATTCTTGTACAGGGCTACTATAAATGCTTCATTCTTTTCAAAAGTATTATACTTATCAACATGAGAGATATATGAAAATAACCGTAAACTCGCCAAGTTTTCTGCACTCTCTTCTGTAACCCCAAAGGAAGACATCACAAGAAGTTAAATCAGGTGATCTAGGGAATGGAACAAAGCGGACATCTGTCATATTCTAACACACAAAACGCTTTTCTTGTCTCCATATTTTGAACATATATTAAACTCGTGCTGCCATACCCTCTACAAATGTTTTAGTTGTTACACGGACGACACACGTCTAGATGGTAGTTGACCTTGTTCCACAAATTTTGTAGTGTCGTTCTGTCAGTGGTCTGCACTACAGCATCGGTGCGTTCCCTGAACTCGACTAATGATTGTGGAAGTTCGCATGTAAACAAGGTCCTAATGCAATACCAAAGGAAGAAGTCACAGGGAGTTAAATCAGGTGATCTGGGGGGCCAAAAGGAACAAAGCGGACATCTCGCATATCCTAACACATGAAAATTATTTTATTGTTTTGTCTCTGTTTTGGGCAGGTGGTAAATTCATGCTGCTGCTCTATTTACAAATGTTCTATATGTGCCTCTTCGGTCACACGACACACGTGCAGATGGTAGTCGACCTCGTTCCACATTTTTGTAGCGTCACATGCCAAGTGGGATTTGTGGTGGACAAACACCGTTTTCGTGGGTTTTCTCGGAGATCTCTCACTTTATTCATTCCACCATTCCATTCATTTCTCATAATCACCGTCTCGTTTAGCCTAGCTTGCATAACCGTGGGACGTAAAATTTAAAGGTTTCATTTCATTTTTTTAAAAAAAATCTGTTGTTTCTTCTTCTAACGGTGAAGCATTATTGAGGGGTGTGGTCGAAAAACTTAACTCTCATTGTAATGTTTATACACCTTATGTTCTTTCCTTAAAATAATTTAACTCATAATTATTATTAATATAAACAGATACCGGTAGTGTTGAAGTAATATCAATAAAAAAAAAAAAAACGGACATTCACTCTGGTGGGTGAAAGATACGATTTTGCACACTAATTTATAACTTCAAGCACTTTTATCCAACAATTTGGTGCTTGTGGGTTATGAACTTTTTCGATCACATCTTCAATTTATAAGCTAAGGTAACATTATTATTATTATTATTATTATTATTATTATTATTATTATTATTATTATTATTATTATTATTATTAATAATAATAATAATAATAATAATAATAATAATAATAATAATAATAATAAGTATCCAGCCTTTTGGCAGGTCCTGGGACTAATAAGATATTTTTTAAATGTTACGTTTGAGCCTGAAAATGTTTCTTCCATGTTTCCTGATCCTCACCTTCCTCTTTTTACTCCCAAATATTATATCTATCTATCTATCTATCTATCTATCTATCTATCTATCTATATATATATATTCAAATCGTAAGTCACTTGTGATCTTCTTCTTCCTACTTCTCGCTTTTATTCCATCTTTCCTTCTGTGGCAGTATGAAGAAGACATCCAATTCAATTGGCCTTCCTATGAAGGATGTTCGCTGAAAGCCTCCTTTTCTCTCCTATCTGTTTTAAAACATCTTCGTTTGGTACTCTTTCTGTCCATTATATTTTCATCTTCCTCCAACACTACATTTCGAGTATATCTAAATATTTCTTCTCTCACTTCCACAATGTCCAAGTTTCTGAACCATAGAGTCTACAGTTCAATCAGGGACGGATCCAGAACGGACTTCTGGGGGGAAGGTGGGTTGTACTGCTACTTAGACCTACTTTTAAGAGCTCCAAACTCTGTAATGGGTTTTATTTATATATAAAATTAAAAAAAAAAAAACTTTCCTCTTCTGGGGGGCCGATCGCTTCCCCCAGGATCCGCCACTGAGTCCAATACTAATATATATACATAGGACTTGACCAACTTCTTCTACAACGTGGTACTAGGTGTAGTATGTATTTACAACAGTTTACTGGAATTAGTTTAGTTTCAAATTCTGCCAGTGATGAAGTAATCGTTGCGGCATGATTTTAGATTTAGCTTGGGGAAGGGAGGCCCAAGGTCGATACAAGCAGAAGTTTTACGTAAAATGCACACATACACATACACACACAATATATATATATATATAAGTGGGACATCGATATTTCGAAACTGAAGGTAATAGATAATTAATTCGAATTATCGACTTTTTCGAGTAGTCAAGTTTCGATTTATCAAGGTGGCGTCATCAAAAATTCGAGATAGCGAGTTTCTGCGTTCCTCATAAGCTCTATAATTCGAGGTTTTATTCATTCAACCCCTATAACTCGAAGTTGTGAAAGTACCTTAAATTAAATAGGAGGACTAGTGAAAATAAAATACTAAACTTGAGTAAAAGACAATTACAGTATACATTAGCAACAATGACAGGACTACCAACGATGACAATTACGTAAAAGCATAAAGCAGTAGCTTCAATTTATCGAGGTTACATCAAGTAAAATTCGACTTATAGAGGTTAACTTCGACTCGTAGAGGTTCACAGATACGAAAGTTCGAGTTACCGAAGTTTTTAAAAATGATTATGAAACCCGTAAAATTCGACTTGTCGAGGTTGTAATTTATAAACATTCGACTTACAGAGTTATTTTAACATTGGGTGTTATGGAGAGTTCCAGGAAATGTGAAAAGACAAATATGCGAGCTATCAAGGAATTCGAGTTATCGAGGTCCAACTGTATAACAAATTCAGGGGAACAGTTATCTCTGCCCTCCTAAAGTCCCAAATGACGCCACCGCATCATTGTTAAACTACTGAATGTTGCTGCTTACAAGACTAGATTTGGCACCACCTCGTCTCGAAGAAGGTGTACGGAAAGATTTTTCTATTTTCGAAAAGACGGGTAGCCCACGAAAAACCATCTCGCCTCCTCTTTCAACCTCATGAGAGGTGAACCGGTTTTTCGTGGGCCACCCTGTATATTTGTTTCTGTTATAAGAGTTGATAGATCTCGTTGACAAGAGTGCTCCAAACAAATAAAAAAGAGTTATCAAGAAAGAAATAGAAGCAAATATCTACAAACAGGTAAATTGTGACCGGCTCTTAATTATATTGTTACACATGTTGATTGTATGTTGATTCATGAGAAAAAGATCATTCACATGCTGTTTTAATATAATGGGCATAATGTAAAGGTGAATTGGTAGTAAGAAAACAATAAAATGTATGCATATTAGAACAATAATATGCGAGAATTATTGGGTTAATGGGTTGTGCGTTACGTACTAAACCAACAGACAAGGCCATACGAATGACATACTCATATGGTTGTTCATGGTTAAAGCCTTATCAACGAAAACAATTTCTCCAACTTCATGTTACCATAATGCTGTCTATACAAGGATATTTACGTATGTTCCAAGTGTACGAGTTCGTTGTTTGCTCTTTTGACATAAGACATTAACTCCGATTTTGCATTGAGATATTTTTTTTCAAGCTACAAACAAGGCGGCCTAGCCATATTTGTCTGCACAATGCAAATTTTGAAACAAAGCGTAGAGCATTCTTTTCATGTCTATATTTTATTAGGATCACGCTGATGAGCCTTACAAGATTGTTATGTTAGTACTTACATTCGTTACTTCAAACGACAACTTGAAAACGAAACAAACATGGCTAGAGCGATTACCTCGACCCAGGCCCGTATCCAGGGGGGTTCTAGGGGGGCCGCCCCCCTAAATTTTTGCTGGCCCCCTTAAAGTTTTACAGTAGGCTTGCTAAAGAACTCGTAATATGGTGATGAACTATCATATGGTTGGATCGGGTCCCCCTAAGTTTTTGGGCTGGCAACGGGCTTGCCTCGACCGAATTCGTTAATGAAATCACTCAGTTAACATCTTTACGAGTAACAGTGGATATCAAGTTCCGTTTAAAATCTATAACATTCCCTACCATTTATGCAACCTGTACAGTAGCAAAAAATTATGGTTGCCTATATTTAAAGGATATACAGTTTTTTCATACTGTAATTATTTCGAACAAGTTCGTATAATGGAGCCAATCCATTAATATCTTTACGGAGAACGGTGGCTATCCATGTTCCATTTAAAAGCTGTAACATATCCTAGCATTTATGCAACCTGCACAGGAGCAAAGAAATGCTGCTTGCCTATATTTAGAGGAAAAGCTATTTTTGTTACTGTAATTATGTCGACTGAGTTCGTTAATGGAATCAATCCGTTAACATCTTTACGAGTAACGGTGGCTATCCATGTTCCGTTTAAAATCTGTAACATTTTCTAGCTTTTATTCAATCTGCACAGTAGCAAAGAAATGCTGGTTACCTGTATTTAAAGGATATGTAGTGTTTCTTACTGTAATTATCTCGACCGGGTTCCTTGATGCAGTCAATCCGTTAATATCTTGACGGATAAAAGTGGCTATCCATGTTTGGTTTAAAATTTATAACATTCCCTATCATTTATGCAACCTGCACAGTAATAAAGAAATATAGGTTGCCTATATTTAAAGGATATGATATTTTTACTACTGTAATTATCTCGGCCGAGTTCGTTAATGTAATCAATCCGTTAACATCTTTACGGGTAACGCTGGCTATCCATGTTCCGTTTAAAATGTATAACATTCCCTAGCTTTTATGCAACCTGCAACGTAGCGAAAAAATACAGGTTGCATATATTTGTAGGATATGCAATTTTTACTGCTGTAATTATATCGACTGAGTTCGTTAATGGAATCATTCCGTTAACATCTTCGGGTAATGATGGCTATCCCACTCATTCATAAATTACGTTTCGCGTAACGCTAATATGCAGACCTCAGAACATTTAAGAGTTACGGGTTGCATAAACATCTAGATGAAAATATGTATTGCACCTTATTATGAACGCAAATGCATTCATTCATAAATCTACGTTTACATTACCTTCTTTACTATGTTTAGTAGAGTTTAGTTAGTGTTATTTATCGCTGACAGTGAACTATATTACTATCCTCGGGAGCCGGCCCTACCATACGGTAAAATCTGTGATAACTATATTATTTAAAATATTTCTCGTTGAAAACAGACTTCATGATGCTGGTAGTTAAATTTACTAAGCTGACTTATTTGAATATTACATTCATAAATCATGTTTAGGTCGCGTTAGTTTAAGGTCACATGGACAGTGCTAAACCAAATGGTCAAACAAATTCCAGCGTGAAAAGTTTGATGGTTGTTAAATATAAGAATTCAATTCTCGAACAGTAGCGAACACCTGTTCCATTTAGTTAGTTATCACAGTTTTGGTGTGAGAACTAGTTTTGTCTTCGTCACAAACAAGTTCCTTATTATTGAAGGTAGAAACAAGATTTTTTATTTAAAAAAAAAAGATATAAAAGGAAAATCAAGAAATAAAGATAAAAGCCCCAGTTGCACTGGAATTGCAAACTGATATGTTAAGATTGAAGCTCGATATTGAATTGTATAAAAAGGATTACCATCTTTCCTGCGCAGGTGTGTTTGCTTTATCTTTCACTAACATAATAGATTATTATTTAAATAAAAAAATATACACAACGAGCTTGTTTGCAGTGTGTAGGCCTTTCTGAGTATGAGTACACTTCTCCCCTTCGTTATTCATAATATGGTAACATACTTAAAATCGAGTCTTTTAAGATTTATTCTTTGATGCCATTGCACAGGGAGGAAAATTGCCTGGGGCCGGCCCTGCTATCATCCTCTCCGTTTTATCCTTAACGCTTCTTGTAAGCTGAAGAGAGAGAGAGAGAGAGAGATGATTATTAAAAGTGAATATGGAAGAAATAGTGGAATAAGAGTATAGAAGGATACGAGAGACATTCGAGAAAATCCACGGGCAGTGTTGTCTTCCACAATCATTTGGTCTCAGATTCTCATCAAGGGCCCCTTGCACCAGGGAGCACTGGGGCCTGGGCCTCCGATATCTACGCCACTGCTTCATCATAACATGTGAAATTTGCTTTTTGTTAATCAAAATGTTGCAAATTTTCCAAATGTTTTGTAGTTTACCTCGTGTTAATTCCGTCTAATCTCGAAGCACCCCTCGAGACGACACCAGACATACACATATTTCCGAGACGAGAAGCATCTTCTCTAGGCAAAATAAGTCATCCTTGTCAAATCTTGTGCGCATCTCTAAAGTTCTCCAGTGGCGTCGATTTCTGCACAACTTTTGCGGGACCTTTTAGGTTTTTCAGATATCTATACAGATATATCAATGAGGATTGTAATATATTCGTATATACGTAGTCACAAGGCACATCCCCACAATCGTCGCCCATAAAGTTGTCTGTATTTCGCCACATTTTATTGAATAGTGAACATGTAAATATATAAACGTTAATTACAGTTAACTCGCTATAAGTATATGCATATTATACAGGGTGTTTCACAACAACACTTACAACGTTTGGGAGGTGTTTCCTGACACCAAGATAAGACAAAAATTATAGACCAACCTAGATGTACAAATGTTGGGTCCATGACATTTGGGCGCGGACGTTTGGGCGCAGACATTTGGATGTGGCCGTTTGAGCGTGAGACATTTGGGCGCAAAACCTTTTATCCAAATAGGTTAACCTACCTACATATACTATAATATATTGCATAACTAGAGTCCGGATGTTTAGACACTAAAATATGAAAATAGACACCGGAAATTTCGAAAAATTTCCACAAATAATTTTGCAAAGCTATAAATAATATCTTGAACACAACAAAGTTTCTGCACATCATGCACAACTTGTCTCTACCAGTTGAAAAGAAATGGAAAG
Source organism: Thermobia domestica (assembly GCF_964235325.1). NCBI lineage: Eukaryota > Metazoa > Arthropoda > Insecta > Zygentoma > Lepismatidae > Thermobia > Thermobia domestica. The sequence continues at coordinate 299,438,816 of NC_137458.1, read as the reverse complement.
AAACCGCAGCAAACTATTAACTATCCGGTTTCCGTACTATGCGGCTTAGTTTTAAAACAGTATTTCCTGTTAATAAAATAGGACATATGTAATAGACGTGTAATTTGTGTAAAAAGACTACGTTTTTCGTTAATGTTTAGTTATTTAAAAATGTGACTGTATATTTACACTACACTGTATACTTGATTTTTTGAGTCAGACATTATACGATACTTTACATATTTTCATTTTCTATAATAAATTACCGGTATTAAAATGCGTGGTACAAAACATAAGAAGTGTTTATTAAGTAATACCAAGAGGTCAGAAGAAACGAATAAGAGCTAGTTTTGGAATAAAAATGGTGTTTTTAATGCTATGGGTGATTCAGCAAGTACTAGGTAAGTATTTATTGAATACTTTTTTGTGATTTGATCTGCCCATTAGGCCGGATAGTTGATACTCTATTGTACTAATATAAAGTTATTTCAGATTTTATAAAAACAAGCACTTATAGGCACTAGCTATGCATTGAAATACGAAGAATAGACCAAATAAAATATGCTTTAGGCAGCCTGTGACACCCTAAAACAAATTTCTGTCCTTTATAATATATCTAACGTAAAGGAACGACACCATTGGCCGGCGTAAAAAGAACAGAATTATCTCCAATAAGGACATGGAATCTCTGTGACAATATGACAAGAGTTCTCAATGACCAGTCAAGAACGAACAACCGCGCCGAGGCAGCTCATGGACTGCTTTGCGCCCAAACCTCTCGCGCCTAAACGTCTGCGCACAGATGGCCCCGTCCAAACGTCCTGCTCCGCAAATGTTTCCTTTCGGACTTATAGGCTGCCAAAAACATGAAAAAAATAAACTTTAAAGGTTCATAGCTCCAAAACTATGCAACCTACCGTAGTCGAATCAGACTTCACTTAGCAACTAAGATGTGTCCTATCCAAATATCCATGTTTCAGAATCCTGCGGTACTTCCACAACAGTTTTTACAGATGTAGTTGGTGAGAACTTCAAATTATATGCCCGTAGCCAAACTCCCTCTTTAAAAATTGTTGCGTGAGTACCTTAGGATTCTGAAACATGGATTTTTGGATAGCTCACATAATAGTCCCTAAGTGAAGTCTTGACCCGACTACGGTAAGTCCCATAGTTTTGAAGCCATGGACCTTTAAAGTTCATTTTTTCATGTATTCGGCAGCCTACATTCCGAAAAAAAGTATTTGTGCACTCAGGTTGATGTATACTTTTTGTCTTATCTCGGTGTTAGGAATCACCTCCCAAACGTCGGTGTTCTTTTGAAGCACCCTGTATAAATAAAATTAAAATTTCTTTAATTTACGTTCAATTTTTTTAAAACCGAACTTTCCGCCACTATATCTTCTCTGTGCTTTTCGTCAGGATGTAAACATATTCCAAGAGAGTAGGAATCCTTCTGATATTCATAGTTCCTGTTCTTTCTTGTGAGAAAATTCTGAAATTTTGTAGTTATGAGATTAAGGAATTCTAAAATTCCATACTCCAAAATTTCTTAGTTCCGAAATTTCGATGGATAAGATTCCGAAGCACCGTTCCGAGAATCCAATATCCGGACTAACGTACCATCGTTGCGCATTCCGAAATTACAAGATTCGGAACTGCTGGACCGGTTTCCATATTCAGGAATTTTGAAATTTCCAACTCCAATTCAAGATCCCGAAATTTCGGGCTGAAAAACTCCGATTCCGGAATTCTGTCCTTTCTAAATTCGAAGATTCCGAAGTGGCGGGCTAAAGTGTCTATATTCCGGAGTTCCGAGATTTCAAAATTTCGAAATCTCAGAATTCCGGAATGAGTAGGTTTTTAATTCCGACTGTTCCTCCATTCGAAATTTGGTCAAAATCGAGATGAAGTTTGCAGATCGGGTATATTATTTTACTGAAAAAAGAAAAAGAAAATAGTATGATTTTCAATCGTAATGCTTGTGACACATGCTGTGCGCCAGTCAGACAGACAGTTCAACACTAGATAGAACAGTCTTACTCAGTTGGAATAAATAAACAAACAAGGCAGTTATGAAACAGTGATTCCAGATGTTAAGCACGTCATCTGCCATAAATTCTACCGATAAAGGCTGTCAACTTAGTGATTTGTGTTCAGGGTGTTTGATTTGCAGTTAGAGCTTTGCGGTTGTCTTCCAGAGCACGTTGCATTCTTGGCAGTGCGTTTGTTCGGTCGCTAGTCAGTAGAAACTAATGCTTGTGTTCTAAGTAGCACTTCTTTTACTTGGAGAAAAGTCTCTTCAGAGGTTGAAGACTCCAAACTTCCGTACTTCAGATGTTCAAGTGCGAAGACCAGTTACATAATTGCATACATACCTGTTTATTTACTTTCTTGCGAGAGGTGAATAAGGATTTTATTCATTCTTATGAATGGTTTTAGACAGTCTATCCTTTGCTATGAGATTTCCTACCTTTCACTTTTTTTTTAAGAGATTATTCGAAAAAAAAGAGTTGACACAATGGGACCGCCTCACTTCTGGACTGTGTAAGATGGTGAGTTCGATCTCTGACGGTTTCACAATGGCTAAAAATGATTATATTGCCACATTTGGTGATGAAGACTAGGGATGGCCAGAACCGGCTCCTGGTGGAACCGGTTTTCTGGTTTGAACGGATCCGGTTCCGGAACCTGTTTTTGGATCCATGCCTGGAACTGGTTTTTCGGATCCATGTTTTGAACCGGTTCTTCGGATCCAGGTCTGGAATAGGTTCCCAAGATCCGGTTCTGGAACCGGGTTTTCGGATCCAGGTCTGGAACAGGTTCCTAAGATTCGGTTCTGGAACCGGTTCCGCCGGAACCGGAACTTTGTGGCCATTCCTAATGAAGACCCAAGTTCCTTTTTGGTAGCACCTCACCTATTTCGATGTTAAAACATTGGTCTTTGAAAAGGAGCGCTGAAAAAAAATCCTACGAGGGATGATAAAAAAAAAAATAGTTACAAAACCTACTATGGCTTATGTGTGAAAGATCTGGGAGATCAACACATCTGATGATAGAGGGCACTCAACAATAGTCCTGAGTGTAATCATAGTTTTTGTTCAACCGCTTATCACAACGGAAGATAATGTTTTGTATACCATTTGTATAGAAATCCGCGTCAAGTTCTCGTAGCCACCGTGAGGCAGTGGTTTTGACATAATCTCATGTCAGGTAATGGCGGTCCGTCATTTATTGCTGTAGAACAGGAAATAGGTGAAAGTCACTGGGGGCTAGGTCAGGGCTGTAGAGGGCGTGCTCTAGTCGTTGCAAGCGTAACGTCAGTGGTTGAAGTACTGAGTCTTCCACTGTGCGCGTTGTCATTAACAATATTGGTCCGTCTTTCTTTGAAGGCACGACGCCACTTCCCTACATGTTGCTTTGAAATTTCGCCCTCTCGTACACCTCTACAATCTGCCTATGAATATCAACAGGTTTAGTATTATTAGCCTCTAGGAACCGCACCACTAACCTCAGTTCTACTCTTGACAAATTTTCCAGACGAGTCATCATTTTTATTGGCCGTTGTTTGGGTATACATGAGCAGAATCCGAGACGGACATTAATTATTAATGTATAAATAAATTGTCATTAAGTTACAATGAATGACATAAAAGTTTTATGCTTTGTACCTTTATATATATATATATATATATATATTCCTCGTACAATGCACCAAGTGCGCTTAGTGTAGAAAGTAAATGGTTATCATCTTTAACTCCGAAGGTCCGGGTTGAAATTCCGCGGTTAGTCATCGTTTGTGGGATTTTCCAGGCTTCCGTCGTTCTATCAGAATAGTACTTTTGAAAATATACTGTAATCTCCAATGTGTCGTTACTGTTTTCAACATAAACTAGATTTATCAGCTGTATCCGAAACTGTTATAAATAAAAGAATCATATATTCCCTTCCCGTATTACAGTCATTTTCTTCTGGAGGCTTTAACTATCAGTTCGCGACTACTACTATCAGTAAACCACATGGAAAGAACGAAAAGTAGACATAAAAGGTAACGTTGATTTTTTTTAAAAAAAAAAAGTGTTGATAAGCAAATAAGGTGTTGTGATGATTTTGCAGATACATTATATGGGATTTATGACTAATCCTATACTGTCAATAATTGTTTTACGTGTAGACGTAGGCGAAACTTTTCACATAAATGTACTTGTACACAAAGGCAATTAAAAGCACACCCATCCTCTCAATGTAACTTTCTCATGTGTTCATTTCATTGGGTTTTAACCACTTGCGTATTGCAAAATACAGTGACATCCATTGGGATGTCATGAAAACGTATCCTTTATTAAAGGTCGTATTAATCCTGGAGATGCTGAAATTTTTTAGTGGATGCAAGGCACGAGTTCTACTATTTCTCCTTAGGTGTCAGCACCTTACTGGCAGAAAAGCAAAATAATTCAGTTGATGACAGGCCTAACGGAGCATTCAATTACGACATACATATGTTTGTTTTAACAATAAACAATTACCAAATTCGAGATCGAAAAAAAAAAACGTTGTCTCTGATCTCCGGTCATAATTGCCAACCTGAAAGAGTATAAAATCCTTTCAGAACATCAAAATTTCGTTTTTCAGTCCAAATGATCCGCAATGCATTTTTTTTTTAAATCAGTAGTAGCAATGCTGTCTTCGCGCGTGCACAATAACTATGCCCTATATAACGGTCTAGACATGGAATGCAAGGGGCTAAGTGTAGACCTGTTCATATTAAGATAAAATGTTATTCCACCGAATTGAAGAATTACAGATAACGAAATGTTAGAATGCTTGATAATTGAAAGAAAAAGAGAATATAGCCATTTTATTAGGGTATACACAGGTACGCCGCGTCGCTACGCTTATGATTTGTTCTCTCAATTCCCTTACTTCATTCCCTCCCCTTTTCTCTACCTGTTCTTTCCGTCCTGCCTAGGGCGACCATACGTCCCGTTTTAGGGCATGTCCCGGGCGTCCCGTCAGTAGATGGAAATAAGTAGTATTTGTCCCGTTTTATGCAAGTGAAAGAAGTAAACAGCAAACCCAGTACCTTTACTTCTTGTAAAGGTATTCATTAATAACAGAGGCAAGAATTGAACCGAAATTCCCTACATTAAACATGATTTATAGTTTGTGGTGCTACTCGAATGGTAGCAGAAGTCTTAGAAGTTGCGGGAGAAGAGAAAAGAGGCTTCATGGAGCCTCCAAAAGATCTGTGTTGATTACGCGGCTGAACACGAGCAAAGTGAGAGCAATTTCTTCTGATTCTGATTTCAAGCGTAAGAGAACTCCGCAGTAATTTTTCGAAACATTGTTTTACTTTCAACGCCCACATACTGTAGAAATTATTATGAAGGAAGAATTTATTTAATCTTTCCCTTACTACCGGAACATTCCCAGTCTTGTGGAAGACAGCACGAGTCCTGCCTCTCCCTAAGACTAAGGATGTCCGATCTGCAGAAGACTTAAGGCCTATTTCAATATTACCTGCCCTATCTAAAGCTCTTGAATATATTGTAAGTGATCAAATATGTGAGCACCTTCGAACTTATAACCTTTTAGACACTTTTCAATCCGGGTTTCGTAAACATTGCAGCACTTCTACAGCCCTTACCAGTATTACTGATGATATACGTTCTGCTTTGGACAAGAGAGAGATAACCATACTTACCTTACTGGATTATAGCAAAGCATTCCAGTCAGTAAACCATGACATTTTGCTACAGAAACTTGTACAAAAATTTAGTTTCTCTACTTCAGCTGCTAAGTGGGTCCAAAATTACTTATGCGACCGAAAACAGTATGTGGTGGTTGCCAACTTAGTTTCTGGTCAGCGTAACCTTCCTTGTGGGCTTCCTCAAGGTAGTGTTTTAGGGCCTCTTCTTTTCTGCCTTTATATTAATGACTTAGCACAATCTCTAAAACACTGTAAGTATCACATGTATGCGGACGATGTTCAATTGTATCTATCTTCTTCACCAAAGCAAATAGATACTTGTATACCAAAGATAAACGAAGACTTGAGTAATTTGGCTAAATGGTCAGCAAATAATCGTTTGATTATAAATCCAGTCAAATCAAAGTCAATTTTAATTACTTCCAAACGTGCAACGACGTTAATAGATGCTTCACTTGTTCCCAATATAACTTTAGAAGGCGTAAATATTCCCTTCTCTTCCTCTGTGAAAAATCTTGGCGTCATACTTAACAAATATTTAACTTGGTCCGATCAAATTAACGCATCATGCAAGAAGGCTTTTGGAATTCTCCATTCTCTCAGCAAATTAAAAAACTTTTTACCAACACAGTTGAAAAAAACTCTTGTTCAAACCCTAGTGGTACCACATTTGGAGTACTATGACACCGCCTTAACTGACGCTGATATACATTTACAAAAGCGTTTGCAGCGAGTACAAAATGCTTGTATACGTTTTATTTTTAACTTAAAATTCTCAAATCATGTTACGCCATTCTTTAAAAAGCTGCAATGGCTGAAGATGCAGCAACGGCGAAAATTGCACTCGTTGGTACTGCTGTATAAAACACTTACTTTTACAGAACCTTCCTATCTTCTAAAACATCTTAATTTTTTAAGCGATTTCCATGAGAGGGACACAAGATCACGTTTTAATAGCCAACTTGCAATTCCTATTCATAGATCAAATTATTCATCCAAATCATATATAATTTCAACGTGTCGTGATTGGAATACTTTGCCAACCTCGGTACGTGAGTCAAAATCTTTTAAAAGAGCAGTTTATAATTTATTGTTATCGAAGCAGGGTTGAATGGACACAGAGACAGAAGAGCCAATAGAGAAGCCTGTCATAAAGATATGAAACTCAACACTTATTACATATTATAACATGTATGTACTTTCGTGTAGCACTATATTATATTTGTGTGTGTGTGTGTGTGTGTGTCCAAGTGACAGTCTGTTTCTTGTGTTTTTTCTTTTACTTTCTAACCTTTTTTTCTTTTGCTATTGTTAGCTATATCCTTTGATTTTTCAATTTTGTGTCATGTTTAGGTGGTAGATAAGGCTACATATAGCCTTAACCTCGACATGTAAAATAAGTCAAAATAAATAAATAAAATGCTTTCTTAATACACTTTACAAGTTCGGAATTTTTCTTTTTTTTTCCCTTCTTTTACTTTTTTTTTTTTTTTTTTTGCAATCATTTCTTGAATATTCTTGAGCCACATTTTAAATTTATTTACTTCTGAAATTTTCCTGTAAAAAGAAGTATGCGAAGCCACAAGCAAATATGTGTGTTACACATATAATTCAAATAAACTGCGATAGACAGTAAAGGGGATCACGCGATTTATATTATTACAGCCAACCTTTCTTTGTTATTCTGTAGGTTGCATAAAAGTTAAGAAATGTTATAGATTTTAAACGGGATATTGATAGCCACCATTACCTGTGAAGATACTAATGTATTGACTCCATTAACTAACTCGGCTGAGATAATTTGCATTCATAAAAGTTACATATCCTTTTATTATAGGCAACCAAGATTCCTTTGCTTTTGTGTAGGTTGCATATCACCTAAGGAATGTTATGTTAATATATAGATAGCCACCATTACCTGTGAAGATACTAATGAATTGACTCCATTAACTAACTCGGCCGAGATAATTTGCATTCATAACAGCTATATATCCTTTTATTATATTCAACCAACATTTCTTTGCTATTGTGCAGGTTGCATAGCACCTAGGGAATGCTATATGTTTTAAACGAGATGTACTGTAGATAGCCAACATTACCTGTGAAGATACTAATAAATTGACTCCATTAACTAACTCGGCTAAGATAATTTGCATTCATAAAAGCTATATATCCTTTTATTATAGGTAACCAACATTTTGTTGTTTTTGTTTCCAGATAGATAGATACGGTATATATATAATATTTCTTGGCATTGACACCATCTACATGGCTTTAAGCGACCGTCACGTATGAGGGGAGATGTCTTCGGCGCGAGCACACTACCAGGAAAAGGAAAGAAGCGAGCTGGGTCCTATATATCAGATACCATCCCGACAATTGACTACTGTGAATGAGGAAAACCCATAAAAAAAACAACTCATTCATGATGGCTGGACTGGAAGATCTGTTACGCTTTTCCACTGAGTATCCCCACCAGGAATCGAAGCTGGAGTCGCTTGCACCCAAAACGAGTGTGTTAGCGATTACGCTACATGGGACCACTGGCAAACATATAAGTTTTGATAAATCAAATTCCATAAAGAAAAAAGCTCCATCATATTTCGTAAAATCCGAGGTACCCTTGGTAAAATCCAGCTCGGTTTATTTAAACTTTACTGTAATTTGTTATAAATAAGCACATTGAGTTGGCTTCACTTTAAAAATAACTTGAGGATTTTAACCAATCATTTAGGGAGAGACAGGAACTCCCTTTGTATGACCTTTCCTTTGGCTTGGCGTACTGAAATATCAAAAGTGAATAGTTGTCTTAAGATAACCCGTGACCTTCATTTGAATATTTGTGTACGATGTTAATCAGCAGAAACCGGTTGAAGTTCCTGTTTCCACTATAAGAACAGAAGTAGATTACTGTTTGACAGAAGGATAGAAACGTCCTACTCAATCAATATTAAAGAATTAATTAAATACTGGATCCAGCTCAAGAGAACTTTAGTAGAGTCTCGTGGTTTACGATTTCCATTGCAGCGCATAGAAGCTAGAAGTTTTCTTATTATTACTTCAGAATATATATATATATATATGGCCGGATTTAGGGGGTGTAAATATACACTATCTAAATAAGAAGCTAGCTGAAAATAGCAACACTTTCCGAAATTTTCTCCCGTCATGTTTCCGTTTGGGGCTTAAAAGAAAGAGGGGTTTGGCAAAAGCAATAGTTTAAGTCGATTTTCTAAAGGTTGAAGGAAAAGGATTCACCAAGCAGAGCAATATAACCTTTCTCAGCTAGGGAAGAAAACAGAAGCCACGAAGAGAGAACAATTTTTCCTTCATATCACTTGCGATCGTCTTTAAAATAGCCCCCCCTCCCCCCGCGTTCTATCTATCAGGTGTAAAGAATATTGTCACATGTCACTTTGAAGAGTTTCAACGGGACTGGTTATTTTGGTAGTTATGTGCACCCCCCTCAAAAAATCCTGGATCGGGCCCTATATATATATATATATATATATATATATATATATATATATATATATATATATATATATATATATATATAATATATAATATATTCGCTTCAACAGGAGTAAAAAATCATGTGCTAACAAACCAACATTATCAGCTTATTGAGTATAAAGATATTTTACTTCTTACGTTGTTAAAAATGAAAGTGACTATGTTTGTGACTTCATATCTCTTGAGCCACCCGACTGATCTGGATAAAATTTTCTTGCATAGATAATGTTTGCGCCTTTTTTTTTTTTTTTTTTTTTTTTTGCATCATTTCACTTCGATGGTGCAACTTAGGGTTGGGAGAGGGGGAATATATATATAAATGATCGAAAATAACCAATATTAGTGTCGAATCCATAGTTTTCGGGTCGCTGAGATGAACAGTGACACTTCCGATCCTATTAAATATAAATCTGCGCCACAACTTCGAGGAGGGTGAGGGAGTAGGCATTTAATGATAGAACTTACAAGCGTACGTCCTTCCGGAAGGACTTTTATACAGAGCCGCCGTCCTACCAGTCGTACCAACATGATTTTTTCTGTGCTAACAGTAGAGTTCATGCTCTTTCCACCAGGAGAACTTTCTGTCCTGCTGAAGTACACAAAGTACTCTAATTTATAGGTAACATGGTAGGACTTTTAGGACGTTACGTCTGCCGGAAGGACGTTGTACAGTCCGCGGCAAAAAACCTGCAACATGAGGATGTAAGTTTATTGTGAAACTACGCCTAGCAGCACAGGGTATGAACATAACGTCTAAGTGGAACGAATCACGACAGGATAAACCTCGGCCTCCTCCCGTGCACACTTATTTTGCAGCAAAAGAGTTCGTCATTTCACAGTGAACTTCTATGCTCATGTTGCAGGTTTTTTGCCGCGGATTGTACGTTCTATCATTAAAAATGATCGAAAATGACCGATATTAGTGCCGAATACGTAGTTTTCGAGGTCGTTGAGATAAACAGTGACACTTCCGATGCCGTTTAAATCCAAATTCAGACCTTTATGTCTAAAATAAACGTATTCTCCCCGTTCGAAGAACGGGTATTCTGCTAGCATCTGCTAAAACCGGAAGTGGTAGAATTCTACTACCACTACCGGCTTCAATATTAATTGAAAGAAAAATATCACGCTATAGAAACGAAACTTCGTGTGGTGTACACGTTACACTAATACTTGTGTCTAAGAGTAACTGGCTAAATAAAGAATATGTTGGTCATCGTTTTAAGAATACGAAAAACGTGCTCATTGTACTTTCTCCAGGAAAGTTTTCGATTGAAACACACTCATTTCATGGAATAATAAAGTTCATACTAGCTAACATGAAACACAAAGTGATGCATTGTGCACTAAACATATCGTTTGTGAGAAGAAAGCTATTTTATCCTCTTAACATGTGGAAGGAGGTTTTGTCGGTTTGCATGGGAAGTTTGTGTGATTTCTGCGAACAGGTCTTGGTGCTGTTGAGACAACTCTTGAGAACCCTGAGATCCTATGCAGATGTTTTGTGTTTATTCTCGGCTATAATATGTCTGTTGCAACATTTCCTTGGAAAACTTTATCTTAGATTATCACGACAGGCTTGAAATACATGAATTTATTTCAGTTTTAAGAAAAGCATATATAAATAGTAGACATGTGAAATTTAATTGCAGACTGAGATTAATTATGTATATATATGAAAGCCACTTTGTTTGTGACTTAACTCTTGAACAATCCGAGGGGGCTTGGTGGCTTAGTGGTAGAGCGTTCACCTCCGGTCCTTGGGGTCCCTGGTTCGATCCCAGCTCGCGCCGTGTGGACTTTGTGGTGGACAAAAACTGTACTCGTGTTTTCTCGGGATGCTCCCGTTTCCTCCCACTTTCTTCATTCCACCATTTCATTCATTTCTCATAATCACCGTCTCCTTTAGTCCTAACGGCATAATCGTGGGACGTAACACTCAAAGATTTCATTTGAACATTCCGACCGATCTCGATGAGGTTTGGGAGTGATGATACTATTTTACTTTGACGGTACAAGGTACGAAAAGGGAGGGCATATACATAAAACTTAATGACTTAAACCATGAGACCAATCTCGATCAAATTTGAACATAAGTAAGGTTCGCGCTTGGGATGGTTTTTATCATTTCACTTTTACGGTGCAACTTAGGGGAGGGGAAATATTTAAAAATGAACGAAAATAACCCATATTAGTGTCAATTCCATAGTTTCGGGGTCGCTGAGATAAACCGTCATACTTCCGATGCTGTTTAAAGACAAATTCAGCTTCGCATCTTGGGATGGGGAAGGGTAGGAGATATACATGAAAATGATCGAAAATGACTGATATTAGTGTCGAATCCATAGTTTTCGGAGTTGCTGAGCCTAATAGTGACACTTCCGATGCCGTTTAAGTCCAAATTCAGTCCCCATTAGTATTTTATATCCGAAATAAAACGTGTTCTCCCCATGCGAAGAACGGGTATTCTGCTAGTTGGTTTATATTTTGAAGATATGCAAGTTACTTCAATTTCCTTCCTCTTTTTATTTACATATGCAGGGTGGACTTTTAAACAAATGATAAAAGTGCTGAAATTTCGTACCATGCAAATATCGACAATGGAACCGTGTTTGACATATTCATTAGTACCTTTAAATTAACAGTGTTGCTAGCTCAACATAAGGATGGCATTACGTCAAGTTATTACATATTTCAAATTTGCATGTAAAATGAAAACTACAATTCCTCGTCACAGATCAATTTTCATGGGGAAAGCAAATAATTAGACTCTAAACTTTAATTTATTAAGCCTTTATTTAATAAAAAGCTCTTTGTCTATGTTTCCAAGGAAAAAGACCTCTTTGAGTATGTTTGCTTGTATGAAGAGGATGAAATCTGAGAACGAATTCCGCGTCAAGCAGAATTAAGTGTAGATAACATAATTGTTTGTAACGGGAACAGGATTTTTTTAAATTGCTGCTCAAATTTAGTTTTACAACGACTGTTGAATATTTTTTTTTTTTTTTTTTTTTTTGTAACTAAAGATTTTAGCTTTCTTTCCCATAATTTTCCCTGACTTTTCCAACCTGCTCAAGTTCGTAACATTACGAAGTCAGAAGTCAAAGAGGTTAGATTGGCATATACAGTATAATCCCTGTTAACCGGCCACCTCGGGACCGAGCTTGGGTCGGATAACGAAAAAGTCGGTTAAAACGAAAATTGCAATTTTCTAAGCTTTCAATCTCTATAACGTTTAAAGATAGGATTATCCTATTAATTATGAAAATGTAACTACCAAAATCAGATGCTTTAACCACAAACTACTCCAGTAACACTCAGTTGAAAGAAGTACAATACTGTATTTATTAAGGCATTTGACTATCGCCACTGTAAATCATAAAAAACAGTAATTTAAGGTGTGTTTGTATTGACTGAAGAAAAGTATAAAAGTGAAAAGTACGACTGAGTGAAAAATGCTGAATGAAATAAAATTAAGACAAAAACATCGTCTGGTCGATTAAGTTACGTGACTTTATTGTTGTACGGTACATTGTTGTTAAGCTCTGAGCGCAGCTGATAACGCAAATTAGATAAAGAAAATTATTTATTAAAATGTTTTTCTTGGAAGATGGACGGTTAATTCCAAGGGCGGTTAAGAGAGCGTCCACTGTATAAAGAAAATATACTGCCCAACATGATTTTCACCTCCGGGAAAATAATATGTGATTCTGAATGATTTTTGTGCTTAGAAAACGAAAATGATATCAATTTTTGCATATCACCTCACAGTTCTGAGATATTGCATGATATATATTTCGCTCATACATGTAATTTATTGAAATGAAGAACGTAAAGTAAGCTCAGTTAACCGTCAATAGTCGAAGAGTGGGAGTTTAAAACACTTTGCCGTAAGGACATTGTGCCTCTCAAAGTCCTCTTATACCTTTTTTCAAGTAGATAATAATTATAAACAGTGTTGCCAACAACGTTAACAATAATATCACTAAACGTACTGCTAAAAAGTCGCTGGAAACATTGTAATTGAAATAATGCTAGTTTATTCTCTGTACATTTTAAAAGTTGCTAAATCCCTAGTTTAACAATGGTAAACGAAACAAACATCGTCTCTAAAATATATTATCAAATCGCTAGATTTAGCGACAAAATTCCTAATTAGGAACACAAATTGTAAGCCCTTTAGGTTATAAACATTTCATTTGTTCAGTCCCTCGCGCCGCATATCCTTATGCTTTTTCGTTTCTATAGCCCATCGATGGTTCAAAGTGAGAAAACCTATGCACCATCGTCTTAGCGCGTTCAGCTTACCTTGCAAAAAAAAAAAAAAAAAAGACTGTGAGGTGTGTCAGAATTCAGAGTTGTTGATAAGATCTCTTTGTGCGTGTATGGTTCATAAAATTCTTCTTCCACCCTTGCATATAAAACTTGGGTTGATGGAGAACTTTGTGAAGTAACTTAACAATGATGGTGACGGTTGTACGTACCTGAAAAATATGTTTCCTGAGATCACAAGTGCTAAATTGAAGGAAGGAATTTTTATTGGGTTCCAAATTAGGAAAGTTATTTTGGACGAAATGTTTGAAAATCTACAAGGAGCTAAGTTAGCAGCTTGGGAGTCCTTTAAAAGCGTCGTACGCTGGTTTCTTGCAAACAGAAAAGAAGAAAATTACGAAACATTGGTCAGATTTTTTTTTTAGAATGTTACAAAAACATGGGTTGCAGTATCTCCTTGAAAATTCACCTTCTTCATTTACATCTAGATTTTTCCTCTGACAATCTGGGATATTTTAGTGATAAACAAGGGGAAAGATTTCACCAAGACATTTCCGTGAAGAACATATCAGGATCGTAAGGATCCTACAATGATGGGAGACTATTGTTGGTTCCTTCTGCACGAGAGTAAATAGGATTACAAGAGACAGCACAAACGCAAGCGTTTGTAAGAAAGGTAAGAGACATATATCGTTACAATATAAAATATCCATGGCGTAGATATAGCCTGACAAAGGGGGACACTTAATAATGAAATCATCAAAAGCTTGAATATGTATTTCCAAGACCTTTCATAAACTTCTTAACTCCGTGAACTCGAAAGTTTTTCAACTCTTCTCTACACCATTGTCACGAATGATTCAGTAAGCTGATTTAAAAAGAGAGTTGCACGGTTGTATAAGTATGTTAAAACCTTACAGGCGTGACCATGTAACAATCTGTATCGAAACGTTTTAATGTACGTATAATACAGTACGACATCGATTACCCGACACAGTTTCCAGGATATATCTCAGCCCCAATTCAATCGATCTGTTTCACATTTTGGAGAATATAACTAGATATTCTTAGAAGCATACCTTTCAAATTTGCTGTAAATTGATTGAATAAGGGCTGAGAAATATCCCGAAAACTGTGTCGGATAATCATGGCTGTACTGTCTATAATCCGAATAATAAATCTGTTCATATTTTTTAAACTTGACGTGACAGGACATTTTTATGGCGATTTTCGAAATCAGGATGACCGCTTCCTTAAGAATCACCTATTTTGATCGCGGAGGTATAAAAAAAAAAAGTTTTTATTTGTTGGGCAGTGTAATTAGGTGGTTAAAAACTGTTTTCTCACTTTAAAAACGTATGCTTTAGTGTAATTTCCTACTGACTAACTTTATAAATGTAGACAAAAATATGTTAGTAAGTCATGTAGTGAACTTAAATTAAACGCACTCTCAAATTTCTTTAAAGAAACTTTTAGTGCGTTTCACTACGTAAATTTCTTACGTTTGCACAATGTTCATGCTACCTTAGACTAAATAAAATTTAATAGTATGCCTTATTTTCAAGTATTAGGGCAATAAAATAATCAAAATACTAGCGATTTTTTTAACTTTCTTTTTTTTTTTAAAAAAAAAAAAAGACTTCTTGAAATACCTATTCTGAAAGTTTGGACACAAATAAAACTGGGGTTTTGCCGCAATAAATTTTCAAAATGGTAGTTGTTTTATTTTAAAACCGTACATAGATACTGTATTTTCCATTTTCATATAGATAATCAGAGTTCTCTAAAAATAGGTACGAACAAAACGTCTTTCCATTTGATTTGTTCCACTTTTTTCCTGCTATTATTGTTTATATTAACGAAAAATAATTTCTGTGGGTGGCTGCATATTTGCTAAGGGCTGACCCTTCCCTCCTTGTACCTCCTCTTTCAGTGCCTACTTTTCCCAAATATGGGGCCGCGATGGCTTAGTGGTAGAGCGTTCACCTCTGGTGCTTCGGGTCCCTGGTTCGATCCATCTCGCACCAAGTGAACTTTGTGGTAGGCAAACACCGTGTGCGTGGGTTTTCTCGGGGGTTTTCCCGTGTCCTCCCACTTTCTTCATTCCACCATTTCCTTCATTTCTCATCATTACCGTCTCTAGCCTAACCGGCATAATCGTGGGACGTAAAACTAAAGATTTCATTTCATTTTATTTTTCCAAAGTATTTTGGGATTTGCTCATATATAAACAGGACTCACATTTATTAAGCCCATCAAAATCAGTGATGGTTACCTAACACCATTCTCTACAATTTGCACGATTTAAGTAGAAAGAGCCAGAATGTCAAAATGAACCCGATACGGAAAGTTCATCAGCATCTGAAACTATTGTCTCTGTTATCATTAGTTAAAAATACAGACATCTGATATTAATTCGGAGAACCATTGGGTAGAATATGCTGGGATTTTAAATATGTAAAACTTGTCTGCGAGTTAATTTAAATCCTTTATGTATGAATGAGTGTCAACAGTGGTCTTTCTTAGGAGAATGAAAAGTCAAGGATATTATCAGCTAACTGTTGTCTTCCTTTTGAGTAAATAATTTGCAAAGGTTGGGTTCAAGGTTTTTTTTAATTTTCTCAACCCACCATTTACCTATTTATTCTAAGTATTTCAACATGAACAATGGCTTGTCTATCATTCTATCTGCTTTTTAAAGTGATGACTTTTACTCCACAGAATCTTTTGGTGTCGGTTGACGATAAAAACAGAAGAGAGATGTTTCTGAAAAGCAATACTGTTATGTTAATTTCGAAGTTTTGGGTATGGTGGCTGAAAGGGTTACATTTTTTAAATCACATTTTCATAGGTAACGCTGGGTATTACCGGAGCCTCTATCATATAAAAATCTTATTTTTATCTCTTAGGTCAGCGTTTCCCAAACTTTTGTTCTAGTGGGACCACTTTCATGAGAATGCTCTACGGACCAACCGATTCTCGTTCTGTCCGGAAGAAATTAAAAAAAAAAAAAAAAAGTCATGTGCCACTATACTACATACTTATATTTTTAAAATTCTCTTAATTCTCTCAATCTTGTTAAGTTTAGCGTCCCTTTTAGCACCGAGGCTATATGAAACATAGATCTACAGCTTAAAGAGGATCTGAAAATGAAATAAAAATTTTCAGTTCAGCGTTCCATGATCATGCCTATTAGGCTCAGAGAAACAAATGATAAAGGCAAGTGAATAGTGATGGATGAATTGGCGGTATTACACAGCAAAAAATGAGATGTTGAAACAACACAAAATGACTACCACTTTAGCGTGTTACTTGTGTGTCAATTCGACACCAAGACATCGCCTTCAGAGCATGTCAAAAATACCTTGTTACTGGCTGTGAGTAGTTGCATAGCTTTCTACTGTTTTGTATGAGTGAAGCTTTGCGAAATACATTTGGCATTTATGGTAAGTGACTAATAATATTATGTTTTCTGTAATCGATCACAATAATATTGCTGTAAACCTGTGAATCACCTGACAACAGTTACACAGATAGCAATGCTTCCATCTATTTTCTTTATTTGTTATTCTTGTGTCTTAGCACGTATGAACAGAAGGTGGCAGAACTTTTGCTTATGTAACTGTTGTCAGACGATTCACAGGTTTACAACAATATTATTGTGATCGATTACAGAAAACAAGAGCATTATTCATTACTTTGCAAAGCTTTGCTTATATTAAACGATAAATACCAATGCAAATTCTTTCAGGTAGTAACGAGTTATTTCTGATATGCTCGGAAGACGATGTGCTTGGTGCTGAATTAACACACAAGTAACACGCTAAAGTGGTAGTCATTTTGTGTTGTTTCAACACCTCATTTTTTACAATGTAGTGTGTGCGAAAATAATCGTGGGACATTAAACTGAAATATTTATTTTTTTCATTTTTATGGATTCAACTACGCAATAAATACTTATTTCACATTTTCGTTTTATACTGCTGTTTCATTGTGAAACTATTAACTTATTCCGAAATAAAATTAAACTTTTCTTTGTTACACTTTTAGCTATTCAGTTATACTCACCGTAGATTTGATAGTGCAGATATACACTCAAATATATATTCATAATAACTTAATTCTATGAAGTGGAGACGACTGTGTGTGTTTATTTATGGGCGTTCAATTCTACAGGAACGCGAGAAGTTTTGTAAGACTAGGTTTGTCTTGTGCCGCTTCTCGTCTCGCAAAAATATGTTATTTCTGGCGCTCTCGTGTCCATCACTACGAGACATGAACCTAAAGTTTAAGGTGGAATCCGTGGCACCGTAATGATTTCAATGCTCTCCTACCGGGAATCGATCCAGGACCTCGTACATAAAAAGCACATGCCACTAGACCAGCTGAGAGGGCTAGGACTTTGTTTAGTTTCTTTTTATTGTATACACCAAACTCAGAGTAGATGTTGTCTTGGCCCTGAGTCTTTTTGATATTCGGTTTCCAAGGCTTACGTTGATCATAACACGCGGAAGTCTAAATAGTAACTTTATAGAGCTATTGATACTTTCCCGTCTTAGCCCTTTTTTTTATATATATATATATATAGTATTCTCCAGTAGGAAACTTAAAAGACGTCGTATTATGAAATCTACTCTATGCCTGTAGATCAATTCCAGTTATCTTGAAAAATGGAAGTTATGGCGAAACTCTGCCTTTTGTTAGAGTTGTAGATTTATTCTCTCTCCTCCTTAAATTTTCATATTATGTTGTAATGAGTCAAGTAATAGTGAAAAATAGTCGTTTGACTTATATAACGAGGTAGTCACTATTTGTGCTCTCAGTGATTGTGGACAGTATGTTCCAGAATTAAATGTTTCACCTTCTTTGCATGCAGTCTTTGTTTCAAGAAGTATTCAGGAAATTAAGAGGCTATGGAAAACTATTCTAGTGCTGTCGTATTCGGTATCTTTGTGTTATGTGTAAATGCTTTTTTCTTCTTCACTATTTCACCCTGAAGCAGTTACTTAAGAGAGAGATTAGTGATGTTGCACGCGAATGGAGATGAGACAGAACTTTTATGACAAGATAGGAGAGCCCCAAATTTCGTTTCATGGGCAGCACTAGATAAAGTTATCAAAAAAATGAAAAGAGAAAAATACTCTACTCGAAATATTGGAGAATGTTCGGATTGTTGGGAAATCATAAAATTGAGTTGAGTTGATTTTAGTTTAGCGTCCCTTTCAGCAGCGAGGCTATATGAGACGTGGACCTACTGATTAACGTGGAATCCGAACCACATGAGCTCCCGCCGGGAATCGAACCCGGGTCTCCCACAATCATAAAATTGAATGAATGTATGTAAAATGTTGGGAAGAGTTCAGAAGTACAGCAATATTCAAATTATTGTGAGACTTTAACAGTTCATGAATGGTTTCTAACGTTGAAAAAAGGTTATATTTATTATTGTTTGATTGATTGTCAATAGCGAGGCTGTATAAGATAAGACCTTATAGGTTTCAAGTGGGATCCGAACTGCTGTAATGCCTTTGATCCTCTCCCACCGGAAATCGAACCCGTGCTTGTGATCCAAAGCACACGCTAGTCACTAGACCAAGCACGAGGGCTGAAACTATTTATGTTACATGAAAACGCCAAAAACATATACAGGGTTACTTATTTATTCTGTGTCTAATTCATAAAATAAATCATTAATTGAAATTCCGAAATTACTGTATGTTAATTTCGAGTTTATTTATTTGTTTTATTTATATACTAAGTTTCATACAGCACAGGACCATTTAGACGAAACTGAACAACATCTAAAAAGAGACAAGAACAAAAAGGAAAAAAACAAATACAAAAAGAAGGTACACCTCTCAAATTACAATTGAGTTCTGAAGTTTCGTTCAGAAGTTAAAATGTTAAAACCTACTTAAAGTATTGCAATCACGGTAGCGCTTAACGATTGGTAACCTAGGCGTCCGTTAAGGAGGATCACCACCCGAAAGTCGGTATATATATTTTAGCTCATTCCCTTAACTACTGCGCAATGAAACGTTACATATTATAAATATTGTACTATAAGAAAAAGTTATGTTTCAGTTAGAACACAAGACACTGATTTATTTGGCTGTGTCAACTGATACTGAAAAAGGTAACAAATAATAGAAAATATTTTATTCGTTTTACAATGAGCACATAAGATGTCACTTGCTGTTAGATCTTACTAGAAGTGCTAAATTTTATGAAATGTTTATTTGATGTGTTAAGTATTTTAAAGTAACGATCTTATTACGAAATAGATATATTGTTTGACCGTTTTTCGTGTTATGTTTCACATTCTATTTAAATATTAATTTACATTTTAAAAAATATGTTTTAAGAAGAAACTTGCGCAGAACGCCATAATGCGTTGTTGCCAACTTTGTACGTTTAATTCCTGCGTTCTAGCGTTGCAGTTCGAGAAGCGGAATTGCGGTAAGGGTGGAAAACTAATTTCTCCAGTAAGTATCCAAGCAGAATTCCATGATTACTTCTTTTATTATTTGGCACCAGTAACCAGGGGCGTCATTTCAGACTTTGCTTGGGGGGGGGGCAAGAGCACCACCGACATAAGACTTTCACGTTTTGTACTAGTATATTAGTAGGTAATCTATTAAAGTATATGTATTCTTCAAACTCTTGGGGGGGGCAATTGCCCCCTCCTGCCCCCCCTAAATGACGCCCCTGCCAGTAACTACTCGACACTACCTGGCAACGCAGCACTATTCAAGCTGCGTTTAGCATAGCACCGAGAACACCTAGTGATCCACCTTAAGTTAGCAAATTAAAAGATCTAGTTCGCTGCGGAGGAACACGAAAGTTAAACTAAGATAGTAAGAATTCAAGATCAATTTTACCATAGATAATCTTATATAGACATAGTAAATCATTAGCACGGCATCGTTTGTTAGGGTACATAAGTTCATTAAAGACATTAGTTCCTGTCTCGAGCGATCTAACTCGGGGATTCTGAATCTATGGCAAGAAACCTAGTCAGTGCGAGATAGATTACTAGCTACTCCCATAATTCATACAGGCGAACAATATTTAATAATCGGGGAAATAAAAGCCTTATAAAACATCGTAAGAGCAGGGAGACTTCGTATTTCAGGAAAACTGAAAAATAGACTAAGTAGTTTCATAGCTTTTATTTATAGACCCCCTATGAGACATACAGCTGCGGTTAACATATTTGTGAGCCACGCCGAAACTCTTTAAGTCCGAAATACCGTAATAACTAGGCTCCGGATTCTTAGGTTCGAACCTATTTTATTCCTGTACAGTGAATGCAAAAAATTCGTGTTTTCTTCACATTTCAAGTTGCTATAAGTAGAACTATATTAGTTTTATAGGACCTAAAATGTCCTAATTGGGGGGTTAGGACCTAAAAAATCCTAAATTAGCTTTTAGAGCCTATAACGTCCTAAACGATTCTTTATAGTTATTTTTAACTTGAAAAATACTTTCAAACACGTAGTCAACCACGTAGAGAATTTTGTCAGACGACAGGAAAAAGTTCACAACAGAAAATCTTGCCAAATATTTTGTAGTTCAGTGCCATTACAGAGAGTGAAGCGACCACTTTTTGCGCTAGAGAAAACATGAAAAGTGCCGGAAAAACAATATTTGAACATTCGTCTTTCCTCAGGGTATCGTTAGAAAAGTGAAGTGATATTTGTGGTGGTGTATAAAATTTCAAATATAAGAAAACTGACAAAAAAAACTACTACTACTACTACTACTACTACTACTACTACTATAGTACGACAGGCCATACATATGTTAAACTATATTTCAGCTATCAAAAAAAGTCCAAGGTAAGAAGTTTTATTATTTTTATTACGCAGAAGACTGGTTAGCATAAAGCTTACTAAATTAAGGTTACCATTTAAGTATGAAATAGCTAACCAAGTGTTTAAAGTGTAGTAATATTCCGTTTTCAGTAATATAACGCTAAAAATCCTAAACGGTGTTTTTCAAAAACCTATAAAATCCTAAAATGCACTTTTAAAAATCCTAATTTAAATTTTTTGGGACCTAAAAATCCGAAGCCTAGTAATAACCAATCCATATTCTAAGCGAAATAGTAGCAGTGAATCTCATCTCTAAAACATGTAACTTCTGACAGGCACTTCTATTCGCTGATAATGTGAACGCTAACTTGTTTCTGAAACCTCGTAGCAAGACGAACGAAGCAGATTATTGCAGTAACAATATTCGATTGGTATTCCAAGTGCAACATATCAGTCACGAAGGCTGTTATGTAAGACATGCTAATCTACAGAGAGCGTAAGCGGCCTACTCCTTCTACATTTTTTCATTGGATATTAGGTGATGTGAATTCATGGAAGAGTATTTTGTGTGAGAAGATTTCCTATAAACTGAGTTGTGTTTTTATTGTGAGAAAGATCTTCAAGATAAAAATGTATACTCATATATTTTTTATTGGCAAGGAGTTCAACATTCAATATATATATATACAGTGGCGGATCCAGGATAGGTTTGCCGTTTTATTCAGTGTAAAGCAGGATTAAAGCCCATTTTATCTAGTGTATACCTGAGCGTCAAGGGGGGGGCCCGTATAGCCTTCCTCCTTTATCCGCGCCTATATACATTTCGCACGGGGAGATACGTTTCATTTTGAACATAATGGGGTGCATTTGGATTTAAAGCGCATCGGAAGTGTCACTGTTCGTCTCAGCGACCCCAAAAACTATGGATTCGACACTAATATTAGTCATTTTCGATCATTCACTTGTATACTCTTTATCTCCCGCTCCTCAAGTTGCGGGGCTGAATTTGAATTAAAATGACATCGGAAGTGTCACTGTTCATTGCAATGACCCCGAGAACTATGTATTCGATATTAATATCAGTCATTTTTGATCATTTTTAAATGTCTCCGCCTCCCCTAAGTTACGCCGTCAAAGTGAAATGATAAAAAAACATCCCAGGCCCAAACCTCATTATGTTGAAAATTTGATCGAGATCGGTCGAGTGGTTCGCAGGGTTTGAAAAAGCCCAACCCACCTGGGCCCATATGGGTTTTTTCGGGTATTTTCGGGTTTAATTGGGTTTTTTCGTAATATTTTAGTGTCTTTGGGGTAAAAGTGTTAAAATGTGATTTATTTTTCAAGATTGTCATTGTCACAACTTGCAACAATTTTCTACCCACTGTTGTTTTGAAAAAATGGCTGCCATTTTGAAATTTTACATTCGATCGCCGAGAAAATTTATACAGCAAATTTAGCATATCTCGTGCTTCCACCGTCAAAATTTCAACTGAAAAGACTGAAAATTACGCTTCGTAGCGTGGATGCTCGCTGTTTTGAAAAAATGGCCGCCATTTTGATATTTTACGTTGGTATGCCGCCAAAATCTATACAGGAAATTTAGACTGTCTCGTGCTTATATTCTGAAAACTTTAACTTAAAAAGCCGAAAGTTGTACTTTGTAGTGTGTGTGTGGTAGAGGCAGACAAACGAGTTGAGTTGATTTTGTGTTTAACGTCCCTTTCAGCACCGAGGCTATATGAGACGAGATCTACTGATTAACATGGAATCCGAACCACATGATCTCCCTCCGGGATGTGACAAGTGGATGCTAACTCTGAACACATCCAAAATAATAATAATAATAATAATAATAATAATATTTCATCCTAATGGCGTAGGCAGAAGAAGAAATTGAATCATAAACAAAGATGACAAAACGGGAAAACCTTTAAAAAAAATATTTAGGCATTACTCTGGATCACTTCCTAACACTGAAACCTCACATGAAAGAAATCAAGAAAAAAGCAGTAAAAGCCATACATATTATTATGATTAAGCCTCTTCTCAAAAAGACGCTACTAAACCTACCATGAAAACTACACCTATGACCAATTCCATTTCAAATCGTCCAGGCAAACCACAATTGGTCCCCATCATAGTCTCAGATTTAGTTCATTTTTTAAAATAAGAAACTACATACAAAATTATTAGACCCATATTTTTTCTTTTTGCTGAAAAAAAATTTTTCTTCGATATACAGCCTTCCAAAATGGCCGCCCTTCTCTCGGATTGCTCGAAAAACTGAAAAACATGTCAAATTAAAACTTTTATTGTAGAGAAACGAGTGTACTTAGTAACGTAATCGCAATAGCAGGAAGAGTAGAAAGTTGTATGTTTCGTTGGAGGGCCAAAATTTGTCTATTGGTCCAATAGGAATCGCGCAATTCACTCGCAATGTTGCCAACTTTGATGAAATTTTTGCTAACTTCAAACTTTTTTTTTTTTTTTTTGTCCTCACGAGCAATATCAACCATCTGCTTCTAGCATCGAAATCTACTCCATAAGGTCTCTTGAAAATGTAAAGGACTTACGTTTCTGATTATTACATCCCACGTTATAGCATGATGAAAAGCTGAAAATTTCATTAAGACGCCATGTTTGGACGCCATTTTCTCAAAAACCCCACCTTTTAAAAATCTGAATTTTTTACATGTATTGGAGAAGTACCTAAGTATTTAATATCCGTTAACCGTTCATGCGGCTACAGCCCCTAACATGCGCAATTAATTATTGAAATTTCGATTTTTGTACTTGCAATGTAAATATTTCCAATGGGCATTTAGGTCCTATACAGAAGGCGATTTTAAAGGGAGTATGAAAATTTTGAGAGATGAATCCTGACATCAAATCCAGTAGAAAAGTTTCTATAAACATGAGTCGAATTCCGCTTAGTTTTCGAGTTACAGGGTTTCCAACTCGGGACCCAAAATCGGTTCGGGACTATAGAAAATAATATATATATTTCGCGTTAAATCAGAAACTATGTGTTAAAGCTTTGATAAACTTCAGAAAGTTGATTTGTATCAATATGATATTTTTACGTACGTTGCAATTCAGTTGGCAGTGTTGCCAACTTGCTAGAATTTTTTTCTTTTCAAATGACACTACGTGGATTTTATTTGATATTTGGTATTCATTAATAATTGCAAACATCACACGAAGCACAATTTTCCCTCACATCACCACCGTTTTCGAAAACACACATGTATTTCATTAAAAGGTTTTATCTCGTGCGTTATTGATAGTTTGTGTGATTCGGTGTCGTGAACATCGTCCTAGTGTTCCCTGGAACCATGAAAATTGTTTACACTGGTAGCATGGCATTGTAGTGCACTAGTTAAGTGTTTGTGCGAATAACAATGGGGAAGTCCTATTGCAGTAAGGACCGTATTAAATGTGTTGATTATGCTAAAAGCCGTAAGATGATTGTGCGCACAAAGAATTCTAAACAAAAAATTTATCTTGCGGTAAAATATATGGATTGCGTACTGCGTGTCAGCCCAAACTTACTATTAGGGGAGGATTATTATTTGTGTCTTGTACACAAGGCGATTTGAAAGGCAGTATGAAAAAATTTGAGATGTGAATCCTTCACCGTAGTCTAGGTGTCACCGATAACGGCCGTTTTAATGGGGGCACATTCATGTTTAGCATGTTAACTATCTGGTTAATGGATCATTCAGAGGAACAAATTCTTTATCTTGCTGGTGCATAATTTCATATTTACATCTTCTTTCGTGATCACCAATATATCACACACATTCACGTTGTTCACGGTAAATATTCAAAGCACCCTTTACACGAATAATCATCCTCTTCTAATACTACGTTTTGGCAGACGCGCTGCACGCAATACAAATATTTTACCGCAAGACAAAATGTTTGTCAAGAATTCTTTCTGTACACAATTATCTTATGCCTTTTAGAATTATCAACCCATTTAATACGGTCCTTACTGTAATACACTGAGAAAAAATTATTTCTATAGTAAGCAAGAGGATACCGTATATTTCTACAATATACCGCTGTACGGAGATCGGATTTTTCTCTGTGTAAAACTTCCCCATTGTTATTCACACAAACACTGTAACTAGTGCACTACAATGCCATGCTACCAGTGTAAACAATTTTCATGGTTCCAGGGAACACTAGGACGATGTTCACGACACCGAATCACACAAACTATCAATAACGCACGAGATAAAACCTTTTAATGAAATACATGTGTGTTTTCGAAAACGGTGGTGATGTGAGGGAAAATTGTGCTTCGTGTGATGTTTGCAATTATTAATGAATACCAAATATCAAATAAAATCCACGTAGTGTCATTTGAAAAGAAAAAAATTCTAGCAAGTTGGCAACACTGCCAACTGAATTGCAACGTACGTAAAAATATCATATTGATACAAATCAACTTTCTGAAGTTTATCAAAGCTTTAACACATAGTTTCTGATTTAACGCGAAATATATATATTATTTTCTATAGTCCCGAACCGATTTTGGGTCCCGAGTTGGAAACCCTGTAACTCGAAAACTAAGCGGAATTCGACTCATGTTTATAGGAACTTTTCTACTGGATTTGATGTCAGGATTCATCTCTCAAAATTTTCATACTCCCTTTAAAATCGCCTTCTGTATAGGACCTAAATGCCCATTGGAAATATTTACATTGCAAGTACAAAAATCGAAATTTCAATAATTAATTGCGCATGTTAGGGGCTGTAGCCGCATGAACGGTTAACGGATATTAAATACTTAGGTACTTCTCCAATACATGTAAAAAATTCAGATTTTTAAAAGGTGGGGTTTTTGAGAAAATGGCGTCCAAACATGGCGTCTTAATGAAATTTTCAGCTTTTCATCATGCTATAACGTGGGATGTAATAATCAGAAACGTAAGTCCTTTACATTTTCAAGAGACCTTATGGAGTAGATTTCGATGCTAGAAGCAGATGGTTGATATTGCTCGTGAGGACAAAAAAAAAAAAAAAAAAAAGTTTGAAGTTAGCAAAAATTTCATCAAAGTTGGCAACATTGCGAGTGAATTGCGCGATTCCTATTGGACCAATAGACAAATTTTGGCCCTCCAACGAAACATACAACTTTCTACTCTTCCTGCTATTGCGATTACGTTACTAAGTACACTCGTTTCTCTACAATAAAAGTTTTAATTTGACATGTTTTTCAGTTTTTCGAGCAATCCGAGAGAAGGGCGGCCATTTTGGAAGGCTGTATATCGAAGAAAAATTTTTTTTCAGCAAAAAGAAAAAATATGGGTCTAATAATTTTGTATGTAGTTTCTTATTTTAAAAAATGAACTAAATTTGAGACAGTCGTGTGGACCACCCTGGACGATTTGAAATGGAATCACTCCTATACAAAACTCTGGTGCGCCCGATTCTTCTCTATGACCACATTTTTATTTACAACGATGATAACATCAGACTACTGAGAAAAATTAAATTCTACTTCCTGAGACTAATATAGCAAGGCTTCAGAAGCAAAGTACAAAATTTATACAAAAACTCCAAACTGGAACACACACAAGAAATTATCCTCGGTTTAAACTACACATATATACAGGGTGTTTCAAAATACACCGACAACGTTTGTGAGGGGATTCCCGACACCAAGATAAGACAAAAAGTATAAACTAACCTAGGTGCACAAATGTTTCCGTTCGGAGTTATAGGCTGCCGAAAACATAAAAAAAAAATGAATTTTCAAGGTCCATAACTCCAAAACTATTTATTTATTTATTTCTAGACACAACAGGCTACATAACCCAATTACAGTGCCCGTTACATGTATTAGGCAGCTATAACACATTCATACATTCATCTATATATATAAAAGAGAACGCACAAATCCTTTGTTCCCTCATCACGCTAATACGGCTGAACCAATTTCTTTCATTTTTGGGGGGTTATTAGGATTTGGACCCTAGATGGTTTTTATCATATCACTTTAATTTTTAATTACCAGTGTCTTGAGATAATTGACCATTCAAGTGTCCATAACGTACAAATCCTTTGTTAGTTCATCATAGGTAAAAATAAACGTATTTATATGCAACCCGCATGACCGTGTCACTCGGCGGGTTAACATAAATGACAGGCGATATAATGTTAACATTTAGTGCAATCTACTATGGTTTTTATCATATCACTTGAAAGCGAAAAAGTAAAAATTATCTAAGTAACAAAGTTTATTGCGTTCCGGGGTGACCGCAGCGAAGCGGGGCGGGTTAACATAAATGACAGGCGATATAATGTTAACATTTACTGCAATCTTCTATGGTTTTTATCATATCACTTGAAAGCGAAAAAGTAAAAATTATCTAAGTAACAACGTTTATTGCGTTCCGGGGTGACCGCAGCGAAGCGGGGTGAACGCTGCTAGTATTATAATACATTTATAATGTGGTTGCAATATCATTGATGTTCTTACATCTACAATTATTTCTTATTACATTACAAAGAACTTCCTTGAATTGACTTACACTGTTAATATTAATATCCAACTCTATTGTGTATTTTGTTAACCTATTGTATCTCCATACTGGTGACCTCTTGTTTGCATTCGTGTGTAGTCTGTCGCAGTAAAATAAATTGAAATTTTCAAGCCGATTTTGTAGGAGTGCGTATTTTAAATTATTGCAGTAAATTGGCGCAGTCGATTTTATTTAAATAACTTATATAGAAACAACATATCTTGCATTATTCGTCGCTGTTTTTAGACTTAATGTATTAAAGTTTAAATTTAAATATTGACTATTATATGTTATCGGATATTTCTGTGTCTCCCTATATGTTAAGTACGTTAGATGTTTATTCTAAACTTTTTCTATGTTATTTATATTTGTTTTTGTGTGAGGGCTCCATGTAGTGATGAGCAAGTGCAAGACCAAGACCCTGGGATCGAACCAGGGACTCCAGCACCAGAGGTGAACGCTCTTCTACTGACCTGTACTTGTGCAAGACTCTTGCGCAAGAGTCTTGGTCTTGGTCTTGGTCTTGGTCTTGCATGCAAGACTCTTGCAAAAACTGCAAGACCAAGACTTGCGCTCATCGCTAGTTCCATGGGACCTATCGTAGTCGGGTCAAGACATCACTTAGGAACTAATATGTGCCCTATCCAAAAGTACATGTTACAGAATCTTGCTGTACTTTCGCAGCAATTTTTATAGAGGTAGTTGGTGAGTACCTCAATTATATGCCCGTAACCAAACTCCCTCTTTGGAGTTGCGTGAGAGTACCTTAGGTTCTGAAACATGGATATTTGGATAGGGCACATACTAGTTCCTAAGTGAAGTCTTGACCGACTACGGCAGGTCCCATAGTATAGGAGCTATGGACCTGTAAAGTTAATTGTTTCATGTTTTCGGCAGCTTATACATAACTCCGAAAGGAAAAAATGAAATGAAATCTTTGAGTTTTACGTCCCGCGGTTGTGCCGGTTAGGCTAAAGGAGACGGTGATGATGAATAATGAATGAAATGGTGGAATGAAGAAAGTGGGAGGAAACGGGAGAACCCCGAGAAAACCCACGCACATGGTGTTTGTCCACCACAAAGTTCACTTGGCGGGGGAACTCCGAAAGGAAGCATTTGTGCATCTAGGTTGGTTTATACTTTTTCTCTTAACTTGATGTCAGGAATCACCCCCAAACGTTGTCGGCGTTGTTTTGAAACACCTTGTGTATATATACAACCAAAGCAGTTCTTCCAGTTCTTCTCTGTAGAAGACAGGCTATCAGCGCAGCAATCAGTGACAAGATTGCAGAGCTTTCTGAACACTAGCTAATGGCATAAACTCTCTCACATACATATATACTCAAAAAAAAAAAAAAAAGCTAACTATACTATCCGTAATTTTTTTAAAAAAAGTTCGAACTCCTCTCCCCAACTAAAACCACATAAATCACTCACAATTCCTAGACAGTGACGAAATCCAGAAACCAACAAAACCATTACTAAACCATGACATTTGGAACGCTGCACTTACGGTATAGCTCTGGACTCATAACCACACTGTGTGAAAAGGGCTTTGTTTTGCTCAATGCAGACGAGATATACCTACTACTTGTCACTTACACACAAACAAATAAATGGAAAAAGTTAAAATAATCATAGGAAAAAGTAGCCTCAGGCTGGACGTCCATCCTCTCCCTCAGATGGGATAGGTAAACACGACAATTCATTAATTCATTCATGAACAAGCACAATATAAATTATCAGAGCTGACATCTGTTAGTACAAAAGTAACATAGACACCTCTTTCATTCATGCAATCCTCACTAGATAACTGCATTAGCATCTGCTTGCTCCAGTTGAAGAGCTGAAACACGATAGCTCTTCAATACCGGAGGTTCAATACCGCGTTCATAAGAGCTCCTCATTGACTTTTGTCCTTAGCCAACTGGATCCAGTTTCTACTGTGTATTCCTATTTCTGCAAGATTATCCTAATATTGTCCTACGATCTGCGCCTAGGTCTTCCTAATGGATGTATTCCGATTGGATTTCCAGTAAAAACTTTAAAAGCGCTCCTAGTTTCTTCCATTCTGGCTACATGATATGTCCACCAGAACCTCCTATACTTGATGCCTCTAACAATGCTTGGTAAACGGTATAAATTATGCAGTTCCTCGTTGTTAAGTTTCCGCCATTCCCCATTCCCGTTCCCCTTGGGTCCGAATATTCGTCTCAGGATTTTATCCTCAAACATTTCCAGTCTGTGTTCTTCTTTTAAAATAATCGACCATGTTTCGCAACCATACAGCACAACAGGCATAATTATCGTTTGTATTTTATGCTTCAAGGTTCATAGTGACTACGTAGAAAAAATAGCCAAGATATGTACTTCCATGGAATGAACAATAACATTTTTGTTTTATTTTTTTATTTTCAGTAACCAATCGGCTATTATTTTTCAGTATTTTCTTAATTTCAATACTTTTATGCGCCTCGTATTTACGTATTTTGTCAGCAGCGATGCTGTAATAGACAAAACCAGTTTAAAGTAGATCTTAACTACTACTCTGATGCACCTCCACTAGGAATCGCACTCAGGATCTTATTCACCAAAGCCATACAAGTTGGCGACTAGGACTAGCGAGGAGAGCTAAGAGCTCATTCGTTGTCTCTCTCCTTTGGATAGTGCTCCTTAACTTGGATTTGATTTTTGGGGGATCATGTCCGGATCCTAGGTTGAATTATGGCTTCGCAACTGATAAATTAATGGCTCATTTAGCCTTTTCAAAAGGACTTTAAACTAAGAAAAAGTAACTTCGATCTTGATAAAATAATTTCATTGTATCTGCCTGTACTTAAATCAAGTGGTTATCCATCCAATTATATTTAGACCCGCGAATCCATTGCGAAGATTTTTGAGAAAAGTTATCTGATAGGGCATATCGACTGTTGCTAGCAAATGTCTGTATATTATCAAAATTACAACTCAGTCTTTTCATAAGTTTGCTTTAAAATGCATTTGATCAATTACGTACGCAAAAGTTCGTCAAGAAGGTCAAGTTCCCAAGTTCATATAATTTGAAGTTTTTGTGTACAAACTTATTTTAATAAGGTAAATACTTTACGTAATATCTTGCTCAAGGGTGGGTTCAAACCCCGAAATCCCTATTGTGTATGCCGCTGCATTACATCAGGTGTTCCGTAAACAGACAGCATGTTTTAAAATATTAGTACAAGTAAATGCCCTTCGTATGCACTGGCGCAAATCCCGGGGGGGGACGAGGGGGACATGTCCCCCCCAATGTTGGACCTGGGGGGGACTGTCCCCCCCAATAATCTGATTTAAAAAGCGCTTTTTCGGATTTGTGTCCGACTGCCCCAAAGGAATGTAAGATGAAATTGATTTCTCTGGGCTTTTCCATTTTTTTAAAAAAAAGAATCGTATTCTGTAGTATTTCAAACTGAACTTCGTGCTGTAGTGAGTTTAGTAGTCTCATCAATATGTATTAATTCCACTTCCACTATTTGGGCACAAATTGCAATAAATGCCAGAGGAGGATATGCCCCTCTCCTCATGCTGGAAAGTTGTCTCAGCTGTAGGTACGGGCACAAATTCCGGGGAAATGGGGAGACATGTCCCCCCCAACATTGGAACTAGAGGCTCTCCCAATAATCCGATTTGAAAAGTGCATTTTGCAGATAACTGTGATGAGTTGTGTCCGACTGCCACAAAGGAAAGTTAGATGAAATTTGTTTCTCTTGGCTTTTCCATTTATAATGAAAATGAAGGCGTGCGACTGTGCGTGACGTAACCTCATATGAAATCTTATCTCCTCCTCTCCCCTAGGCCCTAGCACACGAAGAGTATATAGACTATCCAATGTCAGTAGAACCCATCTTTTCAGTAAATGCGCATTTAATCTATTTGTAGTATCAGCCTAGGCATCTACTCATGCTTCGTAAGCTAACAAACTCTATAGCCTATGGAACTCGGAGGTTCAATGCCGCGTTCACAAAAGCTCTCCACTGACTTCTATTCTTAGCCAACTGGATCCAGTTTCTACTTTGTATTCCTATCTCTGCGAGATTCATCTTAATATTGTCTTCCCATCTGCGCCTAGGTCTTCTTAATAGTCGTTTTCCGATTGGCCTTACCGCTAACACTTTGAAAGCGTTCCTACTTTCTTCCATCCTGGCTACATGTCCTGCCCACCTAAGCCTCCTAGACTTGATGACCTTAACAATGTTTGGTAAGCCATATAATTTACGTAGTTCGTCGTTATGAAGTTTCCACCATTCCCCATTCCCGTTCCTCTTGGTCCGAATATTTCTCTCGGGATCTTGTTCTCAAATACTTTCAGTCTATGCTCTGTACTCAGTAAGCGTATGATTATCGTTTTATACATTTTAAGCTTCAAATCCCTCGACAGAATTCGCGACGACAAGAGGTTTTGAACTGAATAATAACACGAATTCCCTGTTTTTAGTCGACATTTAATTTCTTCGTGAATATGATTTTCGTCTGTTAATATTGATCCTAGATGTTTGAAAGTATCCACTTTATCAAAAGTATTATTTAATATTTTAACACACATAATTTGCCGTATTACGGTCCCGACGCACTTCCATGTATTTAGTTTTCTCTGCATTAAATTCTAAACTCATGTCCATGCAAGCGTGTCTAATAAGACCTCTGCATTTCTTTCTATTTTTCTCATATCAACCCCTACTAAACTTACATAATCAGCGTACGCATAACCTGGTGAACACCGTTCAGCTCTAGGCCCTGGTTGCTATCCTTCATCTTCCTTATAGCGTATTCCAGGACAAAGTTGAATAATAATGACGACAACGCATCTTCTTGTTTCAGGCCATTCTTAACGTGAAAGCTCGTGGCCAAAACTTTTCCTACCCGGACTTTACTTTGGGATTCATTTAAACATGCCTTAATTAATCTAATTAGCTTTTTCGGTATTCCAAATTCTGTAAGAACGTTGTACAATGTTTCTCTCCTAACCGAGTTATAAGCCTTTCTAAAATCAATAAATAGTTGATGTACCGGACTACTGTATTCCCGCTTATTTTCGAGTATTTGGCGAATGGTAAATATTTGGTCGATAGTTGATCGATTTCGTCTAAATCCACACTGATAATCTCCAAACATTTCATCTGCGTATGGGCTCATTCTTGCTAATAGAATGTTTGAAAGGATTTTATAGGATGTTAACAGAAGAGAGATGCCTCGATAATTATTACAGTCAGTTTTGTCGCCTTCCTTGTGAATTGGAACAATGATTGATTCTTCCCACTCTTGTGGCAATTCTTCCTTGTTGTAGATAAGGAGAATGAGTTTGTGTATCTTGTTCCACAATTTTTTGCCTCCAGCTAAAATTAACTCAGCCGGAATTTCGTTTGCACCCGAGATTTGTGTTTCTTTAATTTCTTTATAGCGAGTTTTACTTCTATTCGATTGGGTTCTGGAATATATGATTCTGCCGTGTGTATCTTTCTTTCTCCACGCACATTAGTTTTTGGCTGCGTGTTAAGCAAATCGTCAAAGAAATCTTTCCATCTATTTAAAATGCTATCTGTATCAGTGAGAACTGTTCCATCAGCTTTCTTTCATATATAAGAACGAGGTTGATAGCCTTTCTTAAATTCGTTGACCCCTTTATACATGTCCCGAATGTTTTTATTTTTACTATCTTCAAGTTCCTAAATTTTAGCTTTCAAAATATCGCGTTTTTTTGTTCTAAAAGTTTTGGAAGTTCCTCGCCTGATGTCTACGAAATTTTGTGTAGTTACTTCATTCGGATTTTGTAGCCAACGTAATTTTGCCTGTTTTCTCTTCTCTGCTAGTTCGAACCATGGTTTGTTCCTACGCATTATTTCCGCGTTTCCCAATTTTTCTTTTGAGAGAGGATGTTTCGTAAGCAAAGAAAAGAATTCAATTGCTGGAATATTTTTCTCTCTAATCTTAAGGTTACATCTGTTAAGTAAAGAGTATGACATGCGTCAGATTTCTGAAACGATTCCTGTAATGTTATTGAGATTATAATCATTTTGCTCAAAGAGTATTGTTGCGTCACACATAATTGATATTCTTTCTTCATAGTTTTGGGGAAGTCGTCATTTATATTATTATATTACTATAAAACAATTTTAACGTGGATCTTTGTGGATGCCTAATTAGAAACATACCAATTATAAATATGCATGTATTCAGATTTCAGAATGTTTTCACGGCAGTGATTTGTAATACTGATATGTACTACTACTTCATCTACATCACCTAATATATAATATACTCTACAACAGTTGATCAGATTCATCTACCGTAATATGAGTTTCATCTCCCTTATCTAGAATAAGCCTCAAATCTGCCCACCTTCCAATGTTGAAGACCAAAAACCAATGGCGTATTTAGGATTTTCTTTTGAGATCTATGCCCAATACAAGGAAGGAAGTGGACAATTGCCCACCTGAGTTTGAGAATTAAATATATTTTAATTTATGCATAAATTGAAGTTATAATGACAAGAATTACAGATCGATAAATCCTATATGATATGACACAAAAATTTAAAAGTGAATCTAACGCTTTATTCTATTCATACAAGGAAAAGAAAGCATCCTCTTGGCCGTCCTAATTTCCCGGGCTAATTATTCCCCCGTTTTGATTTTCTTTAATTCAAACATTTCCTTCTTTTAAAAATAACTAAACGATATAATTGTTCCTTTGTTATAATAACTAAAGTCCTGTCATGTTGATATCCGCGCATGTTGGTGTGGAACACTAGTTTCGCTTATCAACTCCTCTTAGTTTTGGTGTTACTGATGACGGCCAACTTGAATCACAACTGACAACGGTCGATAAAGTATGATAGGCGAAATGAAAGTAGTAACGTCAAGAAAAAGAAACAGAAAAATAGAAAGGATGACAGAAAGAACAATTAAGGACGCGGTTCTTACATGGAATGAAATTTGACAAATACAGTATTATTTCTAAACAAAAAGCATAAGAAAATGGAAAGTCAATGACATTCTTAGAAATGGTAAGAAGGATTATTGTTGTACGTGGAATGCGTAAAACTAACAAATTATTTCGAGGGGAGAATGAGCCCGATAGCCTCCTAAATTCGTCACTGAAGACAATTCTGCTCCCCTGATCCTTCTCAGCATTGTTTTTCAACTTCATAAATATTTTGAACATCGCTTATATATATATATATATATATATATATATATATATATATATATATATATATATATATATATATATATATATATATATATATATATATATATATATATATATATATACACGGGACCATCTTACCCGTCCCCCCCAATGTTGAAGACAGATTTGCGCCTTTGTTCGTATGGAAATATATCAATGAAAATTCAGCTGAAATTACGTCATTTTCTTCGAGGATACTAATTGAACTTGTGAACTTTGACGTGGACTCTGTTCTACGTGCTTTAGACTTTTCATCAGTACTTATCTAGTGTGCAAAATAAATAAATAAATAAATAAATACAAACATTGGGTAAATATTTTGCATTTTTGTGCAGTTTATTTAAGATAATGCAAGAAGTCAAAACTCATATATATTTTCTTTACCCAGATCATGCTAAACATATTTTCCTTTATTTATCACACTGTTGCGAGCAATGATAATGTTTAGAAACAGATGTAAGGAAAAGGCTAGTACTCACCGAAAAAAAAATCTAAGTAGCACTTTCGGAAGACCCTGCTTCCTAGAAACAATTCGAAGAGTATTTACCAGGGATAGAACCTGTTCTTGTGAAAACGCTTCGGACAGGTTTCTATCTTTAGCATGGCTTCTTGCTGCCTGAACCGGTTCAAAAGCGGTTCAGAACCGGTTCTTTTTCCATCCATGGAATTCACGGCATGTGGAAATGTGGATGGGTAAAAAAAATAGTTAAAAGGATTTAAAAATGTGAAGCACAAGTCTTCTGTCGAACATTAACACAAACAAATGGTCAGTCATTTGTCATGGTTCACTGTTGTTCACTGCTCTTTCCCTGCCTCCCAAACTACTGAAATATGTAGTGAAAAGACAGCTCCAAATCACATTTATGTCTCCTTTATCTAAATCGAGTGTAGGTTTCTCTTTATGAATGTAATGGGTTTCTTTAATGTTTCGTTCAGTTGTTATTTTTCTATCAAACATGAATTAGCAATGTTGTGGTTATTGTCTTTGAGATGCACAGGCAATCCGGATAACTGTTGATGTGTTTTTGCAGGATCTTCTTGCATTTTCTTGCATTGTATCAGAATAGCGGAGCACATTTGTACATCGAAATCTCGTAGCTTACAACAGTTATCCGGATCGGCTGCACATCTCAAAGACAATAACCACAACATTGCTAATTCATGTTTGATAGAAAAATAACAACTGAACGAAACATTATGAATGTAATAGGCTTCTTTAAAGAGAAACCTGCATTCAATTTAGATAAAGGAGATATATGTGATTTGGAGCAGTCATTTTACTACTAATTTCCGCAGTCTGGAAGGTAGGGATGAAGCAGTGAACAACAGTGAGCAGTGACGAGTGAGTGACCATTTGCATTGTGTTAATTTATGACAGATGACTTGTGCTTCACATATTTCAAATCCTTTTAACTTTTTTTTTTTTTTTTTTATACCTATCCACATTTCTTTTGCATATTTTAAATCCCCTTCGAATTGGTTCTAGGCTGAAGATGGAAGCAGGGTCTTCCGAAAGCGCTACTTAGAAGAATATTTTGTTTCTTACGGTGAGTACTAGCTTTGCTTATATATTTTTCCTTTATTTATTTATTTATTTACTTCTAGCAAAATGGTTAGCACGCGATGTAAGCAGCTTCAATTCTCAGTATATGTACAGAATTTTTGGTGTTAAATCTATAATCTTGAGGCAGTTCGAGAGCTATTTGAGTTAACTCTTCAATGCATATTGTATCATATCTGCAACAATATTGTTTCTAACAACATTCATGACTTTCCTGAAGGACTTTGGTTTACCAATTTCCTTTATGCATTTACTTTGTCTGTATCCGTCCATCCGGAGACAAAAGTTTCAAGGACTGCTTGATGGGACACTATAAATTTTAGCTACGATATAAAGGGTCAAAAGTTAGAAATAGATTACGCTAATAGAGGTAATATTCAAACGGTAAGTAGTATAAATTAACCGTTTGCAGTATTTACGTTGATCACTATAGAGAAAAACGGTGAACAGATGGAGAAGAAACTGTTTTGTGCAATCGATTAAGGGTTTCAAAATTACATTTCATCTCCGTCTTTAACACTGTTCTAAAACCGGAAGTGATAAAAATCCACTGCAATTTCCGGTTTCAAAAGCATATAGTAGCAAAATGATCAGAGAGTGCGAGAAGCGGTTTCGTTCTTTTTTAGTCTATTTAGCGTCCTAAAAATGGCTACCATATTCCCTCTTAACCCTCTGTTCAAACCGGAAGTGGCAAAAACCAACACTGCTGCCTCCCACTTCTGGTTTCAATATTGACGAAATGTTACGCCTAGAAAACAAACTCTTAACACTGCAATTTTATTTACTTTGCTCATACTAACTGATATTCATTTGGTGCATTCCGTTGATCACAAGAATGATTAAAAACCACTGAGTAGTTGGCAGTTACTGGTGTCCCGGTAGCCTTAACTTGTATTTGAGGTTCTTATATTGACTGATACAAGAGAAAGTCGTGCATTGAAGGGTTAAAAGGGAGTTTCGTTTCACAGCCTGAAACTGTGGCATGGTTCCAAACCATCGGGATCCCCTTCCGGTATTAATAGAGTGATGTGATAAAGCGAAAATGTCGGGACGCTGAATCAATACCACAAAACAATTTTTCTGCGACCTCTTAGTTTTTGAGGTGTGAAATACAATAACGAAACCGGAAATGGAGGCAACATAATTGATAGTAATACCATAATGAACTGTTTTAGAACCTTGAACCAATTGAGATTTACTTGAAATAAGAGAGAGTTGACTCCTGTGTGGCAAGAAAAAAGTAGAGGTTTTGGAAAATGTTATAACCAGAACCGGTTCTACCATGTGCAACATGTGCATTTGTATGGGATAGGAAAATCTGTCATAACTATATTATCTAAAGTAAATATTTCATGTATACTATATTTATAAATCATGTTTAGGTTGCATTAGTTTAAGGTCACATGGACAGTGCTAAAATAAATGCTCAAATCTCAGCATGAATTGCTGGATTGTTCTCAAATACAAGAACTCAATTTTCGAACAGTAGCGGTAACCTGTTTCAAACTTCTCATATCTTTGTTACAAACGAGTTCCCTACCATTGAAGGCGGAAGCAAGTGTTTTTTTTTTTTTTTTTTTAATTTAACAGATGTAGAAGAAAAATCAAGAAGTAAAGATAAAAGAACTAGTTGCACTGGAATTGCAAACTGATATATTAAGTTAGAAGCTCGATATTGAATTCTATAAAAAGGATCACCGTCTTTCCTCTGCAGGTGTGTTTGCTTTGTCTTTCACTAACATAATAGATCATTAATTAAAGAAGAAACAGACAACAAGATTGTATTTGTAGTGTTTAGCCTATCTGAGTGCGAGTGGACTTTTCCTCCCCTTCGTTGTTCATGATGGAGTAGCATACTTAAAATTGTGGCTTGTAAGATTTGTCCTTTCTGGAGAAATGGGGAGGGAGCGGTAAGTGATGCCATTCCACGGGGCGGCAAATTGCTTAGGACCAGCCCTGGTTATGACCATGCGTCGCTTAGTTGAAGCAGGGGCGTCATTTCAGACTTTGCTTGAGGGGGGCAAGAGCACCATCGACGTAAGACTTTCACATTTTGTACTAGTATATTAGTAGACAATCGATTAAAGTATATGTATGCCTCAAACTCTTGGGGGGGGAGGGCAATTGCCCCCTCCTGCCCCCCTAAATGACGCCCCTGAGTTGAAGATGCTATCAGGCCGCTCATAGACCTTCTTGATCTATTGGGTCATTCAGTTTAGTTAGTACATTAAAAAATTTCTTCTAGATAATCAACACATTTTAGCAATCTGGCTGATACTGTAATCTCACTGTGCGAGTGTTGGAAAATATGCTGAAGCGCTAAGATGTGAAAATATTCTAAAACAGAAATTATACTGAAGCAATATAGTTGCCTTCAAGGCTGGGATCAGGCAGTTTACTTAAGTTATCGGTGTTCTCGATTAGATTGATTGTTTCTCTCTTTAATTTCAAATATTTTTCTTCGTTCATTGACTTGTTACACTTCAGCTGTTTCACTGTTTTTGTTTTGTTCTCATATACTGGTTCGTTTAAATATAAGAAATAGCTATTAAAGTTTTAGCTGAGAATTTTATGACGAAGTTAAGTGTTATTGCAATACTTTCTAATAATAAAATACTAATCTAATGTTCATTTCAAGTATTAAGAACAAAGTGTTTCATTTTGTTTGTTTTAATTACTTTTGTTAAAAAAAATTTCAAGGTCTGTTTTGTTAAACATAATTGAATATTTACATTTAGAAACTAAATTAGTTAATCAACAAAATCAATTAATGTAAGCTTGTAATCGGATTTAAAATTTAAAATGTTTGCCGCTGCACTCATTAAAGTACCTCATTCTTCACGGTTTATGTTAGTTAGATAATATACTATATAGTTAGCATATCAGCTCCTGTCGGCGATATTTCGGCATTTGAAGCCGGAGTACATTGTCAGACCGAGACAAAGTTGCTGTTGCTAATTCTCGTGGAAGGAACGCTTCAAATCAGGGAGATTCCACCGAAGCTATTGTTAGCGGTAATTACCTGTAGGTGTCAGTTCTAATCATGCGAGATTAACTTACGAACGTAGATGTACGAGGAATGATCTAAAAGTAATGATAAAATCTTTCAGTTTAACGTCCCACGATAAATACCTGTTAGGCTAAGGGAGACGGAGATGATTTAGGCAAGTGAATGATGATGGAATGGAAATGTGAGAGGAAACGAGAATACCCAAAAGAAACTCGCAGATATGTCCACCACTAATTTACTTGGCCGGGGATCGAACCAAGAACCCCACACACCAGAGATAAGCACTGAGCCACCCGATTTATTTATTTCAGCAAATGTATTATTACTATTCATTCATAACATTGAATTATACTCTTTTTTTGACGAGAGCAGAACTGTAGTATTATGTTCCTGCTTAGGCGCCAGGGATCCCTTTATGTTTGTTTATGCTTTGTCCTTGCATTACCCTTTTACTATTCTAGTTCCCAGTAAAATTGTATGAGAACAATTTTATTTTTAGCACCCCGTCTTTCAAACACTTGGACTAAAACATCTGTAATATGAGATAAAAATGGATGTCTTGGAAACATTTAGAATTTGACTGAAGCGGTAAGGATGTAGGAAGTTTTATAAAGTACTGTACTATGTGCATAACTAATCGTTGTTTTAATTGTTATCGTCAGATTATACAGCTGGAGTTTCCACTAGATGAGACAAAACAGTTTTTCTTAAGATACGCGACAAGACAAAGCAGCACTTTCGTGACACCAAGACAAAACAACCTCAACTCTTGTTTTCGTACTCAACGTAGCTGACTTCAAAGGCACACCGCGAACAGAATTACTGTTTATTAGTGATGAGCAGTACCACAATTCCTATTAGAACAACTAGGCCCGTGCCTAGAGCGCAAAGTTTTTGAAGGGTGCAAGATTTAAAAAGTAAATAATATTTTTTAAAAATTTTCGTGTGAAAAAGTTAAAAAAATCAATAGCAAATAGAGGATTTTTACATTTGATAGAAGCGCCTTGCTGTTGTAATCTATACAGTAATAAATACCAAAACAAGAAACTCCCATTTACATTAACATAGAAGCGCTCCGAATCTACGCAGTAATGATACAGCATGCTCTGGTATCATCTTCCTCTGCCAGCTTGATCTCCTCAACCCTTCAATATGCCGATATTTTGTTAAGTTTTATTTTTTAAGTTTGGGATGAAGGGGTGGAGAAACATGTAATTATTAGGGGCGCCGAACTCCTAAATGCACCACTAGCGATGAGGTCTTAATTTGGGTAATTTGAATTAAACAGAACATCGGATTACACAGAACAACAAATTTAACCCTTTTTTTCCTTCAAATGAAATTATGCGATATCAACTAAATTAAAGGTTTCTAATTCACTAGTGAAAACCGAAGTGTTCCATCACGTCTCATTTTTGTTGGACAGACTACTATACATTCTAGGTAATTTACATGTTAACATATATTTCCTATCGAATGTAGGCTAGCAAGATATATAATACTAATATTCAGTACACTTTAAAATGCTTTTTTGGTCGTTTACACGTGTAGGCATCCTCTGAAGTTTCTCTGATTATAGACCAGCAGTACTCAGCAAGCATACTTTTGTTGATTTTCACTATAGCGCTTCTCAAATGTGACAACATCCTGATGAAATCGTTCTACGTATTCATCACTTATTCACCGAAGTTTTGATGAAAGAAATCCAAATGTGAATGCAAAAAGGATAATTTAAAATTACGTGTTGTATCCCATAAGTTGAAAACTTTCCGTCCTATCACTAACCATGGTTTCATATTTTTCGGGTCTTACATGCCCAGAAAACTTAAACAATTTCAGCCAAGCTATTTGGTTCGGAGAGTGTAGTTTCAAAGACTGTATGACTACTTTAATCTATAAGCCAGGGAATACTTCGTTTAATTTTTGCCTCATTTACATTTACGAATTTCTTTTCCAAGTACGTAAAGTCTACGCCTTCTCTGTTTAGTAGAACTTTAAACAGAAATCATCAAATAAACCTACAATCAAAGCAGTTGTGCTAAAGATATCTTGAGGATTCACCGTTAGTTTACAGAACATGGTTTTGCTGCCACGAATGAATATTGTCTTTGGGGCCAGTATTTATGGACGTAATGGTTTGCTTTGTGACGGCCCACGCACATAAGAAAAGTCAGTACTTGCTATATACTTGTTGCATTCCTGTGAAATAACTTTCAAGCCTTCCCACAGGTGCCATTTGATTTTATTATTATTATTATTCGATGTACAGAGGTTGATTCAGTTATATTGAGTCAAAGTCAATATGCAAACTATACCGCGCATTGACCCTGAGATTGCGCCGAGACAACAGTATCTCGTTAGTCGCGTAGTAGAGCAGTGTCGTTGAGCGTAGTCTGATTTGTTCCGCCGAAACTGTACAAATTTTGGGAGGAGTTCATTGTGGGCCTCTCTGACATTAAGTTCACGGCGGCACATGGCGTAGAAATGTTGTGTCAAGTGCGTAATTTCGTGTAGGTCGTGCCACTGTGAATCGTATCCTACGGAAATACGCATCACAGAGTCCTGGGCGCACCGCTCCGACGCGAGGAGCTAGAACCGTTTCCCAAATGGGTTCATGATTGTGGTCGGTTTCTCGTAAGGGGCAAACTGCGACTCTGAAAGGTGGAGTGAAACGTCAAGATCAGTGCTGCGTACTACCAGACTCACTTTCTGATTAAAATGTATCAGCATGAAATCTAAGCATTCTACGAACAATACGTGAACCAGGTTGAACTGCACCAAGACGAGGAAGGCATAGCGGGAATTCTATCGCTATATCCAACAGGAACAGGAAACTGATTTTTTTTTTCAATTCCCTTCTCTGACATCCCTGTGCAGAGTCCAAATGCCAGCTCAATGGACTATTGTGCTTTCGAACTCCTCGAGTGGCACCTGTCCCTTCGTCGAGTCCACACCGTCACCGGCTTGTGGAAAGTCTGTAAAGAGGAGTAGAATGCAACACTTATGGTCCAGCTCAGCATGACCACAGCCAGTATTTTCGTGCTAGATCTAGTACCTTTTATAATATTTTAGTGTTCTAGTACGTTTACCAACAAATCTTGTACTTTTTTCTTCCCCTTCTTATTTTCTAACAGTGGTACAGTATTTACAAGAGCGGAAGTGGGACAAAGATGCCATCCGATTGCCTTCCCCAACTAATAAATGACCACAGTAAACAGTATTATATATTTGGTAACCCGTTTAAACAGTAGACTATTAAGGAATTAAAACTCAATTTTATCAATAAACCCATTGTATGGTACTTCTTGTTTTTCTCCCAACATCCTCTATATTTAGCATACTTGTGTTACTTTAGTGGTTTTACAGTGAGTTCTAATACGACAATGAACCAGGGATTCCGCCAGGATTTTTAGTTCGGGGGTTTAAAGTCAAAATTGAAAGAGATTTGAACGGTTTTATCGAATTTTGACTTTAAAAAAATTAAAGTTGGAGGTTCTTTCAAGAATTAAGGGGTAATTCTCCCACCCACAGAAATGTAAGGGAGCGGTAGCTTTCGATAAGATATCTATATCGTAAAATGTCATAAAAAGGATGAAACGGGAGCAGATAAAACTTTAGTACTTTTTCCCCCGGATCTAGTACTTTTTTCTGCATATATTAGTACGAAATATTTTTGCTGGGTGGCCACACTGGTCCAGCTATAACTCAATCTCCTGCAATGGAAGCTTTTGACGCCAGGCAATAGTCAGTGCAGATGACCTGCAGACAGGCCCGTATTCAGGGGGGTCTA
The DNA here is from genome assembly GCF_964235325.1 of Thermobia domestica. Classification (NCBI taxonomy): domain Eukaryota; kingdom Metazoa; phylum Arthropoda; class Insecta; order Zygentoma; family Lepismatidae; genus Thermobia; species Thermobia domestica. Next base: position 299,395,407 of record NC_137458.1, on the reverse strand, counting down.
GGGGTCGCCCCCATAAATTTTGGCTGCCCCCCCAAAAAAATCACGATAAACTGGCAAATTAACTATAATATGGTGATGGACTATAATATGGTTGCATCGGGTCCCCCTAACTTCAGCCGGACCCCCCTACATTTTTGGGCTGGCTACAGGCCTGCCTGAGATCGAACACATCTAGTGGGAAGTACGGCATTTCCTAGATAAGTGGCACATTCAAATTATTCTCATAAGTGTAGTCCAATATAGCACTCTAACTTTACACGTTCCCTCTGTATGAGCAGCAATGTAATCTTTTCTTGTTGAATGTTTCTTTAGCTATGACAATTCTTGACCTGATTGATCTCTTTGGTGCAGTAAGCGTCTCTCGTCAAAATACTTTCAAGATACTTGAAATGATCGACCATTTCAAGTTCTCTATTCCACTCAGACTCGTAAAGTCGCATTTTCACGGTATATTCTTATGACTTTCAATTTTTCGATGTTGGATTCCATTCCATACAGTTTTCCAGTGTCAATTATGTTGTCCATCATCTCCTATAGTCCTTCGGTTCTAACTATAATAACCGTATCATCTGCATACCTGATCTTGTTAATAATCTGCCATCCAATTCCCATTAATGCTTTCTCTGAAAAAAAAAAAAAATTGTCGTAGGACATGTGTATATGAGATATTTTGCAAGATACGTGTAATAATTCTTCTCTTAACTCTTTCACTGTGGAAGGCGACGGAAAGAAAATTTCCCTAACCTGCGAATGTCGATTATAGTCGACGTGTTAAAATTTGTCTGTATCTTGGTTTTGTCGATTGTAGTCGTCAAAGGTTTTCTGTGTGATTTCTATTGTTTATCGAAAACAATAGAACACAAAAAAATGAACGGTACAACTTTGGCGACTGCTCTTGACAAAGCCAAGATACGTACGGACAAACAAATTTTAACACGTCGACTATAGTCGACATTCGCATGTTAAGGAAATTTTCTTTCTGTCGACAAAAGTCGACTTCCTCTGTGAAAGGGTTAAGCATATTGTATCCCCACCTGTAAAACCACCGCACTTTACGTTCTGACTTTATGTAAATTTCAAACTTATCATCTTTTAAATATATGTTACATAAAAAGTAATTACAGATTTGATTTTATCATACAAAAATACATAAGAAAAACTTATTTTCACGTAAAGGACATATTTCATATTCTGATGTGTTATGGAGACTAATTATAGACTCTACTGTGGAGTTTCTCAACCTGGGGTTCGCGACCCGTGGATGTAGCAAGTGAAATACATAGGAGTCTTGAAGGGACATGAAAAATACAAAGAATTACGATGTAGTAGCTTAAAATATATATTTTAAAAGTTACATTAAATTTCTTATTTTGATATACACATTTTTATTTTCATACTTTTCAAAGTATTATTGATATTTCTATATATGCTTACACGCGTATACAACTGTAAGCGATAAGCAGGAATAATATAAAAGTGTTATACTAACCAGAAATTGTTTATCAGGGTCGCTTGCAAGAGGATCTGATTAAAGAGGGGCTTATATGAAGTAGTTTGAGAAAGCCTGCTTTACTGCATTTACGTGATGAGGCAAAAGTCCAGCACCAACATTTTATTTTTGAAACGGCTTGAGAAAAGATGATGAAACTTTGGATGTGGGTAATTGGGGTGAAGACACGCCAAATGGTGCAATTTGGCATCATGGTGGCCATCTCAGGTGCAGTTAGGTGAAAAATAACTTCAGATTCGTATTTCTGGTGAAATTCTAGCCTAAAATCAATTGCCGCATGTTCCCCTTCCCATTTGAAATTTTAGACTTGAATTCAGTGTCGGATTTCCAGATAGACGCCATGATGCCAAATGGCACAATCTGGTGAGCCTCACCCTAATTACACACTTCCAAAGTTTCGTCGTATTTCCTCAAACCGTTTGAAAAATACAAGGGTGATATTGGACTTTCGCCTTATCCTGTGTATTATTTCTTACGAACATAATTCATTTTCAGTTTCGAAAGTAGAGAGTTCGGCTTTCAGATATTAAAGCTTTCAATAATGGAAAGATTTCTGTCTGTGGCAATTTTTGATGTTAGATCTTGATCTGTGTTATTAGTTGTTGAAACAGCTGAAAACAATGGACAAAAACGATCATAGACTGAATTCTTGAAATTTCAGCGAATTTTGACCTCACTTAAAAACTGCAATCAAATTAGTTTGAAAAAATATTTGTCAACAAATATACGGAAAGCTCAAATAGAGCCATTCGTTATTATTGTTTTTTAAAATATTTATGTCAACAAATATACGGAAAGCTCAAATAGAGCCATTCGTTATTATTGTTTTTTAAAATATTTATGTCAACAAATATACGGAAAGCTCAAATAGAGCCATTCGTTATTATTGTTTTTTAAAATATTTATGTCAACAAATATACGGAAAGCTCAAATAGAGCCATTCGTTATTATTGTTTTTTAAAATATTTATGTCAACAAATATACGGAAAGCTCAAATAGAGCCATTTGTTATTATTGCTTTTAAAAATATTTATGTCAACAAATATACGGAAAGCTCAAATAGAGCCATTCGTTATTATTGTTTTTTAAAATATTTATGTCAACAAATATACGGAAAGCTCAAATAGAGCCATTCGTTATTATTGTTTTTTAAAATATTTATGTCAACAAATATACGGAAAGCTCAAATAGAGCCATTCGTTATTATTGTTTTTTAAAATATTTATGTCAACAAATATACGGAAAGCTCAAATAGAGCCATTCGTTATTATTGTTTTTTAAAATATTTATGTCAACAAATATACGGAAAGCTCAAATAGAGCCATTCGTTATTATTGTTTTTAAAAATTTTTATGTCAACAAATATACGGAAAGCTCAAATAGAGCCATTCGTTATTATTGCTTTTTAAAATATTTATGTCAACAAATATACGGAAAGCTCAAATAGAGCCATTCGTTATTATTGCTTTTTAAAATATTTATGTCAACAAATATACGGAAAGCTCAAATAGAGCCATTTGTTATTATTGCTTTTTAAAATATTTATGTCAACAAATATACGGAAAGCTCAAATAGAGCCATTCGTTATTATTGCTTTTTAAAATATTTATGTCAACAAATATACGGAAAGCTCAAATAGAGCCATTCGTTATTATTGTTTTTTAAAATATTTATGTCAACAAATATACGGAAAGCTCAAATAGAGCCATTCGTTATTATTGTTTTGTAAAAAATTTATGTCAACAAATATACGGAAAGCTCAAATAGAGCCATTCGTTATTATTGTTTTTTAAAATATTTATGTCAACAAATATACGGAAAGCTCAAATAGAGCCATTCGTTATTATTGTTTTTAAAAATTTTTATGTCAACAAATATACGGAAAGCTCAAATAGAGCCATTCGTTATTATTGTTTTTTAAAATATTTATGTCAACAAATATACGGAAAGCTCAAATAGAGCCATTCGTTATTATTGCTTTTTAAAATATTTATGTCAACAAATATACGGAAAGCTCAAATAGAGCCATTTGTTATTATTGCTTTTAAAAATATTTATGTCAACAAATATACGGAAAGCTCAAATAGAGCCATTCGTTATTATTGCTTTTTAAAATATTTATGTCAACAAATATACGGAAAGCTCAAATAGAGCCATTCGTTATTATTGTTTTTTAAAATATTTATGTCAACAAATATACGGAAAGCTCAAATAGAGCCATTCGTTATTATTGTTTTGTAAAAAATTTATGTCAACAAATATACGGAAAGCTCAAATAGAGCCATTCGTTATTATTGTTTTTTAAAATATTTATGTCAACAAATATACGGAAAGCTCAAATAGAGCCATTCGTTATTATTGTTTTGTAAAAAATTTATGTCAACAAATATACGGAAAGCTCAAATAGAGCCATTCGTTATTATTGTTTTTTAAAATATTTATGTCAACAAATATACGGAAAGCTCAAATAGAGCCATTCGTTATTATTGTTTTGTAAAAAATTTATGTCAACAAATATACGGAAAGCTCAAATAGAGCCATTCGTTATTATTGTTTTGTAAAAAATTTATGTCAACAAATATACGGAAAGCTCAAATAGAGCCATTCGTTATTATTGTTTTTTAAAATATTTATGTCAACAAATATACGGAAAGCTCAAATAGAGCCATTCGTTATTATTGTTTTTTAAAATATTTATGTCAACAAATATACGGAAAGCTCAAATAGAGCCATTCGTTATTATTGTTTTGTAAAAAATTTATGTCAACAAATATACGGAAAGCTCAAATAGAGCCATTCGTTATTATTGTTTTGTAAAAAATTTATGTCAACAAATATACGGAAAGCTCAAATAGAGCCATTCGTTATTATTGTTTTTTAAAATATTTATGTCAACAAATATACGGAAAGCTCAAATAGAGCCATTCGTTATTATTGTTTTTTAAAATATTTATGTCAACAAATATACGGAAAGCTCAAATAGAGCTATTCGTTATTATTGCTTTTTGTATCATCCTTGATACGCCTTACAGTATCAAAAGAAGCTCTATACAAGTACTATTTTGCTGGAATAACAACTTGGGAATTTAATTATGCATGTTCTGAAAGAAGAGGTCGTTTAGAATGTTTCGGCGCAATTATTTGCAGCGGCTTTCACATGCATGTGTTGTTACTGTCACGACAACGTTATATAACAGGAAGTTCCGGTGTACATTTTTAAATATAATTTTTATTTATTTTTTTTCTTTTTGGTTCCTAACGAGAGCATATGAATTATACTTCAGTGATCCATAACAACTTTCGCCAGCTAAATGTGGATTTCACATATTACAGTCTTCGGGTTTTTTTTTTTTTGTTTTTTTTTTAACTTTTGAAGATCATATTAGTTTTAATATATGCACGTTTTTATTCAACACATCTTTTAAAGTATTATTGTAATTTGAATTCAAGTAAAAGTAAAATTACTTTCGTTAACTGAGATTCTTGAATTTGTTCGCAGCGAAGACAACACTATTACTGTTTATTTAGTTCAAATAACTTCAAAGATGTGTCCAAAGATGTTAATGGAACAAGAATTTTAGGAATGATAAAAAAAAAAAAATGCATCAAAAATTACGATCTTGGCTAATAATTAGTTTTTCGGATCAAAAGCCATGAAGTTTCTGAACGGCCCCTAAAATCGAGTTTTGTTTGTTTGTTTTTAACGGAATAAGCACATCATACTGAGTTAAATGATAGTTTGGGTTTGACTACACTGTATGTAGTTCTCCAGATAAAGGCGTACAAGAAAAAAGTTTTGATTGAAATATATTGGATCTTGCATCAGGGGCCACAAAATTTTTGAACGGCCCTTAATTCGAGTTTTCGTATTTTCTACGGAATAAGCACATCATACAGAGTTAAGTGATAGTTTGGGTTTGGCTACACTATATGTAGTTTTCCAGATATAAGGTGTACAAGAAAATTTTTGCTCGAAATATATTGGATCTTTTGATTATTAAAAAAAAAAAAAAAAAAACTTACATTGTAAGTTTTAAAGTGTGTAGATATATCGTTTACAGCGATATAAACAGTATTTTAATTCATTTTTCAAGGAGCTTAGTTTACCAAAACTTCCTTTTATATATATACCTTGTCCGTCCGGGAGACAGAGATTCTCAATAAGTACTTGACTAATCATCACGAAACTTGGTGAAAATATAAATGATCAAAAAGTAAAGAACTGAGTTCTTTTCTGCAGCCGATACTCAAAACGAGAAGTCATAGAAATTAACCATTTCAAGTTTTAACATTGATCGTTGTAGAACCAAAATGGTAATAGATAGAGAGAGGGATGCGATTTTCTACAATCGGTTAAGTGTCCCAAAAATACATTACAATTCCATCCTTAACTCTGTACTAAAACCAGAATTATTAGAAATCCGCTACAAATTGCGGTTTTAATATTGATTTAGATAGAGCAAAACCAATAGCAGATAGCGAAAAGCGTTTTTTTTTTTTTTTTAATATATTTGGCTTTCTAAAAATGTGTACCATCTTCTTTCTTAACGTCATAACTTGTATCCCACGATCTAGTTTCGTTTACAGGTATGATTTAAATTGGATATCCAGTTTCGGTGAGAGCAAACGTGCGTGCTGAGGAGGACATTTATACAGTATTTGTTTCATTTGCAGTTTGTCTCCATCATGAATATGATCGCTGAGTGCATTCAACATTTTCAGTTAATTAGTGTGGAATCTGGTTTCGTGTAATTATAAAACGGTGGAGTTCTAAAAGTTTCTATATAATATGTAGTAGTACAACCAAAGGGGAAATTTCTCGGCATCACTGTTGTTTGTCAGCTATATTCCTTCTAGACTAATGGTTAATGCGCGTACTTATGGTGCAGGCGGTCTCGGGTTCGATTTCTGATGATTCAGATCCTACTCTAAACTGTAGGTCCCGTCTTATACAACCTCGCTGTTGACAGAAGACGTAAATACAAGTCAGTCAAATGTCACGTGTAAGTTGATTGTCAGGTTGCATGATAACAGAAAGCAAGAAAACTGAACGTGAATAATATAAAGTGAATACAAGTTATTAAATATATATATATATATATATATATATATATATATATATATATATATATCGCAATATCTGCCGTATGAATCACATCATATAGGTAAGTTTGTAGGAGCGGTGGTTCCGCCAGTGCACTTATACCAAAAGGGGGCACGGTGGATCAGTGGAGAGCGCTTACCTTGGTGCGTGGGATCTCTAGTTCAATCCCCGGCCAAGTAAGTTTTTGGTGGCTTTTCCCCCATCGTGTCCGTTGGCTTTCTCGTGGTACTCCCGTTTCCTCCCATCATCATTCACTTGCCTTAATCGTCCGTCTCCCTTAGCCTAAAGGGCATATTCGTGGTACGTGAAACTGAAAGATTTCATTTTTGTCATGTATGGCAAAGAAACGGATTATGGTACAAATGAGTTATTAATAAGGTATAGGGATAATACTGAGAAAATCACTGACAGGCACTGGCGCAAATCCCGGGGGGATGAGGGCGACATGACCCCTCCAATCTTGGAACTGGGGGGACTGTCCTCCCAATGTTGAAGACAGATTTGCGCCACTGCTGACAAGATGTCAGTGGTCGTGTGGGATCGAACTAAGGATCCTCTTCGTTGCATAATGAGTGGTATGTCACGTGAGACACGATTCCTTCACTACGTTGAAAAGTGTGTAAGTTAATCAATGATAACATTTTTATTATTGTTATTATTTATATTTTTCACCTTGAATAATCATTGTGAGCGATTGTGTATTAACTAATATGCTTCGAAACAATTCCAGTGCGTGTTGTAATACACACTTACAGGAATTATGCTAAATGTTGCGTGCATTGTTATTTCGTCTGTTATTACTCATATAAGTATTACTTTTCATACATACATTAATTACCTTTTCCCTTTAAACCATCCATTTATTTCGCAATTAAACCAGTGAAATCGTGTATACTTTTAAAATAATGTGAGAAATACTTTTATCGTATTACCTTCAAGCTATTTCTCAATATACAGGGTATTCGGATACAACGTTAAAAGCTTTCAGCAGATGATTTTTGCACCAAGATAACACACACAAAAAAGGGCTAGATCAATTAGCCGGTACAAATGGCCCATATCAGCGCAATGGCCAGCAGAAAAGTTACCGAAAAATGCGAAAACAACCGAAACTCGAGAACGAATTGACGGATCAGAGCAGAATTAAAGCGAATATTCATTATTTTAGCTGTAATTTTCATTAATGCAAAATTGGATGTGGCGCAAGGGTAGTCCGTAAAGAAATTAGGGAACTTCTTGAGAAGAGACGGCTCGTGAGGAAAATCACCCTGGTAAAAAAAAAAAAAAAATTAAGTTTTATCACTGTAAACTAATGGAATAGAAGTTACTTAGTGTATTGATTATTATATATAAAAATTAGTACATTCAGAAAGTTTTTAGTTTCAAGCGAAAAAGCTTTGTTTTACCGATGTGCTTTCCTCCGCAAGCCGCCTCTGCCCTTGGGTAATTTATCAAAAGTAAAGACAGTCATGATAGGCCATATGGGTCCCAAGTGCTGGTTGGAGGTAAGTCTCCACACTGGAATTCGGCATATGCAGAAGGTGGTATAATCATCACCACAGTCCTGCTGCATTTGTTTTTATATTTCTTTAGGCACTCATTTAACAGAGGAGGGGGCCGCGGTGGCTCAGTAGTAGAGCGTTCACCTCTGGTTCATGGGGTAGGTTCTCCCGTTTCCTCCCACTTTCTTCATTCCACCATTTTATTCATCTCTCATCATCACCGTCTCCTTTAGCCTAGCCGGCATAACCGGGGACGTAAAACTAAAAGATTTCGTTTCATTTCATTTAACAGAGGCTGTCTTATATATATTAATCCGTATTGGAACAAGGTGGAATGATAAAATAATTCGCACTCCCAGCGGGGATCGAGTGTGGATCGTCCAGTTGATTGATAAACTCCCAAGGGATTAGGTTATGAGCTTATCCCGCACCCCATCCAATTTTGCAGATTTTTGGCAGATCATAGTGCCAAAAGGAGGAAAAGTAAAGCCCCGATTATCCCCAAGCGGATGATCCAAGGTTCGGATTACCCGTGAGTGTCGCCATTTTTTTTCTTCTTAACACTGCTGCAGTCGTTCGGCATGCAAATAAGTACTGTATGATCTAGAACATGAAACTAAATTGCATTGTAAAAATCAATATTTCCAACAGTAGTGCACGTTTCGAAGTGTAGCAGAAAGAGCACAGTATTGTGCTTTGTTTACTGTTCTTTATTTTAGTGATTCAAAGGAAGAGCAAAAGTTTCTGCTGTACTTTATATTTTTTTTAAAGCGTTATTATGTTTTTTGTACAATAAAACACAGTTTTTATGCTGAAACATTTTTTTTTTTTTTTTCGTGTTTGCACTTCTTTTCTTCGGGTTATCCGCGATTTTCACTATCCGTGGCGCCCTTGGCACCCAATTCCGCAGACAATCGTGGCTGTACTGTATTTCTACACAGTATTTACCTGTCGAAAGCTTTTGATGTTTCCGAACACCATTAAAAAAAAAAAAAAAAAACATTGTGTATGTAGAAGTGTCAATATTGAACAAAAGCATTTGCTTCGTTTCTCGCTTGTTTTTTACACACGATTCTAGTAAAAGTAAAAGTGAATGAGGTGGTGATATATATATATATATATATATATATATATATATATATATATATATATATATATATATATATATATATATATATATATATATATATATATATATGGCATGTCTCAAGTTCCTCATTCCTTGAAACTCAACATATTTGTGCTACCATTTCTGATTAGATTACATTAGAATGAAGAAAGTGATATGTCTTGTCTGCTGTGACGCGCAGCCTAATAGATAAGAATTGGTCGTCCTTATCTGGGTTGATTCCACATTATATTAGTTTATTCACATCCGAAATGTCCTTGATACACTGTTCTTAACAATTAAAAATTATCTTAATGAAGAAAACTGTTACTTTCCTTTCTGGTTGAAATATTAAGCCACAATATATCTATCTATTTCTGCCATTTTCATCTTTCCTTTAATACTCTTCTAATTAGCGTTGCCCGTGAGACGAGATGAAAACTAAGGTTCTCGTCTCTTAAATTTTGTAAAAATTTCGTCTCGATTCTCAAATAGTTCTCGCGTCTAGTCTCGGTCCTCAGTTTTACTGCACAGCTACAACATATTGTAATGTCCTTTCTTGTATTCTCAACAAATACTTTTATCCTTAGCTCTTACTTATCATTAGAGTTCGGATGTTTAACCTGAAAAATAAGCAGGCAAATAGACACTTTAAATTTAAAAATAGGCAGTAAAATAGGTACTAAAATGTAACTCGAAATAATGAAGATAAATACTCAATACAATCAAAAAATACATTCAAGCCATAGATAATGTTGAAACAACATAGAAATATACCTGTTTACTAATATCTTATTTTACTATATATAAACGAAACATGACATTCATTCCATGTAGGCCTATATATATATATATATATATAATGTGTGTGTGTTTATGTTTATATTATATAAATTATATATTTTCCCATTGTAGTCTTATTTTAAAGAAAATGCTTAGAATAGACAACATTAGGCACGAAAGTAATTATTTAGGCAGTAAGGGGCGAAATAGGCAAAATAAAATTGGATTGAATTGAAACTATAACCCCCCATATAAACTTTAAAATATTGTTTCTGATCATATCTTTAATATTGAAGAATAGTCATTTTGCCTAACATCTGCAAAATGACTACTCTCTACTTATCTGCTCTCTACTTATCATATTTGCTGTACGCTTTGCTTACATCATTGATGAGTTGCTACCAACAGCGTCATTTCAGATTTTGATTGTGGCAAGATCTCCTTATGTAAATAATTTTCATTTGTATATTATTATCATATTGAAAATGTATGTAAACATTTTCCCAAACTCAGGGGGGGGGGAGCCAGTTGCCCTTCCTTTAGCTCCAAATGATGCCTACACATTCCTTGAATTATTTTCTTTGTTCCCAATCTTTGCGATAATGTTAACTACATGTTGGTTGCACTATTGTTTTAGTTCAAGACTAAAACGACACGTCCATGCCAAACATACACTCAAAATTATCATTTGCAAATTAAATATGCGATAAAATTAGCCATAAAAAGGTGGAATTTGCAGAATCCGGATTTGCAATGAAACCTTGTTAGCAAGCGATAATAATAAATAAGATCAGTGCAACGGCATTGCGCAAATTTTTCTAAGGATTAAATCGTTGATAAACTCTGTAATCTTTGACTTACTAACGAAGAGCAGAAAGTGCTGAAATTGCGCAAATTTCCACCGCAACGTTGCCAACAACAGAATTCAGGAAATTGTGTGAAATCTTGAACACGATAATAATATATAACAAATCTTTCTTACAGCACCTAAGAATAGTGACTAAGATGCAAATGCAAATATAAGGATCATTTTTAGGAAGGCGAAAGGACCGTTACTAAGATGCATGGTAGACACACCTGAGATATGTAAAAAAAAAAAAAAAAAAATGCTTGTTTGTGATTGGCCAAAACTGCAAAATGTAAACAAATACTTATCTCTGATTGATCGAACGTCTGTCCACGATATTTAAAGGGAACTTCCAGAAATATTTATATTTTTTGTTTATCTATATATATAAAAGAGAACGCACAAATCCTTTGTGAACTCATCACGCTAATACGGCTGAACCAATTTCTTTCATTTTTGGGGGGTTATTAGGATTTGGACCCTAGATGGTTTTTATCATATTACTTTAATTTTTAATTACCAGTGTCTTGAGATAATTGACCATTCAAGTGTCCATACGTACAAATCCTTTGTTATTAGTTCATCATAGGTAAAAATAAACGTATTTATATGCAACCCGCATGACCATGTGACTCGGCGGGTTAACATAAATGACAGGCGCTATAATTTTAACATTTACTGCAATTTGAAAGCGAAAAAGTAAAAATTATCTAAGTAACAAAGTTTATTGCGTTCCGGGGTGACCGCAGCGAAGCGGGGTGAACGCTGCTAGTTTTATATAAATATGTTTCCCTTACAATTTTGCAATATCTATTTGCTTCCAATAACTGTTTTCTTACAGTTTTAATCTTACAGAGAAAATATGATAGAGAAAATTATTGACTGGGCCTTGTCCTTCTCTCTAACGATGCTCATGCGCACATATAATAGCAATAACTGAAAATGCTATTGTCTTCCATTACCTTGTATTTTTTTTCCCTTAAAATGACTTGCGTTTTGGTGATTGTTTTTATTAGTCGAAGTGCTTATGGTAATGATGGCAACATTGCACAACATTTTTTGCGCAATTTCCTGTTCTGTTGCCTATTCATTAAGGTTTTATCAAGTGTCAACAGATAAGGGAGTGAAAGTTTGCGCAATTTCAGTGCACCCAATAAGATACGTAAAGCAGATTGTGGTGTGACAATGTGTAATACAACTAGAAAAAGGATTATCAAAAAAGCAATTACTTCTTTTCTTCTGATTTTATTTATAATTTTAGAAAGTTTTTATTTGTAATTATATTCAGCTAATTTACAAATTAGTACCGTAACTGAATGTAGAATTGTCTAAAATTGTAGCTATAGTGCCCAAGAGCAGCCGTGAAGCCTGGGATGCATCGGAAGAATTCGGCACGATTCGTGGAGTTGCCTTTCGAATGCACACTTAAGAGGGCAGACTATTAAATATTTTTCAAAAGCTAACCTTTTTTTCTTGTGCCCGTTTTTCGTAAGTGAAAAGAGATAATGAAATGTAACTTACCACAATAATATATAATGTTATTCTACACTCGAAAATACGAATCGGAAGAATTTTCAGAATCAGAATCCATAGAAATTACAGTGTGACCAGAATTTGAATTACCCAAAAATTTAGGTTAAGGCAGCGACTAGAGAAATGAACTCAACGGTAATTGATGACTTATCATGTTGTCGTGGTTCCTTGTTAACTACTTTTTAAATAATATTTGTATTTATTTTGTAATAACTTACATAAGTTATTACAAAATAAATATGTTATTACAAACTAAAAACAAATATTACTTAGTCTGCCCCCTCAGTGAACGCTCTACCACTGAGCCACCGTCCTCCCTAGAAAAAAAAATAACTAAATTCGGGGCGCGGTGGCTCAGTGGTAGAGCGTGCACTTCCGGTGCTTGGGGTCCTTGGTTCGATCCCAGCTCGCGTCGTGTGGACTTTGTAGTGGACAAACACCGTGCTTGTGGGTTTTCTTGGAGTTCTCCCGTTTCCTCCCACTTTCTTCATTCCACCATTTCATTCATTTCTCATCAT
>NC_137458.1:299175764-299382302 GCF_964235325.1 Thermobia domestica | reverse complement strand
ATGTGATGTTCTGGTAGCAGTATCTCCTAAACCCCTGGAGCTTCGCACCTACAACTTCACTGAAATACTGACCACATTTAGTACTACTTTCTCATATGTGTCTCAGTCAGCAACTCGATTCACCCAAACGTAAGGTTTACTTGTCAGATGGCAGCACCTTCCACTACTTCAGCTACAGAACAGGGTTGCAAGCAACGATGTTATAAAATAGAGAATCTGCCCATACAACAAAATCGTGAAGCCATACGTCACTTCTTCGCCACACCTACTCTGCCCACTCCGCGCCACTAAGATCGCAATGTTTCGAACCAACAATCATGGCGGAAGTGAGAGTAGCCAATCAGACGTGCGAGTTTAGACGATGCTCGGTTGTTTTAAGGCTTCATTGAGTTCATATGATGAAGATACGTATGGGCAGATCCTCTATTTTATAACATCCTTGGTTGCAAGCTAGTAAGCACTTATGATAGTATCACCTGTCCTAACTGCATACCTAAGCTGAGATTTTTTTTCTGAACAAATAAATTTTGTCACACAACAGTGTCTAGCCATGGAGCAGTTTACTATAGCGTAACGTGTGCTAATTTTGAAAACACGTCATTTCGCGTAATGCCCCCAACGTCATGGGACTTAAATCCTTCTGACATTTTTCTTTGGGGTACTCTTAAATCATTGGTGTTAGTCAATAAACCCCGTTCCATTCATGAATTAAAGGAAGAAATTCGACGAGTCGATGGCGAAATCAAGTGGAAACTTGTCAGACAGTCATAGCGAATTTCACGAACAAAGTTATTGCATGCCAGCGTAGTGCAGGAGGTCATATGCCCGACGTCATTCACCATACCTGAAATCGGAATGTGTAATGAACATGTTTATGAATTTTTTTTAGTATGTTTTGAAAAAATAAAGTTCATAATTTGATGTTACAAAACCGGCGCGCGTTTTGAATAACCCTATACATTGCCTTAAATTATAATATCAGGTTAATATTTTCATATATGTCTAAAACATCCATATATGAAAACCTTCAAAGATTATCAAAAAAAAAAAAAAAAAAAGTTGAAATCACAAGCACAATAATTACAGCAAAATCTCAGTTGTCAAAATAAGAGAGAAAATAAGCCGAACCTCTTTTAAGAATTTTCTTTGAACTTAAAAAACTTCAGAGGAATGTAATGTAATCTCATATGAAGGGTCTTACAATAATCTAGGGATGCGTTCGAGTCGAGTCGAGACAAAATTTTCCTGACAAAATTCGAGTCGAGACACAGCTCTTCCAATAGAAAAATATTTATCTTTCGAGTCGAGACATCACTTTTGCAGCACATTTTCGAGACGAGACAGTCCCAAATCTTGTCTCGTGCGCATCCCTACAATAATCTCATCTTACAACAAAAATAGAGCAATAGAGGACTTAGCTAATATGGCTGTCTCATAATAATAATTAAAATCCGAGTTGAAAGATGATGATGATCAACTCTCATCTGCCTATCGATTTTCAGTTTACTCTTGCCCTAGGCCTACTGGCGCAAATCCCGGGGGGATAAGGGGAACATGTCCCCTCCAATTTTGAAACGCGAACTGTCCCCACAATAATCCTTTTTCTATTATTATTATTATGGAGAAATGTGATGATTTGTGTCCGATAGCCACAAAGGAAAGTGAGATGATATCCCCCCAGAGTAAGCTTCAAATCTGCTCGCGTCCCAATATTGAAGACTGCTCCCCTGATCCTCCGCAGCATTGTTTTTTTAACTTCATAAATATTTTGATCATCGCTTAAAAAAAAAAAAAAAAAAAAATAAGGGAACGGTCTTACCTGTCCCCCTCAATGTTGAAGACAGATTTTTTTTGCCGCTGTCTAGGCCCCACTAAAAGAAGGAATGGCCTTGATGACTACATACTATTTACGTCATAATTAATCAATCATGTTCTGAATGTTTGCTTTCTTATGGCTCAAATTACATTTAACAGCTTTCTTCAATGAATGTTTAAGAAATTCTGTTTATCAAAACTGTTCCATGTATTTACCGTGTCAGTCCGCCCGGGAGACACAAAATCTCAAGAACTGCTTGATGGAGGTGTTTCATCCAATTGATCCGAAGATAGCAAATATTATATTTAGGAAACTTTAAAATAAGCAATATTAATAAACATTTATTAGTAATATGAAATATACGTGTTCACTGAAACAATATAAACGTACCTTACACTACAAAATCACTAAATATATAAATCACAAGCAATACAGATATCTTGAGAATATATTGATAACTTCACATTTTAATCGTCCAGTATCATATTTATTCTGATATATGTATTTTTATAGCCCCGTTATTTCTCAAGTTTGCGTCGCGGATTCGCGATTTAATTTCTGGCACTCTCACAAACGTAATATAATTTCAAGTTACACTATCTTTAGATCACTTCATATTCTTACTGTTTCCCAAGTGATTTAATTATATGTTGGAATAGAATCCATATATGATATGACTTTTGAAGATTTCTTTAATATATATAGATCTAACCGTATACTGCACTGCGTTTACTTTTATAAGAAAACCATTTTAATATCTTTGATGTTCATAGTTTTGCACTGCAAACAAACTGTATTTTAGACACGTTAAACGATGAGTATGTTTTTGATCACACTAATTATAAACTGGGTTCTGGAAGATAAAACTGGGTTGATGAACTAAAACGTCAATTAAAGGAGCATCAAACCCAAGTATATCTTGTTCGTTCAAAAGCCAATATTCCAGTTCCTTTAATCTCTTCAACTCCTGAACTGTTCATCTCCCGCCAACTGCACAGGACACAACGGGAGGAAGGAATAATTGCCAGAACGCCATAACCTGGTGAATACCATTCAGCTGTAAGCCCTGGTTGCTATCTTTGATTTTCCTTTTAGCGTACTCGAGAACAAAATTGAATAATAATGACGACAACGCATCTCCTTGTTTCAGGCTATTCTCAACGTGAAAGCTCGTGAACAAGTATTTTCCTATTCGGGCTTTACTTTGTGATTCATTTAAACATGCCTTAATCTGGCTAGTTTTTTCGGTATTTCAAATTCTGTAAGAATGTACAATGTTTTCCTCCTAATCGAGTCGTAGGCCTTTCCAAAATCAATAAATAATTGATATACCGGGGTATTGAATTCGCATTTCTTCTCATGTATTTGTCGAATAGTAAAGAATTGGGTCTAACACAATATGAAAAATTATATCAATCCCGTAACTTTTAAGTAAAAATAAATATTAAAATAGTATTTCATTTAAATAATAAAATATTTGTTATTAAGCAAATGTATTAATGCAAGAGTATTTCCCCGTAAACTCGGGAATACTTGCATTTCTCTGTACTTCGAATACTATTATAGCTGACAATTGAATGGATTTTATCCGATCTAGTGCCTGTGCGATTGACATACGTTATACAAAATTCCACAGTAAAATTAATGTTTGATTGTAAAGGCTTTGTCATATTTACAAACCAGGTATCATTGAACAATTCCAATTTATATATAATCACCAATGATCTATTACGTAAGCCATTTTTTGTGTATATATAATTATTTTTTTCAATATCAATGTACAGTAAGTTAGGGAAGTGCGTATAGCCCAGGCACGTAGCCAAGGGGGGTCCGGACACCCCCTTTCGAAACCAGAAATGAAAAAAATAAGGATGAAACCCTTTTTTTTTTTTTTTTTTTTTTTTGTTTTTTGAGATTTCTTCATAGTTTGTTATTAAAATGCTTACTAACATATCCACATTTTATTGTCCTAACAAACCAATATATATATGTTGCCAGTAAAATAGTTTAGATTGATTTAGCTTCTCGTGTAAAAACCACAGTATTTCATGTCACGTCCCTCCTCCTCCCCTTACGAAATCCTGGCTAAACGAATCAATGTATGTTGCAAGTAAAATAGTTTAGAATGATTGAGCCCCTGGTGTGATGACCACAGTATTTCATATCACGGACTCCACCCTTTAAGAAATCCTGGCTACGTGCCTGGTGTAGCCCTATACCTTACTAGTGTCTTACTAGCATATCATACAGCCCCCTCGTGGCTAAGCGGTTAGCGTACGCGGCTTGGGCGTGGGAGGCCTATGGTTCAATTCCCGGCATGAGCTAATGTGGTTCGATTCAACGTTAAGCTTTAGGTCCATGTATCATATAGTCTTGCTGTTGAAAGGAACGCTAAACCCAAAATCAAATCAAATCAACTAGCGTATATTAGTAAAATTAATGCTATTAATAATTATTAATATTCATTGATGTTTGTGTAGCTGGTATTGCTGTCATTGTTGTTATTATTGTATGATTGCTGGTGGTCTGAATTCGCCTCACTCAGTCATTCTGTGGGTTGAAATGGCAGACACAAGTTCGTTTTTCGTTGGAGACAGATTAATCACGAGTCTGTCGGTTCATGAACATCATCACACAGGAAAGACGAGAACTTTTTTGGGAAGCGATTTAATAAGCCTCCACCGTCAAAACGGACAATGATTTCCTGCCTTTGGTACAATCATACCTATAGTCCTGAAAAAAACTATCGCAAAGAACCTGGAGTCGTATTTAATGATGTATCCAACATGATGGAGCACATATAGATCCCTTGGACAACTAACCGTAAGTTCATTAGTAAATTATGATTTGAAAGTAGTAAGGTATAGGGGTATATAGACAGACCGGATATACTATACATCGGAGTTGTGGTATACAGAAAAATTAATAAATCACGGGAATGGCCCGACTATAAAGAAATGTCGGGTAAAGTTGCCTACACCACTGGACTATACGTCATTATACTGCAAGGTTTTTTTTTTATTTTTATTTTATTATTATTATTATTATTATTATTATTATTATTATTATTATTATTATTATTATTATTATTATTTTGGGACAAATCCATTGTGGCTCAATGTGTGCACCTGCGATCATCCTGGACACATCCCAACGAAAGTCGATTTCCTGCCAAACAGTAGTCAGATTCCGGGGGTAATGTCCGCGATGGCTGTTGTGATGTGATGTTTCAGTTCATTAACATTATCAGGTAGGGAAGGATATACACCTTATCTTTCACAACCCCCACAGAAAAAAGTCAAGTGGCGTGTAATCTGGAAACCGTGGCGGCCATCAATTGGTCCACCGCGACCTATCCACTTATCTGGGAAACGCTGATCAAGAAATTCCCGTACGTCTATCAGGTAGTGTGGCGGGGCGCCATCTTGTTGCCACCATAAACCGCCATTGTGGTCATCTTCATCTTCACCTAACCTGTGGAACAAGGAAGTTCCGGAGCATATCAAGATAGGCGATGTCGGTGATGGTGCTCTCAGCAAAGAAGAATGCTCCATACACCTTTGCTCTGAAAACAGTGCAAAACACATTCACTTTGGGGCTATCACGAACCAGCTCCACGTGCGCATGTGGATTTTCCGTGCTCCAAATACGACAATTGTGTGTTGACGCGGCCGAAAAGGTGAAAAGTTGATTGAATACCACTAAATACCACATTGTTTAAGAATGACTCGTCACCTCTAATGCGATCCAACATGATAACACAGAATTCATGTCGGGTATGTTTATCCGCTTCACTCAGTGCTTGAACCAAGGGCAGTCTGTATGGCTTCGTGGACAAACGTCTACGCAATACATGCCAAACAGTGGTCTGAGGGATACCAGTTTCTTGTAATGCATGTCGTACAGATTTTCAACGACTGCGGACAAAACTCTCCCTAACTGCTTCCACCACATCTCAGTCACGGGTGAGCACCCTGTAGCCTTTATTCAAATGTCTCGTGCCATTTGTACACTGTTGATCTGCTGGGTGGTTCCTTGTCGTATTGTGCGAAACTTACACTGTACTCTCGTTGCTAACTTCGTTTCTTCAAACTAAAACACACACTTAGCTCTTTCCGCACCAGTGTAAGTCTCCATTTTCAACGACTGACCGGTAGCGGCGCGTGTGGTTAACTCCGCAACTACTTACTACGTGAGTTAAACTTGAAGTATTTTGCAATATAATGACATATAAATCAAGTCTGTGTGGTTCCAATAAAGAATTATAACTGGTTGAAGTTGTAAACCCTATAAAGAATCATCCTATATATATGATATTCAAAACAACACCAACAACGTTTGAGAGGTGATTCCTGACACCGAGATAAGACAAAAAGTGTAGACCAACCTGGGTGCACAAGTGCTACCTTTCGGAGTTATATGCTGCCGAAAACATGAAAAAATGAACTTTAAAGGTCTATAGCTCCAAAACTATGGGACCTACCGTAGTCGGATCAAGACTTCACTTAGGAACTAGTATGTGCCCTACCCAAATATCCATGTTTCAGAATCCTGCGGTACTTCCGCAACAGTTTTTATAAAGGGAGTTTGTCTATGGGAATATAATTTGAAGTACTCACAAACTACCTCTATAAAAATTGTGCGGAAGTACTGCAGGATTCTGAACCTGGAAGATTTTTATAGAGCACATACTAGTTCCTAAGTGAAGTCTTTATCCGACTACGGTAGGTCCCATAGTTTTGGAGCTATAGACCTTTTTTCATGTATTTGGCAGCCGTGTCAGGAATCACCTCCCAAACGTTGTCGATGTTGTTTTGAATAAATATATATATGTACACGAGCAGAATGCTCGTTCTGTGCAGGGGGAGAATACGTTTCATTTTGGATATAGAGGGCACCAAAACTGCCAGTAATCAACTTAGGTAGCCCGAGAATTATGAATTCAACACTAATATCGGTCCTTTTCGATCATTTTTAAATATATCCCTCGCTCTCCCAAGTGGCGGGGCTGAACTTGGATTTAAACGGCAACGGAAGTATCACTGCTCATCTCAGCGACCACAAAAACTATGATATTCGGCACTATTAGGTCATTTTCGATCATTTTATATATCTCCCCCGTCTCCTCCTCTAAGTTACGCCATCAAAGTGAAATGATAACACCATCCCAGGCCCGAATTTCATTTGTATTGAAAATGTTATCGAAATCGGCCTGGTGGTTCAAGAGTTATTAAATCACAAATATAATCACTTTGATTTTTATTTATATATATTTTTAAGAAATTTGGATGGGAATTTATAAAATTAAAATATACAAATATGACAAAAATCTTCATTGTTTATATATAATGTGAAACTGTTATGCCAATTTTACCTAGCTATTGTTGATTGGTCACATTGAACTGAAGTCGTTGTGCTACATTGATTTGTAGCAGTTCACCTTTGCAAAAGCGCTGTATCATTTATTAGATATAACAGGGCCGTGTCGTGGAAAATCAGCGCCCGGGGCGAGAGTATACGACGGCGCCCCCATACATATATTCCAAATAATTTTTCCTTTCTTTTGCCCCTTTTTCTCCCAATTTTCGCCCCCTTCTTCGGCGCCCGGAGCCGTCGCCCCGCTCGCCCCCCCTCCCCCCACGGCACGGCGCTGGATATATTGAATTTATAGCTTCAAGACTTGTAATTGTAATCAAGTCGCTACTATCCGCTGCTCTTACTGCAAAAGTACATATTTTATGACGTGTTTTTTCAGGATGGACAATGCACTGAGTGTACCTTTCGCTTCTGTGATATTGTCTGTATAAATAGTAGACTTAATTAATTTAAAGAACCGTTTCCAAGATTCTTTCTTCAAGGGAAAGGGACAAGAGCACATTACAGATGCGCAATATTAGGGTGTCGCTGTGAGCAGACCTTAGACTCTATTTTGGACTATAAATCATAATCCAAAAAGTTGAGATTAGCGCAGCCAGTTGGCCATTCATTCGACTTGATAAAGTCCGGGACATGGTAAAGCACTTCTGGCTCGACGTTGCCTCTTGGACTGGAGCAGAAAGAATCAGTAGGTATTGCCGAAGTGTGTATAACAACTTCAATAGCAGATGTCACAGCATCAGACTGATAGTGCACAGAAGTTTTCATTCCAGTTTCAGAGAACTCGAGCTTTGTGACCCTTTGATACCACCGCGGCGGGATGTTGCGCTCGTTGTACTCTGAGATGATATGATCCAGTGTAAACTGATTTCACAGGCTATGTCTGGAAGTTGGGTAAATAAATAAATAAAGTAGCGGACCTCTACTATTGCACGCTTATCACTTCTTTCGTGGATGCCTAGGTGTTCGAAGTTGTTAACGTAATAAAGAGTGTAATAACAGTCATAAGTCTGTATGGATTGCTCAGCCATTAGTGTCACTTCGTACTAGGTATATTAAAATCTACCAATATTTCAGGAGTTTTTGGAAGCACTTCTGTTGCTAACTGCAGAATGACCTAATTGTAAATAATTTTGTTGTTCCTCTGTTGTAGGTTCATTGTACCAGTGTCTATGATAGTGTGTAATGATGTGATGGCGTATGTGTTTGGATTTTTCTTTGGTCGAACACCTCTCATTCAATTATCGCCGAAGAAGACGTGGGAAGGATTTATCGGTGGTGGGATTGCAACAGTCATCTTTGGTTTAGTGGTAAGCAGATCTATAAGAACTAGGTACATTCCTTTATTTTCTAGTGTAACGAAGTAATAAGTAAGTAAATATAGGTTTGTATTGAGTTGAGTTGTGTTTCATAGTGTATGTGATTTTGAAACATGAAGCAGATGGTGAATTTCGACATTTACAGTGTCTAAAGAACTTGTACAGTTCCAAATACTTGGTTGCTAGGCAAAGAAAGAATAGGCAGGGATGTGTTTACATTTACTTGCATTTTCGGTTGATATATATACTGTGGGGAGATAAACTCAAAAAAAGGAAGGGGAAAAAAGAAAGAAAAAAGAAAAGGCGAAGTGCAAGATTCTACAAGTTTAATTTTCATTCCAAACAATATATCTGCAACGTATAACCATTAGTCTCCAAAATCAATCAATCAATTTGGCTACTACTTAAAGAAAGCGGGTATTTTCCGCCCTTGTCTCTATACTAAAACCGGAAGCGGTAGAAATTACTACAAATTCCGGTGATGAGAATATCTGTTTAGTATGGATTCGGCCTCTCTCAATAACAGGTTTTATCTCCGACCTTATCTCTCTCTGTTGAACCAAAAGTGATACGTGTACAACTTCCGGTTTCAATACTGAATCCCGTTGTTTTAGAAGTCTAACGTATTTCAAAATCGGAACCGAAACTCTTCTTGTTCGAGGTGTGATCAAAAAATGTGGTGAATAATTTTATTAGAAGCAAGGTAATGAGCTTACATGGAATTTGATTTAATCCCCTTCAAAATAATTACTATCCTTGACTACCAATGGACTTATCCCAGCGTTGAATCCATAACTGGAAGCATTTCTGGAAGTCTTCTTTTGGAAGGGCGTTCTGCTGCTCTGTCGTGGTCCTCTCAATGTTAGGAATGGTGTCAAAACGTTTTCCTTTAAGCATGGTTTCAAATTTTAAACAGAGCCAGAAGTTGCATGTTGCTAAATCTGGTGATTAAGCGGATGTGGACAAACAGGAACACTTTTTCCGGCCAAAAACTCGCGGATCAAAGCAAGGTGTGGCACTACGCGTTTTCCCGGTAAAGAAGGAAATAACTTGCCCATTTAATCGACGGTTAAAATGCTTTTCATAGATCCATAGTAGATATTTATTTCTTCGAAAAGCTCTCGAAGAGTCATTAGCCTGTTTGAACAAATCATTTGTGCCACCGTTTGCACGTTTTCATCTGTTTTTGACGTCGAAGGACGTCTCAATCGTTGCTCGTTCTTAGCCAACTCCTTGCCGCTTTTGAATCGGTTGTACCACTTGTAAACAGTCTTCATTGCCATACACTGATTTTGACATTTCGTGAGCTTCTTTGGTACTTCTTTGCAGCTTAGAACAAAACTTAATGTTGGCGCACCACAGACACTCTTAATACGTCCTCACTCTTCTTCTTCTGGAAGCCAACTAACATGTCATAACTCGTTCAAACTCGACACTGACTGTCTCACCGGGCTTACTAGTTGAAATGGATATAACGTCGATAGATGGCACTGTCCAACTACATTCTCCGTACTTTTTGATCACGCCTTGTATCAACAACTAATAAATAAATAATTTCTTGCAACAGTTGTGAACTCAACAGCATGGACATAAAATGTATTTATTTATTTATTTTTTAATGATGGAACCTAGTGTTTCGAATGTTAAAATGTGTAAATTTGTTAAACTGAAACGTATTAAGATTGAGGTTAATAATAATTTCTGTAATAAACATAATTTGTAGCAACCATCAATCTGTGTTAATGTTTTCCCATTATTATTTATTTCAGTTGTCGTACTTCATGTGTCAATATCCATATTTTGTATGCCCAATTGAGTATAGTGAGGCATTAGGGAGGATGTCAATGGAGTGTGAGCCATCGTCGCTCTTCCGCCCACAAGAGTTCACTCTTCCAGAATCTCTCGTCGGTGTATTTCAAGTAGTAAGTAATCTCTTCCTGTGGATGAGTAGTTTTAAAATAGCTTTCCGGTGTATAAAATAGTTAAGAACATGGTAATAGTTGTTCAAGTGAAACATAATCGAGCAAAGAATGGTTCCGAAGTATCTCACATTTTCCATGCACTAAAGCAAACAGTTCTTAGTTGAATGAATGTTTCTAAGCTTTTGTAAATTTTTTCGTGAAAGCGATCGCAATGATTTTCATAAAAAGGGTGAATCTACCGTGTTCAAGTCCGACAGAACAATTACAATAACAGCAATTAAAATAACAAAAATGTATTCACAATAAGTTTATATTTTAGATCCTCTCATCAAATAACCCGTTGTTCTAGATTTTAAAAAGTAATGCAGCATATGAATCAGTAGTATTGTTAAAACTGCTAGTTCAATGTTATTGTGGTAATAAAAAATAAACTTAATGTCTAGTTAATGATCTTAATTAAATCTAAAATAAACTTAATCTAAATTATGTCCAGTATTCCCTTTGGACTACAAATAAATGGTTATTTTTAGCTAAATGCATTTTAGGTAGTATTATGTTTATACGCACTTCAGAGTTTTAGAGAATCTTATTGGGTGCTTTTCTAGATACAACTCAACGTCTGAGAATATTTATTTTATAAAGGTGCAGCAAATATATATATGTACTTGAATTAATTATAATTATTTATCGCTGTTTGTTGGACAGAAAACACTTGTTTATTCAAATACAATGGTGTAAGATAATTTACTGAAAGTAGTGCTCTTCGGTAGCTTCAACCTTTTCCAACTTTTGGGGCAAAAAATGAATTCTGAAATTATTTTTTAAAGATTTTTTTTTTTTTTTTTTTTTTTTTTTTTTAGGTGATCCATTCATGGAGCCAGTTTTCGAGATGGTTAAAAGATGGAAAATGTTGTTTAGAAATACCATGCTGCATGGACCGAAACATTGATAATCGGAAGGAACGATTTCTGGTGAACATGACGAGTGGGGTTAAGACATCCGATCGAAGTCCCTTCAAGGTTTTCTTCACTCGGTTTGCAACATGTTTGGTTTTATCATGAAGCAGAATAACTTCGTCATGTCTCAGAGCATTTAGCAGGCATTTGTCCTTAAGTGCGGGATTAAAATTGAGAATTGTGCGTCATAGTGTTCAATATTCACCGTACACACCGACTTGATCCCACCGAATACACAGCATTATCTTCTTGCCATGAATATCCGGTTTCGACGTTGATGTTGATGGTTTGCCACGATGCACCTATGATTTCTTGCGCTTCAGATTGTCGTAATGAATCCATTTTTCATCGGCAGTCACTATGCGATTCAAAAATGACCTCTATTTTTGTCTTTGAAGCGACACTTCACAAATGATTAAGCGTTTCGCAACGTCTTTTTCTGTCAATTCATGTGGTATCCAGTTTCCCAATTTCTGAATCATCCCCATTGCTTATAAACACTTATTAACAGTTGACACATCCACATTTAGTGTTTCAGACAACTGTATAAGCGTCTGAGATGAATCTTCCGCCAGGAATGCCTCTAACTGTCCATCCTCAAACCCTTTTCGGCTGACCAGAACGCATTTTGTCACTCACCTCAAATTCGTTGTCTTTGAATTGTCGAAACCAATCTCTGCACGTTGTTTCCGACAGAGTATGTTCTCCGTACGCTTCCACTAGCAAACGATGACTTTCCGCTACCGATTTCTTGAGATGAAAGCAGAAGAGCAATACTTTCTGCAAATGCTGTTGTGTAGGTACGAAACTCGACATGTTCAAGGCACGAAATAGGTATTTCCACTCCGCTCGAAAGTCACACACAGATCTGAAAGCCTAATGATTTTGCTGTTAAATACGTCTCATGCCACTGTCCGGATGCTGCACTAGCACAACTACAATCATTTTCGTCAACAGCGAGAATTAGGTCAAGCGCCTAATACAAGTTCGATAGTGGTAATTGATAAAGATGAGCATAAGAAATACAATGCAGTTTATAACACGAAACAGATAACATATCAGTTTAGTTGTTGAAAATAATAATAGCCATTATTTTATGATATACATTGGCGAAGTCCTCGAATTAAATTATCTATCACAGATGCCAGCGTTCTGGGTGGAATTAGCGTCGACTTCTTCCTGAATTCTTCAAATAGTACGAACTTGCTCGATCATATTCGTATTCCTATTACCCTACGTCAATTTAGTACCTTTCCACGTCTTCTAATGTTGAAGTACTGTCAAATTAGCGGTGCAGTGCACTACTACTATGCATTGCTTTTAAGTACTCCTCAATCACAGAAAACACCTGTGTTAGAGTCCAGCGTCCAATTGCTGATAAAAATGGCGTCCCTCCTACTTCAATATATCATGCTTGTTTTCATCCTCACTGTGTGCTGTAAGGAATACCAACCTTTGAAATTTTCTCATGAATATCATCTGACTCACTGCTCGAAAAATTTTCTTCTGACCTAGGTGCCAGTTCTGAAAATCAGGCGCCGTAATGTTACAATTTCAATTCAATACATAAGGCTTATATATTTGGGCCTTCAATTAGTTAGTCACCAGTCACATTTCCAGTTGCCATGGCGACCTCGATATTTCAAGCCCTGGCCGGACCCTTTACAAAACAACTTGAATTCCCAATTATCTTCAGAGTAGTTTAAATTTTTCATTTATTCCTCCCATTGCTTGTAAAATTAATGAACTTATTTTTTTTATTTTTTTTTTTTAAGGTATGACTTACAATTTTTTTTTTTTTTTTTTTTTTTTTTTTTTTTTTTTTTTGGCTGTCTTCCCTATTTCAAAATGTCATCCATTAGGTATGAATCAGAAATTTTAAAATGAATACTTCACACAAAGCAAGTGATGAACGAAAAATGCCTTTAGTTACAAACAACTCACAAGAAATGCCAGGACAAAGTTAAGGAATTTATTTTTGAAACTTTTCGATACTTTCTGTGCAGTACTATTAATCTATTACAATATCTCCACTGTACACAATATCTGCTGTGTGTAAGCATTGTTCAGTGTGTCGTCACTTACTTTGCACGTTGTTCACTATTGTACTTCCATTTCAATGGAAAGGGTGAGTGTGTCCTTTGAACCTCATTTTCGTTCGATTTAGTAGCTTAATTGTACACAGATGAAATATGATTTATATGTAAATTTTGAGTTTATTGATAAGATTGCTCTTCAAGCGGTTTACGCTACAGTAATAAAATTCTGATTTAAGATACCAGACTTGGCCTTTAGGAAAAGTGAATATTTTTCGCATTTAGAGAGTATGTATTACATTTGTATAATTTATTATATTATACTGATTTTTTCTTTTTCTTGAATTACTACAGCTGGGCGTCAAGAGGACCATAGTCATGTATCCATTCCTTCTTCACTCATTAGCGATGTCAGTGTTCAGCAGCGTAATAGGTCCCTTTGGAGGATTCTTTGCTAGTGGATTCAAAAGAGCTTTTAAAATTAAGGTAGGTATTCTTTTCTATTTCGTGTTCTTAAAAGTACACTGAAATGTTCCAATCGAATGTGTGCATAACAGTGGTTCCACAGAAGATTATTCTGTTCATAGAAATGACCAACATAAAAATTAGTAGTAGTAGCATCTTTTTAAAAAATATGCATGAGAAGTGTTTCGGAATCAGTTACATTCTTGTTCAGCGTGAAAGTCAGTGAAATTAAAATAAGTCAGAGAAATATTTCAAAATATACCAAGAGGATCAGCGAAATTGCTGTATTTTACAGAAGAGTTAGATTTGTTGTTTTGTTTTGTTTGTTTCTGCAGTAATTAGTATTTGTAATGAAAAATGAATATGCAGTGGCAAGTTGGCCTGCACACTTAATATTACTATTATCTTTTGAACTACTAGTTTCATGTTATCTTTACAATTTTAGTGCAAATAAGTGATTCAATTCACTTCTAGCTATAATTATTGCGAAGAGCTTTTGTTAAACTGAACATGCGTCTTCTAAACACTTATTGTATTCCAAATACAGGAAGTTTAACGCATAATGAGTATCGACGGTATGGAAGTAAGCTTATACTGTACCTAAAAAGATTAAATAAAAGAGCATAGCCTAGGAAAATTAGACAATGGTCCAAGATTGATTAAGTTGTCCTGATCTGTATAGAGGTATGTTTTTTTGCTCATTATACAAAACGATTCTGTGTTATTCGAATGAGGACTACCTTCACAATAACAACAACAGCAACATAATATAATAATAATAATAATAATAATAATAATAAACCTATTTATAAAACAAAAATATCTTAGTCTGTGAGCAATGCTAATATGTAAACTTCAAGACATGTAAGAGGTACGAGTTCCATAAATATCTAGGCGAAAATATTTATATATTCTAATCCTCACTATAAACGCAAGTCACTTCAGTGTGTCATTTTTAAAATTTAACATCCCACGATTCTGGCCTTCAGGCTGAAACAAACGGATGATGAACGAAAATGGATGATTTTTTTTTTTTTTTGTGAAATTAATTATTTGTGCTCTCACAACAGGAATCGAACCCAGGACCACGTGCCCCAAAGGCAAACACGCTAGCCACTAGACCAACGGGGAAAGCTGTAATTCCTAATAATTCCCTGTCAGGCTAATAGTTGTCGTTAACTGCGCTACCTTCTACCTGATACCAAGAGATGTCGCTAGCGTTCAGGCAATTTACAGTCGAGCCGAAGGCTTGAGGGGTACAGCTAATAATAATAATAATAATAATAATAATAATAATAATAGGAAGAAGAAGAAGATGGTGATGATTCCGAACTTTGATGCGTTTTAGTTCTCTTCTTATTAAAGTCTCCATATAATCCTTATGTGTAAATCAATATTGAACTGGCTGAATAAATACGCAAGCTACTTCCACTTTGCTACTAAATAATGAAGTGGTAAAAGTAAACGTTACGGTAGGTTCATGGTTTTAATTGAATTATCTTGTTAGTTGCAGGCTTTTCCGTATTATTTGTTTTAATATGTACTTTTTTTCACTTAGGATTTTGGTGATGTCATTCCTGGCCATGGTGGAATAATGGATAGGTTTGACTGTCAGTATCTGATGGCTACATTTGTTAACGTTTACATCTCCAGCTTTATTCAAACAGCTTCACCGCAAAAGCTTTTACAACAGGTAAGTTTCCAATACAAGAACAAATGAAAGTCGAATTGCGAAGCAAATTACAATATGGTACAGTGTTTATCATGTTTGACGCATTCGTTGCAAAACAGGAGATAATTATTTAGGTCAGTGATGGTCAATTCATAACAGACTGCGAGCGTTATCAAAATAAGAACCATACTTGAGAGCCATTTTTCTACTTCTGTTTTTCCTTCTGAAGCGAGAACTCACTTGGATGTCATACATTTTCTGAATCTTCATTGTATTATGGGTATCCTGTTTCATGTCCTGAGCTACGAACATTTGAAAGTAAGTTTTGGAAGTCTGCATTTGTCAAAAAATTGACCCAGTACCGACCCCTCTACCTTGCAGAAGCACTTTGTAACGTAAAAGTTAAGAAAATATTAGAATTATAATATTATAATTAGAATATAATTGGAAAATATAATTAAAAGTCAAGTTTCAATTCAGCTATATTGTGATGACTAGCTACACTCCTGCTTTTCACTTGGAGTTAAAATGAAAGGAGAAAGAAGAAAAAATGGACCAAATATATATATATATATATATATATATATATATATATATATATATATATACAGTAGAGCGTCGATTATCCGAAGTAATTGGGGGACATGGGTGTTCGGAAAACTGGTTTGTTCGGATAATCGAACTGTACATGTTTATTTGCCAAAAAGAAGTACTGTACAGTAAAGTTATTCATAAAAACAGGCATCTCTTTAAGTATTACAAAGTAACGTACAAAGGCAACGCCTTATGAAGGCCCCATTAGAAGCAATGTTCCACCAGCGGTGGCTCAGTGCGGCGACTACTGTGGGGAAACTTGGTTTGGGAGTGAGGGGGATGATGGACGGTAGGGTGGGAGAGTAACAGGTGCGAGCGAGTACACAGTTCGGTTAAGCGGTCGTTCGGTTGACCGACGTTCGGATAATCGACGCTCTACTGTATATATTTTTATATTTATTCCTGGATAGGATCCGGCCCGCGGGCCGCCATTTGGCTATCACTAATTTAGGTTATATCCTCTACCCTAAATAGACGATTACTACATAAGCTTATGCTATAACAAAATCAAATATTTATAATAAGATTTTAAGCACAACAAACTTTCGACACAGAGTATGTCCGGAAAGTCGTACGACTAATTTTTTTCCCGCCAAAACGTGGTAAAGAAGGGGGATGTTACCGCGCTGGTTGGGAAAGGAGGTCTTAGCTACCATCGCACCATCGCCAGTCGTCTCCAAGTCTTCACAGAGTGTAGATCGAGTTTAAGATGCCTTGTTATCTCCACAATGAATCGTTTGTTAGAACAGCGTTACACGGTGAAGTTTTGCCTCAAACTGGGTAAAACTGCAAGTGAGACTCATGACATGATCAAGGCTGCTTATGGGAGTTATACCGAAAAAAGCCCGCGTGAGCAAGTCGAAAATGAAATTGATGTTGATCATCTTTTTTTGACTGCAGAGGAGTGGTTCATAGAGAGTTTGTACCATCTGGTCAGACTGTGAATGCTGCATCCTACACGGAAATACTTGAAAGACTCAGAAAACGAGTCGCCCGCGTCCGTCCAGCAATCGCTGGATCATGGGAACTTCATCACGACAATGCGCCGAGTCACAGTGTCTTAGCTGTCATGGACTTCCTGATCAAACATGGTATCACACAGCTTTCCCAGCAACTCTACAGCCCGGATGTCGCTCCTGCAGACTTCTTCCTCTTCCCCCGACTGAAAAGGGTCATGAAAGAACGGCACCACGGCTCGGTCCAGACCATTCAAGAGACTGTAACGAGGGAGCTGAAGAGCATTTCAGTTTCTGCGTTCCAGGGAGCCTTCAATGATTCAGACCATTCAAGAGGTCGTGACGAGGGAGCTGAAGTGCATTCCAGTTTCTGCGTTTCAGGGAGCCTTCAATGATTCAGACCATTCAAGAGGTCGTAACGCTGGAGCTGAAGAGTATTTCAGTTTCTGCGTTCCAGGGAGCCTTCAATGATTCAGAACATTCAAGAGGTCGTAACGAGGGAGCTGAAGAGCATTCCAGTTTCTGAGTTCCAGGGAGCCTTCAGTGATTCAGACCATTCAAGAGGTCGTAACGAGGGAGCTGAAGAGCATTTCAGTTTCTGAGTTCCAGGGAGCCTTCAGTGATTCAGACCATTCAAGAGGTCGTAACGAGGGAGCTGAAGAGCATTCCAGTTTCTGCGTTCCAGGGAGCCTTCAATGATTCAGACCATTCAAGAGGTCGTAACGAGGGAGCTGAAGAACATTTCAGTTTCTGCGTTCCAGGGAGCCTTCAGTGATTCAGACCATTCAAGAGGTCGTAACAAGGGAGCTTTCAATGATTCAGACCATTCAAGAGGTCGTAACGAGGGAGCTGAAGAGCATTTCAGTTTCTGAGTTCCAGGGAGCCTTCAGTGATTCAGACCATTCAAGAGGTCGTAACGAGGGAGCTGAAGAGCATTCCAGTTTCTGCGTTCCAGGGAGCCTTCAATGATTCAGACCATTCAAGAGGTCGTAACGAGGGAGCTGAAGAGCATTTCAGTTTCTGAGTTCCAGGGAGCCTTCAGTGATTCAGACCATTCAAGAGGTCGTAACGAGGGAGCTGAAGAGCATTCCAGTTTCTGCGTTCCAGGGAGCCTTCAATGATTCAGACCATTCAAGAGGTCGTAACGAGGGAGCTGAAGAACATTTCAGTTTCTGCGTTCCAGGGAGCCTTCAGTGATTCAGACCATTCAAGAGGTCGTAACGAGGGAGCTGAAGAGCATTCCAGTTTCTGCGTTCCAGTGAGCCTTCAATGATTCAGACCATTCAAGAGGTCGTAACGAGGGAGCTGAAGAACATTTCAGTTTCTGCGTTCCAGGGAGCCTTCAGTGATTCAGACCATTCAAGAGGTCGTAACAAGGGAGCTTTCAATGATTCAGACCATTCAAGAGGTCGTAACGAGGGAGCTGAAGAGCATTTCAGTTTCTGAGTTCCAGGGAGCCTTCAGTGATTCAGACCATTCAAGAGGTCGTAACGAGGGAGCTGAAGAGCATTCCAGTTTCTGCGTTCCAGTGAGCCTTCAATGATTCAGACCATTCAAGAGGTCGTAACAAGGGAGCTGAAGAACATTTCAGTTTCTGCGTTCCAGGGAGCCTTCAGTGATTCAGACCATTCAAGAGGTCGTAACAAGGGAGCTTTCAATGATTCAGACCATTCAAGAGGTCGTAACGAGGGAGCTGAAGAGCATTTCAGTTTCTGCGTTCCAGGGAGCCTTCAGTGATTCAGACCATTCAAGAGGTCGTAACGAGGGAGCTGAAGAGCATTCCAGTTTCTGCGTTCCAGGGAGCCTTCAATGATTCAGACCATTCAAGAGGTCGTAACGAGGGAGCTGAAGAACATTTCAGTTTCTGCGTTCCAGGGAGCCTTCAGTGATTCAGACCATTCAAGAGGTCGTAACAAGGGAGCTTTCAATGATTCAGACCATTCAAGAGGTCGTAACGAGGGAGCTGAAGAGCATTTCAGTTTCTGCGTTCCAGGGAGCCTTCAGTGATTCAGACCATTCAAGAGGTCGTAACGAGGGAGCTGAAGAGCATTCCAGTTTCTGCGTTCCAGGGAGCCTTCAATGATTCAGACCATTCAAGAGGTCGTAACGAGGGAGCTGAAGAGCATTTCAGTTTCTGCGTTCCAGAGAGCCTTCAATGATTCAGAACATTCAAGAGGTCGTAACCAGGGAGCTGAAGAGCATTTCAGTTTCTGCGTTCCAGGGAGTCTTCTGTGATTGGCAGAGTCGCTGGAGTGTTGATGCAGAAGGGACATATTTTGAAAAATATTAATTAATGTGTCAAAATTGTGAATAAATGTTTTTAAAAATTTCAGTCCTACTACTTTCCGGACAAACTCTGTATATCCATTATAATTCTCTCTAATGTATCATTATTTCGTAACCTGAGTTTGTTTTTTCTTTATTTTCCTTAGGTGTATAGTTTGAAACCAGAACAACAGCTTCAGTTATATTATACATTGAAAGAAACTCTGTTGTCTCGTGGGATTCTGAAGTTGTAACCAGGAGACATAGGAAAAGAAGCTTCAGGACAGAAGAGCATACAGCTACAGAACAACATAAATGCGAGATTCACATAACGGTGACTGTAAAATAACGCAAATTGCAATCCAACAGCTAACCTACATCCAAACAATATAACGTCTTTTTTGTTGTTATTCTATCCGTAAAATGAAAAAAGAAATATATTTAAACCTTTAAACAGAGAGAAAAGTAAAGATATATATAAGATATATATGTATATTATAAATTATATTTTTTAGGTGTTGTGTTAAGAGTATTTAACACATGTTAGAAAGAAATGTGTTGGCGCGCAAGAGAGAGAATGTTTGTTTTAGATTTTAGAAATCTTCAGCTAAGTATATTTAATGAAGTTGTTTGTAAATCCAATGAATGGCGAGAAAAATGAATGTCTTTGTTATTTAAAAAAAGAAAAAAGAGAAAAAACAGAATGTGTTGTGACTTCTGTGTTATATTATTATCATTATTTCATACCACGTGATGGAATGGACATTCCATGCGATTCCTGCAATTGTATCTCAAGAAGCGGAGCAATATTATCTGAATCTATTATTTAAGTTTATAGAAAACAAACAATATGTAAATCCTGTCCGACATCTTGTAAACTGTTTTAATTAATTGATACGTAGAATTTTCACATATATTATAGTAAGTTTTAATGTGAGATTTTTTTAAAAAAATTAGTGTGTGTATGTATTGTTAGTATTGAAACGTAAAATCCTAAGAGTACAGTCGCCAGCAAGAGTGCTTTTTCCATTCCACATATATTCTTATGTCAGTAACTTCAAGAGAGAAAATGAAGCAACTTTTTTTTAAGTGAGTTACTTCTCCATACAGTAACTCCACGACGTACGAAATACGCGACTTAACGTCAGTTCACAGTTGCATAATAAATCTCGAAAATAACAATAGTTATGTGTCAAATATTGCGTTATTATAATTATATTAACGTGATATTTGACACATAACAATTGTTATTTTCGAGATTTATTACGTAACTATGAACTGAAGCTGGAAGAATATTACTATTATTTCAAGAAACTTTTCTATGAAGGGTCGATTGCTGCAAGAAAAATGCCTCGACTTTGGGTTACAAAACAGTTTTCCACTCTCTTTCCCTTCCCTTTGTCGGTTTGTTGTTAGTGGGTCATCCTCCAGACCATCTCAGGTTTCGGGTCATCCTATCCTTGCTTCTGAGTTTGTAATAAAAAAATAAATAAATAAATAAAAAGTCTCTTGAAGAAAAGGTGCATTGGCAGCAGAGAAAAGAAGTTTAAACTATATTGGACCTAGCCGATATATGGTGTAGCATGAATGGAGCATGGATATGTTTCGTAAAACGCAAAAGTGCGCACAGTAGATCACTGAAATAGTAAAAGCATGCTTCTGCGGCGAAAATATAGAAAAATACACTCGTCTTTCTCTCTCTCTCTTTTCTATTCGCTTTTCATTTAAAGTACTGATATACCAGATGGCCATTTACGCCCTTTGTAAAAACCAACATACAGTATTTGCAAGATTTCTCCTTATGAAACACCACAAACCTAACCCAAAAAGGATCCCGACCAAAGGGACTTTCTCTGTATATAATTATTCATTAATTACTCATTTTAGTACAGAAAATGCAATACAAAATGTACACTAAATGTAAATTAAAAAACGCATAAATATATATATATATATATATATATATATATATATATATATATATATATATATATATATATAGTATGAAACACTTTTACAGTTTATATCCAACGAATACAGCTGCGTCATGTTTCATTTATAAGATAATATAAATAAATATTATTGCAATATGTAATTTATATGTACGGTAACTCTTCGACTTACGTAAGTAATGTGCTTCGTAAAGGTTTACGTAATTTGAATTTAACGTAAGCCGAATTTGCAAATTGCTGAAGTGTAACTACGTAAGAAACAGCAATATTATATACACAATATTATTTTATAAACGAAACATCACGCAGCAGTATTTACTCGCATATAAACTATAAAAGTATGAAAACATTGCAGTGTGTTATAAAAATGTGTCACAGTATTTTGGAAACAGATTTCTCATATCAAAATTAAAAAAAAAAAAAAAAAAAAAAAAGTTCATATGGATCTGTGCTCAAAAGTAGATAGTTTCGGAGTTATAGGGTGCCGAAAATGTGAAACAAGTGAACATTAACAGTTCATAGCTCCACTACTATGAAACCTATCGTAGTCGGGCTAAGACATCACTGAGGAACTAGTATGTGAAGTATCCAAATATCCATGTTTAAGAGTGCTTCAATACTTACTTACGCACCAATTTTTAGACAGATAGGTGGAAAGTGATCAAGTACTCCTAAATAGCCTCTCGAAAAATGATTGTGCAAGTATCAGAGGTTTTGAAGGATGAATATTTGGATAGTTCACGTACAAGTTCCTCAGTCATGTCTTGACTTGATGACGATCGGTCCTATAGTAGTGGAACTATGGACCTTTGAAGTTAATTTTTTCATATTTTTGGCATCCTATAACTACCAAACTATGCACTTCCGATCACAGGTCCATGTGAACTTTTTTCTTATTTTGATGTGAAGAATCTAATCCCAAAATATTGTAACAAATTTTTGTGTATATATATATATATATATATATTCATACGCGCTGTTAGGTTTGATTTTCGAGATTTATTACATAACTGAGAATTGATGTGTTTCGTGTTACGTAGGTCGAGGATTGCATAAAATTCAAGTTCTGTAAAGGTTTATGGAACGCGTAACTTACCTAGCTCGAAGGATAATGCACATAAAAGAAAGTTGTATTTAGGTTACTCATGTTTATAGTATAGCAAGTGGAAGACGTGTTTGGGAAAATGATTTGATCGTACCTTTTGTGGAAAGACTTTTTGTTATATTCTGTGCATTCAAGAATAAGACTATACTTTTGGTGAGGGATAATTACGGGTAACGAGGGTAAATGTAAACATTAAATAGAGAAAGGATTATTATTTTGGGGGAACATCAGAATAAAGTGTTTCTATCGTTATATGAAAACAAATGGCAACATTCTGTGCCATGGCGTTTTTCTCTGTAAAATCCTTTCGTATATTTTCACTCTAATTTACCTGAAGTCCTTAATGGTAATTGTTAACGACGAAGGAAGCTTGCTTTTTTTTTTTTTTTTTTTTTTTAATGCGCGGAATAAAACACACGTTTTTTCTAAGACGTGAATTGAGGCGCGTTTTCGAGGTGGTCCAATTGGTCAGTATCGTCCCTTGGGTTGGGATATTTTCCTCAGGCCCCTTATTATAGGAGAACTAACAAAGTATTGTCTCTAATTCACTGTCGTGATTCAAAATATTTAAGAGATACTGAACCATCAGTTTGTATGACATTGTTACGATTGCATACTATTAACCCTAGTCAGTATACTTACGGTATATAAAACACCACGTATACTGTCTAGGGTTAATGTCTCGAAGTGCACCTCGTAAAGGGATATTATCATCATTGATATGAACATGTCAGAGTTAGTGCAAAATAATTTATTCATGTTGAATACAAAATTCTCAGCGACATGATTAACTGTGCAATTTCGACCCGTAAATCGACGAGATAGCCCTGCATTCGGTCCGAAGTTATTAACAAAGCACTTTTGCTGGCAACTGTATTTTCTTGTTCAAGAGTGGATTCTCTTTTAACAAAAGTTCATTCATTAATTATTTCTCAAGAAGTTGAATTAGAAAAAAAAAGTTTAAATTTTTATGGCATTAATTTAGAAAAAAAAAATATACGGAAAACTGAGAAATTTACACGAAAAGAAAGAATCTTCTTTCAAAAGTGACTGATTAACGTGTGCAAAAATATTGTAATACGTTTAGTTCTCATAAATATAAGAACAAGCGATAATCTGAATCTTGGTTGGGTTGGCTTAATTTGGGGCATAAGTACACAAGAAAACTTTATTATTATTATTATTATTATTATTATTATTATTATTATTATTATTATTATTATTATTATTATTATTATTATTATTATTATTATTATTATTATTATTACATTTCGAAAGTGAAATAGACCTCGTGAACAAACATCAATGTTGTAGAGTGCGTTTATTCAGAACGGTGTTTTGGTTGAGGACTTAATGCTGATTCTTTCATTTCTAGTTGAAGATTTTAAACTGCTTTCTCACAATTGGAATCTACGAATGGGATTTGCAATTTTATAGTCATTTTGTTCCATTTGACAATAAAATGAGTAGTTTTATCGAATCAAAATTCACGGAAACATCTTCAAAATAGGAGTTTCAGCTGCAACCAGTTTATTTATACTATTCAGTGCCGTGCCGTGGGGGGCAGGGAAGCCAGCGGGGCAACGGGCCCGGGCGTCGAAGTAAGGGGACGCAAAATTCGAGAGGAAAAAAGTAATAAAAAGTGCTCAAAATCAAGAAAAAGCAGGGTTTATTAAAAAAAAAAAAGTTTTTTACGCTTTGCACCAACCATAATGAAGCTTCGCGGCTGGTCTGTTGACCTCACTCATACGTACGGGGACGCCGCCGTATAATCTCGCCCCGGGCGCTGATTTTCCACGGCACAGCATTGATACTATTTAATAAATTTATTAAGCTACATCATGTCTAATGTAGAACAAAATTGTTTTTATCCCATGTCTTTCCACCTGAAGCATGATTCATTGTGTACTTATAATTCGAATTATCTTTTATTTTCATTTGTTCTCAAAGTGTATTTTCTAAGAGCATGAATAACCAGTTTTTGTGTACCCATGTATGTCCAAAGGAACTGGTGTTGAAGTGTCACGTACTGGGCCAGTATATACTGTGTCTAGTAGTTTACTTTGTGCGTCTGTGTCGGTGATTTCCACTACATTATTACTGATGCACTCTTGATGATTGAAAATATTTTACTTCTGTTGACGAAAAAAAAAAAAAATGTTATTTGAGGCTGACATTAATTTATCTACTAATTATCGACTGTAAAGGTTTTAATTCGCAGCATAATGTTAACATTTTTTCAACTATCTACCATTTTGTTTTCATTAGGCAATAACCTATAATTTAAACTTAAAAAAAAAAAAATGGTAGATAGTTGAAAAAGATTCAAAATTTAGCTGAAAATTGTCCAAAGTGAATAATTCATGTTATGGCTTTTAATATGAGTTTGTGCTAAACGAAATTATATCTGATATAGGACAGAACTGGTCTTATTATTCACTTTCTTGATCAAATTTGAATAATTAATAATGTGAATTAATATTTAGCAATCAGTAATAGTAAGTGAATGGTATATATTAGAAGTTTGAATACGGTTTGTTGTGTGTATATACAGGGCGATTCAAAAAACGGGAAAATTTTGAAAATTTAAATAATTTCATGAAAACATTTTTTTTTTTAATTATTTATCTCAGTTACTAGTAAAAATATGCCATTTTAGAATACATACAGTTCAATTTTAGTAACTGGTGGCCATTGGTTTTGCCAGTGGCCACCGGTTACTATTTGATACCAAAATATTCATCGTCCTCTTAGGCATTGATCAACACCAATGCCATCTCTCTATGACTTACGGTTTCCGAGATATGGCTCCTTAAATATCCCGAAATCGGAAATTTTTTGGTCAATATCTCGGGAACCGTAAGACATAGAGAGATGACATTGGTGTTGATCAATGCCTAAAAGGATGGTGATCATTTTGGTACCAAATATTAACCGGTGGCCACTGGCTACTAAAATTGTACAGCCTGTATTCTAAAATGGCATTATTTTTACTATTAAATGAGAGAAATATTTTTTTAAAAATTTGTTTTATGAAATTATTTAATTTTCAAAATTTCCTGAGTTTTTTGAATTACCTTAAAACTATATAAAATATAAAATTTAAAACAGTTCTTATAGTGTTCTTTTGTATAGTCTGTTGCCTGATATAAAATGCTCATTTCAGGCTTTTTTTTTAATGTCCTTTTCTTATGAGAGCTTTGAAACTTTAACTATGCATACGTCCATCTTTCACTTAGCATAATTTATTCTACATTATTAGTTCGTTGGTGTGTTTCCAACAGTTTTAAAACATTGTTTGTGAACAATGTTGCGTGTCATTTTTTTTTTTTTTTTCTAGAAAACTGAAATCTGTGGAAAAAGAAAGGAAATATACTATTTTCCTTTGACTGTTACAATACAGTATTATTACGTAGACTAGAAAGAAAGAGAAGGCATAGGGTAAGTCGAGAAATATCGTCGAAATATGTCCTGTAGGTTGAAAGGATGTCGTGTCATGCTTCCAAATTTTGTAACTTTTTTTTTATATATTTTTTTTTTTAAGAAAATAAAAAGCTTATAACAATTAAAGAAAAGATTTTAAAAATTTCAAAAGCTAGTCGCAACATTAGTTGACATCTCGGAAGAAGAATTGATTTAAATAAATAATTTGTGAAATAAATATTTTGTAAAATAAGGTAGATATGCGTGAAGTTGTGTTGGTTTAAAAGTTTGTTGTGTCGTATTACATAAATAAACTACCTGTTTTTTTTCAAATCAATACATCAGCTTACTGTTTACTTAAGCTGTAAAAAGCTAATACAAATTGTCGCGTTTCAAGGCTGAATTAATTAAAAAAATAACTTTAATCCTAGATACCTCTCATTGTTAACCAGTCCCAGTGTATTTGTTAATTGTTTCAACAATTGTTTATTGTTTTAGATTAGTTCTAGATCAATTTTATTGTTTTAGGTTAGTCGTAGCATCTGTACAGTGATAGAAATTTCATAGTTTCATATAAGTGTGTGTTAACATACATAGATAACCAGTAAAATTAGACATCAATAATAGTCAAATATCTTAATATTTGTTCCGAAAGCGTGAAGTAATTTTTCTGTTGAATGTCCTGTAGCATCTGTAATTTGTTTAGGTACAGCAGTGGGAGAAACATTAAATATTGGAAGATTTTATACAACCACTTACGCCAGAAGAAATGTCTTGTTTCGTGTAATTGTCATCAGGTTAGATCTTTTTAAAAGATTTTATATATAGGGTGATTCAATATATTCATTCAAATTAAGAGTGATAATTCCAAACAACAAATGGAACTATAAGAAATGTTCCGCAAAACATTAGTTGACAAGCGCTTTGTTTACAAATAAACTCAAAAGTTACTCGTCTTTCTTTTCTGTATCCTGGTACGAATTTGTTCCGAAAGTCATATTAAACGGCTAATTTCCGCTGACTGCTTGGGAGCACATTATTAGGACATAGATAAGAAAAATGTTTTCAATAGAGATAGGGTGAGTGGCAATTAATTATGTAGGCAATAACTAAAAACTCTCTCTCTTAAGCCTAAAAGTTATGAAAACTATGATTTCAAGAGAGATGTGAGAAACAATCCTCTCCGGAAATGATTGTTAACTTCACATGATAGGAATTTTTAAGATTTGAAATTTCATCGTCGTGTCGTCTTCTAGAGATGGAAAACTTACCCTTGGTATATCAGTTGAAGCGTCTACGGAAGAAACGTATAAATTCCTTTTTTTTTTCTTTTTTCTTTCTAAAATATGAAGGCCATTCGGAAAGTAATCTCCGATTGGTTAAAAAAAAAAAAGAAACACCAAAGTAAATAAGAAGAATGTATTATATACATCTGAAAATTACTTTTTGGCTCTATTTTTCAATATAGTGTCCATAAATATTCAAGCACTTGCCATATCTCTGCACTAACTTAGAAATTCCATCAGCATAAAAATCTTCCGCCTGTAGCCTAACCTCTGTGTCACTTCTTCATATAACACAGTCTTGGAAATTTGTGGAAATTCATCGGAAAGCTGTGAGATTATGAAACGTCGATTTTCACGAACTTTTCCATCAATTTTCTGAACGAGTTCATAAGTGATCACTGATGACTTTCCACTCTTCTCTTTGTCATGAATGTTTGTCCGTCCACTTTTAAATGAACGAACCATTCACGAACAACTCCTTCACTCATCACACTTGGTCCATAGATGGCACTAAGTTCCCGTTGAACAGCTGCTGATGAATATTGATTTGCCGTAAGTAAACGTATAACACCTCGCACTTGGCGGGGTTTTCTATTGCAGCACACATTTTGACACGCTACAAAATGGGAACTAGTGATCGGACAGCCTTCACTCTACTACGGCTGGATGCAGACTGATCTACCGCGCACTTCTATACAAAGATGGTAGCGCTGCCCCCACTATTCACGCATAGTGACCAATCGGAGGTTACTTTCCTAACGCACCTCGTATATGGATATTTCTGACGCTCAGCAGTTAGTAAAAGAATAAACGAATATTAGATATTTAAAGGAAAAAAAAAACATATCAATAATTGGAAGTAAACGGGCAAGCACTATCAATAGTCTTTCTCTTCAAAATATTTGACAGATAAAGAAATCATTACAAAAGCTTTGAATCTTCGTAGACCTCTGTAATTATTATGAAAGCTGTGAATAAAAAAATAAATTTGGAATTTAAGGAGAAGTTCTGATCCATATACTTAATGAGTAATTAAGAAGTCGACGGTTTCAAGAGAATTAGATGCGAAACAACGGGGAGACTGTCCATAGAATCAACTCATCGGTATATTTTCATTAAGACCATACATTTTGAAAATCCCTTGCAGAATACTCAATGTTCGAATATTTATTAATTGTATTAATGTATACGGGGCATTCCACCAAAGTTTCTACCTCATTATTTCAGTGTGCAAAATATGCTTAGAGTAGTCAGTTTTCTATTGGAGTTGAAGGATCTCTAAATGTGTTAAAATTAAATATATTGCTTCTTCCTCTGTGGGTGGTACTATCCCACGCTAAGAAAAAAAAAAAAAAAAGAAAAGAAAAGCAATGTGAAATATCGCTTTAAAGGTTTTTCCTGTCGGTTTTTTTAAAAAAATGTTCAATTCTACACACACAAAAAAAAGCGCCCGGTGGCTCAGTGGTAGAGCGTTTACCTCTGGTGCACGGGGTTCTTGGTTCGATCCAAACTCGCGCCAAGTAAACATTCGTGGTTGACAAATAGCGTGTGCGTGGGTTTTCTCTTGGTTCTCCCGTTTCCTTCTACTTTCTTCATTCCACCATTTCTTTCATTTCTCATCATCACCGTCTCCTTTAGCCTAGCCGGCATAACCGTGAGATGTAAAACTTAAAAGATTTCATTTCATTTTTTTCTACAAAATAAAGTAAATATTCTCTGGAAAATTATTGTTTTGTTTTATATTCCCATGTATGAAATGAATTTTTCTCTTTAAAACGAAAACTGACGGTTTCTTGGAAAATACTCGATTTTATGAAATTATACTTAATATAGCTAGAAGCATTTGAAAGTCCCTTTGAAATAAAGTTTACGGGTCTGAGTTTTTTAAAATATTGATTTATTATGAAATTATATAGTGGAATCTTCCTTGTGGACACCTCATATTGTATTTAGTCGTTGTTACATCCATGGCTTTCGAAATAGTCGCGAAAAACATTTTTATTATTCATCTGGCATGTAGGCAGAAATGTTTTTCGACTGCTGCTGTTTATTAAAACACTTATGTTCCATTTGCTGTAAGGAATCAATCTCCCAAAGTTCTTCACAAATATATTGAATCACGTTACGTGTAATGAGACAATTCAGAAGTAATGGATAAAGGATTTGAAAGGGTAGTGTTAGAGAACTGTGATAAGCATACTTGAAGAACACAATCACTTTTAACAAGAAAGCAAGGATATATATATAAATATAAATACATATTAAACATTGTTGTAAAATAATATTATACTCATTCATTTAAGATCCTTTTTTTTTTCTTTTTTTTTTTTTTTTGTAATGGTTTAATAGAAAAAAAGTATGTAACACTATAATTAAATATTTTTTGTTACATAAATATAACACAATATATTAAAGAAATCATTATCAGGTTGTTGTGTTTACATAGATCTTATAACATTAAAAGAATAGGTTTACGGGTGCTTAGCAACATGACAGAATTCACATTCATATGAGTGCAAAATCAAAAAAGAAGTGACAAAAGGGGGAAAGCATGTTGTAAGTAAAAATGGCTGTGTACTTTGGAGAACACACCATAAAAAAATTAGAAAAAAAGTACTGTCGAGTATTGTTAAGTTTTATTGTTAACTAAATTATTTTCTATGAAGAAACATAAAACAAAGGTCTTTTTTAAGTTTTATATAATTATTATTATTTTCTTTTTATTTCTTGTAATTGTGCCAAAGTTTAAAAGAAAAAAAATACAATTCCAAAAACATAAAAAGAAAGTTCAAATTTCTAAGACTATATGATTATTCTCATTCCTTTGTAGTAGACAACGGAATCTTTGACAAAATTTTTACAGAATCTCGTAGTGTTTAGGTGTAAATATTTTAACTGTTTCTTCTTTGCGTATCCAGACATTTCCAGCAAAATTTCATCAGATATTAAGAGCATTTTTCATCGTCCTAAATTGAAGAGCTCGACCGTCGCTAGAGACGAGCAAAAAAAGCGGATGTAGTATAACGCGGGATTCTTGATATACAAAAATAACTGAATATTGTGAAGGTATTACCTTAGAAATGGAGGGAACAATCTATTTTTCTCGCACCGTATCCTCTGTTGGCGTGAATTCAAACTTAGAGAGAGGAAAAAGAAGCAGAACGGCCACGAATCAAACACTAGTAACCAGCATACTGTATCAGTGGGCTAATTATTATCCCATCCAATCCGTGCTCAGACCAACCACCTTTTCATTCTTAAGGTTGGCTCTCAGCC
Source organism: Thermobia domestica (assembly GCF_964235325.1). Lineage (NCBI taxonomy): Eukaryota > Metazoa > Arthropoda > Insecta > Zygentoma > Lepismatidae > Thermobia > Thermobia domestica. The sequence continues at coordinate 299,351,883 of NC_137458.1, read as the reverse complement.
ATTCTAATAGAAACAGTCGAGAGAAAAACAAAAACACACAGGTGTTTCCTCAATCTACGTATTTCAACCCTCGTAGATGTTAATTAATATTGATACTGAGTTGTACAATCAGCGACAGAAGTTCTTTCCATTTTGGTAAAATTTACTTTGGGAGTAATGATGGTATGGTTGGAATGTACAGAAAATTGCATTCTTCTTAATTTACTGAAAACCGTTCTCAAATTTTCCTTCCATTCTGAAGTTATTTACGAAACTAATTTCATCAAACAGAAAGAACTTTTGTCGCTTACTGTACAAGTCGAGTTACAGTCCATGTGATCTCAAACGTCGAGCATCAACCTCAAGAATGGAATTTCTGTGACTCAGTGTTTGAGCACTTACCTATGGTGTGAAGGGTTCTTGGTTTGATCCCAGGTCCGTGGACAACATTGTGTCTGTGGGTTCTTTCGTTTCCTCCCACGTGTTCATTCCATCAATTCCTTTTCGTTGTCATTCCTTTCATTAATTGTCCATCGTCTTTAGCCATCCGAGCATACGCGTGGGACGTAAAACTGAAAGATTTCATTTCATTTTCAAGAGTAGAATCGTCCGCTGGCCAGAACATGAACTGGATAGCATAGCAGTTACTACACTTGTACACTAAATCGGAAATCTGGATCGATTCTCGAACTACTCGCGTTTTTTTTTTTTTTAATTTATTTGTTTATTTATTTATTTTCCTATTTTAAATCATATTAAACATCATCGGGATAGAGTTTAAATCAAGATTTATAAAGTGGGTAAGAGGCGTCAATTTCATATGAAACGTTTACAGTGCAGATCGAGTTTCAAAGTCTTTGACAAAGAAAGATCCTAAGAGAAATATCAGAGGATAATATAAAGCTGGATGCTAGAATACCGACCAATGATACCTGAACGGAAAACTGTATTGAGTAATTCCTCTGAAGCGGGAATTAATGATACGAATGATTTAGATTCAGGAGATGAAATTGACATGTCATTGATATTAAATATACACAAAAGTGGGTTGTCCGTAAGCATAAAAATGTGGGACTAGTTGGCAAGTAACAAAATCGTCCTGACACTAATAATAAATAAAATAACGTTACAAACATTCGGAAATCTACGTTTAGTGTTTATTCGTATGGACAATCTTTTCTATACACTCAATCTCAACGAACAGCCAATGACGCCCACTTCGTTCCTTCTGAGTATAATCTATTAGTACTATCAATATCCAGGTTCAGGAGAGTGATTCAGTACAATTCTTAATGGATACAAGGTTGGAACTTCAATAGTGACGACACTGCCATGCCATGAAACGTCAAACAGTATTTTTGCTTATATCACACGTTGGACCGATACCGAACCAACCTCACAGCAAATAGTTACCTTTTCAACATCATGACGAGGAGAAAGAATAGTCTCTCGTGTGTAAGCTGACTGAAATCGTACAACCGCGATGTTATGAATTGAGTGTGACCGCGACAGAATTACTGCTCACTTTTAAGGCATAATCGGCAGCGTCTATTGCGGTTTTTTTTTTTTCTTTCTTTCTTTTCATAATCTTCCCATCACGTGACAGGACAATGCTCGGTGGCACGTAAGAGCAACCAGTGGCTAATTTGCCCAAGGAGACTGGAAGTTTTCTACCATCCATTACCCTCTTCGGATTTGAGCTCTTGTGATTGTAATTTCATTCCCAAGAAGGAAAAAAAAAAAAAAAAACACTTCTCATATGACTTCATTCCGAACTGGCCGTTTCCGAGATGTTTCAAAGATTCTCCAGGCAATAGGCCGCTCCACTGGAACCATCCGCAGAAAAACACTGAATCTCTGGCAACAGTTTTTTACATAAAGCTGGAGACAGCGTTGAAAGACAGTAAAAGTTTTACTTCTGTGTCACGTGTAGGTAAATAGTTTCCACTATTAAAGTTCCAATTCTGGAAACAAATCATTTTGTTTACATCTTAAAAACTTAGCGTAACAGTCCATCTTCAGAGCCTGAGCCGCTCCAACGCCATCTGTCAGCGACCGGCAGAACGACGCCCAGCCTACCGACGAATACGTAGTTAACAAGTTGCGTCCCCTGTCACTAACCGACGTATCAGGAACTTTCTAGACCTACATATTTCAAGTGACTTCCCAGTTTGTCTCACGACACTGGGTGTACACCGAAAATTGGGAAGCACTGGCCGGGACCACGTGAACGTAAATCCAACGTTGTAACCACTATACTACAGTGACCCCCTACATCTTAAAATACTGTTACTGCAATATTATGGTCGGTTAACACATCATGTGAAAGAACATTCACTACATTCTGTAGAAATTTTATTAAATATTCCGTTGTCTCATAATTTTAGCCTGATATACATTTATATATAGTCGTAATTTTAAACTGGTTTAAAAGCGATGAAAGAATGTGCATATTTACCCTCAGTCTTAATATTTAGTTCGCTAGAGCTGCATGAACATCATATTCTGTACACATTAGTATTGTTAATCACCAAGAAAAGCGAAAAAGGAAAAAACAAATCAACCCAAATCTCAGTGTTCAGTAAGTGTTAGTAGCTAAGTTCATACAGGTGTCACTGTTCCACGTGTGTATGCATATGTTTGTGTTTGTGAGATATTTATATGTGAATGTGCATTCTTGCCTTACTGATTATTATTTTATTTTCTTTTGTTATTATTGTGTTTTTATTTTTACTGGTTCGTTATATTGTGTATACTAATATAAGAATAGAAGTAACTTATTTTGTGTGTGTTTAAAAAGCAAGAACCATCTATAGCAATACTATGAACATTCCACAAAAAGGGTGCAGCTTTCAATGTTTTTCTGTATTGTAAACAATTATTATTATTATACATTGTAAACATATATTCATTATCCGTTAGAGTGGTAAGCCTGAAAGAGATATTGAGATTTTTTTTTCCCTCACGACTCCAGAATTATATGTTGTATCACAATATTTTCGTACATTTCACGTCTTAATACCACGATATCTGAACCATAGTAGTTGTAACTAACTTATAACATATTTTGTTGGTGGTGATTTTCCGGTTTATCCCCATTTAAAAATTTCATTCTGGTTTCTGAAATTACATGTCAGTCTGATTTTCATCTTTCGGTGAAAAATTAAAAAGAAAGTCTTTTTTGGATATTCCATGAAATCAATCATGGTTACATGTTGTATATGAAAGTAGATAATAAAAAATTGTTTGTTCAAATCAAGCCACATCTGGCAGTTCCTGCAACCTGTTGGACACGAGTGTGTTCGTTACCATAGGTAATTCTCCCTGTGAAACAAGAGCATTGCCTATCACTACAACGAGCATGCTTTCCAACATGCCACAACTAAAACAACTATGTTCGTAAGTTGATGATAGGTACTTTCGACCTTTAACCCTCTCCAGCCCGAATTTTCGTGTGCGATGGAAAAAAAAAAAATATATTTTTACAGCATTTCCTGTTGCAATGATGCCACGCCCTAGATCCTCTGTTTGGCTTTACCGCGAGTAAGTAGAGGTACCAACTTATGAGATTGACCCAAACGAAGAGTGTAATGATTACATGAGGAAACTGGATGAATTATTATTAGATTTATGATTATAAATACTTAGTGATTCCAAAAGTTATCAACGAGCTGGATTGGTCGATATGAGTTTATTCACCAATGATGCAGGTATGTTTAAGGCATATTGTACGTAAAGAAACATCTTTGACCAAGAACAGTTTGTATAAAGATATTTCCGAGCACCTTGACTCATTATCTTGTTTGATTGAACCCATGTGTGAAGCAAGCTCGCGCCAAATGAGCTTTGTGGTGGACATACACCGTGTGCGTGGGTTTTCTCGGGGTTCTCCCACTTTCTTCATTCCACCCTTTCCTTTTCTTTTTTTTTTCATCACTGTCTCTTTAGCCTAGGCGGCATAACAGTGGGACGTAAAACTGAAAGATTTCATTTCGTTTTCTTCATCTGTGAAGGAATATTCGTTCTCACTGCTTTGTTCAGATGACGCGAGGGAAGTGAATTTGGAATCACCACCAGCAATATCGATAACACCTTAATAAATCTTTCATTTCTTGTTGTAAGGAGAGAATGCTATAATGTAAGGTACCATTAGAGATTCATTTACCATGTGGGATGTTTGTGTATTATATGTTATATATATGTTCCGTAAATATTCACTTGTGCTTAATTTTGTCGTTGATGTGTTGTACAAATATGTTTCCAGCACATGGTCTCCATTATAATACATATAAAAATAATGTGATACTTTGTTTCTACCCAGGCTGTTATAAATTCTTTTGTTTTTCTATATTTCGTAAAGTAGACTCTGTACTGTAGCTATGATAGGAATGAACCCAGTCCTAATTAGTGGGTTTTTATAGGTAGAGAAATTAATAGTTGTTTTAATGCAAGAAATTTGGAAGTTTCCAAGTGCGAAACAAAACAGTGAATTCTTGCCTCGAAACATAAAAATCATGGAGTTGAGTCCATTTTGATAATCATTCCGAATATTATTCCGTTATTTTCTTTCTCGCAATGATAAAAGCTGACAATCGAATTATAGTTCGATTTTCAAGAGGCTTTTTTTTTTTTTTTTTTTAATTTTGTTATCTTTGTAGGCTATTCAGAAATGATTATAAATAAACAAAACAAAGTATCTTCCCATTCGCGACTTATTTGTTGGCCTTAAGAATGAGTACAATCATTGGATCAGCATTAAAACATTCATGTTAAAAAACAGTAATAGATGTGAGTTAGTGTACAGACAAAAAGAATCGCACTATTAAGAAGCCCAATCACTGTGAAATTAAAATACCGCTAATTTTATAGTAGCTATGTGCTATCTTCAAATAGATAAAAAAAATAATAAATAAATAATCGAAATATGGAACAAGAGCGCGCTAGACAATATTATTTTCGATGAGGTATCATTATTACGAGTCACTTAGTAGCTTTCCGTGCAGCCATTTATAAACGCGAAAATAAATGCCGATTTTCTAAATGGCTGAAAATGGAAAGCAGATAAGTGAGTCGTGAGAATGGTATCTCATGTAAAATAATTTTATCTAGCGAGCTCTTGTTCCACTTTTCTGTTATCTTTTACCTATTTGAAGATATCGTATAATTACTGTAAAATAAGTGGTATTTTAATTTCACCGTGTTAGAACCTCTTAAATGAAAGAAATCCGCCATTAAGAAATCTCACTCAGAAACAGCCAAGTCCAATAATTTTTGATATACAAATTGAATTTTCCAGAATTGATTTTTTTAAAAAAAAATAAAGTCATTAATAATTTTGTTACCAGTATATTTCAATTACAATTCTACTTTTAAAAAAAATATTTGTAAGTATTGTAAAGTAAATGGTGCTTTTCCGAGCAATACTTGTTTTACGTAATACCTTTCCTTGTGTTATTCTTGCTGAGGCAATGGAATTACTTCTCCGTTCTATATTTTCTAATGTTCCTTAGTTTCTCTCATGTTTTGAGGTAAGAAACTTGTTTTAAGATTTGACTAGAATGATATCCGTAAATAAGTTCCGCCTGTTCTCTTTGTTTAGTATTTTCTTGTTATATTGCCATTCTTGCTTTCCAAACAAGACCTATAACTTCTGCACTTCTCTAGTCAGTACTTAAGCTACATCACAAGAGAACTTACAGAACTTATGATTATATATTCGTTGTATTGGACTGGGTAAAACATTATTTCTTATGTTTTCTGCAGCTATTAGGTAGTGGTGGCCACAAAAGTTGGTTTTGTATGAAAAACCGGTTTCGGTATTAAAACTGGTTTATGAAAAACCGGTTTCAGTTTTAAAACTGGTTTTCTAATAAAACCGGTTTTGATTTTTAAAGGGTTCAGTCTTCTATCAAAAACCAGTTTCGTGAAAACCGAACTGGTTTTGGAGAAGACGAAATTGTCAGATTTCTAGGAACCGGATTCCGGTTTATATTAAAACCGGTTTTGCCCACTCCTGTTATTAGGGTATTATGTACTGTAGAAAATGGTGCTATTATTATAATTACCTTCCTTTTACCATATTAAATGAATAAAATAAAAACAAAGATGTTGCGATGCAAACAAACCACGTAAGGTTTGTTAGCTTTTCGACCCTATGTGCTGGAAACATGAACATATATAAATACATCATTGATATTTTGAAGATATATATATGTTGTGTACAAAAGTAACAAGTGAACTTCTTTTCTTTTTTAAATACTAAATAACAGAGTATTTTGTATTGTATAAATATAGCATAGTTTTTTTTCGTTTCTGTTCAGTGTGTGCATAAATGTCTTCATCTTTTTTTTTTTTTCAGCAATTCAAATACACACAAAAGAAAAAGAAGGAAAAAAAAAGAGGTTGGTGTAATATTGTTAAGTGTTGTGATATATTTGTTAATGATTACCATATATATTTTGTAAACCTTAGATGTAAGTTACATTACTTGGAACTGTAAAATATGTATAATATATATATGTACAATCAAAGGTCAGAAGAAAATATTGAGGTAGAGAGTCATATAGAATTACATACCAGTCATTGGTCCGTTATTTTTTTTAAACATTCCTAATGCTACGGTTTTGAGTATCTGCGCCGTACATTTTAACCTTTTGATTTATATAAAAAGTATATTTTTCGCGCCTTTTGAAATGAAGCGACATTTTAAACTGAGTTGTTCTCCGCAATTAATATTAGCTTTCAAATTAACAGGTAAAATTGCAAATATCTGTAGTTCCCGGTAGAGTTAAAAAGAGCTTTCGGAAAATGTAAATTTAGATAACTGAGATTTAGTGATCCTTACCTGCCATATTATAAGTACTTTTTAATATTGAACTATCCTTATTTGGCTGATTTGGCCAACAATAAATTTAAAAAAAAAAAAAAAAAACTGATGTGAAGCAGAAACCAATTCGTTATCTTCCGGGAACCAGAGAGGAAGGTAGAATCTTGGCTCACAATCAGTGCTTTCACCCTAGATCACTGTATAATCGTCCGCCACTGTTTGGTATGGATAAGGTAAGGGAGCTCAATCTAACTTTTTTTTTTTTAAATATTAATATATACATATGCTCATATTCTCTACACGTGTAGTATTCGATTGTCGGAACGCTGTTCTATGCTGCGGTGTCCACTGAAATATTTAATATTAATTCTGTTCTTAAATAATTATTTTATGTATTATTATTATTATTACTACCTAGTTTCATTATGGTAGGTTTCATCTCGACCTAGCGGAATTTTAAAATTAACAGAAGTTTTTAATACATTAGTGTTGGCATCTTGGTTAACTGGGATCTGACGGATTTTTCTATGTTTCGTTAAAGAGTACTTTCTGGAAGTCACGTTGCAGAAAATTTTTAATTTTTTCATGGCAGAACTGTGTTTACTTTTCGTTGTATTCCTCTACGTATTCTGATAGTTCTCTTTAAAATTCTTGAGTTAAATGCTTGTCAAAAGATGGCAGCATGTTCCTTATTTATTCATTGCATTTTTAAGGGAGCGTCAATGTTCATTACAGTTCGGTCCAATTCAAAAGACAGATATTGAAACTGATACCAAAGCCAAATTGGATCAACAATCGGAGGATAATTCATGGACCTCTTGAATTTGTTTATTGATTTAAATTTGCCTTTAGGCGAAGTTCTATCTTCTGTCTTGAATTTGACTGACGGGTTATCCTTTGATTATTGATTCAGTTTGTCTTTAGGCGAAGTTCTATTATCTATCTCGAATTTGACTCATGGAGTAGCATTTGATTGCTGATGCAACTTGTTTCTGGGCAAAGTTTCGTCATTCATCTCTTGGATTTGATGGACGAATATCCTTTAATTATTGATTCACTTGACATTGGGAGAGGTTCCATCATACATCTCTTGAATTTGATGAAGGGATTGTTTTTGATTATTGATTCAATTTGTCTTTAGGCATAGTTTTATCATCCTACCTCACTCTTCATGTAATTTAATTTGCACCTAATTATTGTAACTCGCTGACTTTCTGAAAACTTAATTTTTCAATATTTCGAATAATCTTAAATTTATACACTATATAATTCATAAATTTATTTAAAGAAAAAATGATAAATTATTGAAACTAGAATTACAAAATAGTATTTATATATAGCCAACGCTTGATCTTGTATTCGATTCTTGTTTGGACATGGATTTTTTTTTTTTTTCGAACATGGTATAAAAAGTGACAGCTACTTGAATTAACGATAATTGCAGCCGATATGCCAGCTACACAAGACTGCGGAAGTTAAGACCTGTTTTTGTCCTTTTAATATTAGCATAAAATAATTGTATTTGCATGGTTTGTCCTTAATTAGAAGAAGAATACCAGGTATTTTGCTTAAAACTGTCTGTTTAGATGCTTCCTTGCTTCCCCCCTCCTCCCCCGTTTTTTTAAAAAATGTATTTGATAGCTAAAACGGAGAGAACAATTTTAATGATCATCTTAATTGCGTAGACAAAGTATCACATATAAGAAAAAGCGATGCACAATCGTCATCTTTTTAGTAAAATAACTTTAAAATCCGCCTAATTTGAGGAAAAAGAACTGGACACATTGTCACTTACTTCACAAACAAGAAAATACAATATCTTGTATGTGAAAACGCATATAAGTATTATAATATTTATGTAATTTTGACATTGCTCCTAGCCTGTTCTACCATTTTAAGGCCTACAATCAGAATGCTCCTATTTTAATTCATATAAAACTTAATCTGTAATACCTAAAATTCCGCAGACCGCACTTCACGCAACTGTAAACGTATCGTTGATCGTATAAAAAGGAACTGAAAAAGTGTCCAATTGCCAATATTTTTCGCTAATAATTTGAACAGCGTCCTGTTATATTCATCAGAGCATATGAAAGGATGGAGCATGCTTTTCGGTGAAAATATCAGAATCTACTAACTTGCCAAGTATTAGAAATTGAATATTTCGAAGTTATTATTACACAAAACCTGGGGAATTTAGTTCACTTGACATTTTTTTAAATTACGTTTTATCTTGCATACAGAGAGAAAGAATTGATTTTAGCTTTAGACTATAACGGGATGAAAGCCAAAATGGTGCAGATGCTCAAGAAGTTCTAAGACTTAAACTAATAGATAAAGGTTTTTCACTATTATTAAGATATCTTTTTGTACGGAACTACGAATATTAATTATTCTTGATACTGGTATTTAAGTAGTGCAAATAGCCATTGTCCTTTTCTTCTCTTTCTTTGATCAACAATGTACTGTCTAAACTCCATGTCTTAGAAGTGAAACACGTTAATTTTATTCAAAATTGATCACTTTTGAATCAATTTTAACTTTAAAAATGTAGCTTTTTTCTGTATTATGAAATTTAACGTTACTGAACTTCGTTGGGTATTCTGACGAAAAAAAAAAAAAAATCAATTATTAAGAATAAAGAATTGAATTTTTCCTGGCAACGTGGTTTTAGTAAATCTTCTCGAGCCATCAGCCAGGTGAAGGTATTCACATCCTACGTTTCGAACGTAGACATTGCATTGATCTTCCGGGATTGTAATGAAGAAACTATTTAGGGGCAGAGCTATGAATAGGGTTTCGTGATTGGCTGAGGGAAATGCTGGCTTCTGATTGGCTGTGAGGGATGCTGGCTCCTGGTTGCCTTGTTGTGGCTACGAAAAATGGCTTTGTTGATTTTTTTTTTTTTTTCATAGCTCCGCCCCTAAATGGTCACCATATATACATGCCTACATCTTCGGTTTCTTCATTATAACCTCTGAAGATCAACGCATTGTCTACGTTCGAAACGTAGGATGTCAATACCTTCACCTGGCTGATGGCCCGAGAAGACTTACATTATTAAAAATGTTGTCACTACTCACGGAAGCCATTTATCATAAAATATAGCGGTCGAGTTGAAAAATGTATATAAACAATTACTAATGTACGTACTTCCAAACATGATCTTATGAGGTATGCAAGCTTAAAGAATAAATAGAAAGAAATTAATGTAACTATTTTTAGAGAATGTTCTTCACTAATTGCGTCATATTGATTAGATAATTTGAATACAATTATTAATGTGAAATAGTACGTAATAGTATTCGTACATATATATGCATATGACAAGTGATGTACGCCATAACATATCTTTTAACTGTGAAAAATCCTAGAAAATCTTAGCACTTCATTCATAATTCTATAGTGATGGTTTCATTTAATTTCATCCTTTTGGAGGAAGACAATATGGCGCCAATTTTAGGTGATTAGATTTTTAACTTGATATTTAAATAACTAATAAAATAATTTATTTTCGTTGATGGAAATCTGTTTATTAGTAATCAATATATGTCAAATATGTCAACTGAATTATTAATTTTGATGTATTTCATACTAGGTATCATATTGGAAAAGAATGACATGAAGTCAGAAATATATTAGTCAATAACTAAAGTCTAGAACCCTCCCATACTTACTCCTTTATCACAATTTCCAAGCAAATGAAGGGCCCACAGGAGATGTCATTCAGTCCATGTTTTCTCATTTTGAAATGATAATGCCGTAATGTAGAAATAAAAACTTAGTTTTAGATCTTTCAATTACATGAAAATGTGTGTTAAAAACTAAAAGAAAAGTATTAGTGTAGAAAAATAAATTTCTAAAAACAAAAGGAAAGAAACAGGGTAAAAAACATGTCAAACGCTCATTTGAAAGTTTAGTTACGTGCAAGTAAATTGGTCATTTGGTTTTGAGTTACTAATAAACGAATATTAAAGCAAATATACTCACTTCTGTTGGCGTTTGTACCATGGCGTCGAAGCATCACCAACAATGGAAGTTGCGCTCTGAAGCTCATAGTCTACTATTGACGTGAGACGTATTACAAAACGATTTTAAAATAAATGTATTTTGAACCATTTGCAATTGATTCTAGTTCTTGACTATAAATGCCAATCCATGTGACTTGTATGTGGTACTATATGATTATCAAGCAGAACGGAGAAAGCATATATAAATAGAACTATATATTCTGTAATTGATACATATTTCAAAAGAAAACTTTATCTAGCTCTTATTTATGTAAAATGTATTCTTGTTAAGAAAGATAAATTACAAGAAAGAATTTTACTTGGTTGTTAAATCAAAAAGTAAAAGTTTATCATGTGCTTATATATTATATTCATACCATTAAATATATATATAAAATATAATGCAGTTTCCAGTACTTGTACATTTGTAAGAAGAGAATAAGAGAACAAATGTGTTAATTTTATTTTGATTAATTGTTTTCTTTAACAACAATCCTTTATAAGTTTTAAAAGAGGAAGTTATAAATACTAGGACCAGTCCAAAAGTATATGTAACTTTTTTTCTCTTCCAGTTTGTGTTCTACAGTGTGATCAAGAAATCCCGTTACTCCCAATCGCGTGTCCACATATTCATTGATATTAGCATTGTATTAATGTGGAATCATGGCAGAGGACAACTTTGAGGTAATGTGACAGAGTTCCAGAATTTATCCCAAAGTTCTGTGTGTACACCGTCATTTTCATAACAGACTATGATTCTCTTCCATGTACGATGTGAAATTCTCCTCGACATGCTGGCGTGACGGCAGTAAATGCACGTCAAACAGCATCCTTAAGTTCGTCAACTGTCTCGTAACGTGTGTCAGCAACCTTTTGTTTTATGAACCCCCATAATGCATTGTCGCAAGATGATAGATCAGGAGTTCGGGGCGACCACTCCAAAGCTGCAGGCAAATGGACAGAACTACATCCAGTCAATTTATTAGGAAATACGTCGTTGAGATATTCTCCAATGGCAATAGTATAATGGGCTGGTGCTCCATCCTACTGGAACCATACACGACCGAGCAGTCCCCGATCTTGCAGATATGGAATAAACCAATCACGTAACATGCTGAGATACGCAGTGTGAAAGTAATACGGAAGTAATATACCAAGTGAGTTGCAAATATTGCAGCCTAGATCATGACATGTGATGGGTTGTGTTCAAGTTCTTCATAAAACTGAGGGTTTGTTTACTCCAGCAATATGCATTTGTGGTTTTTGACTGCGATATATTGCGCACACATCCGAAAAAAGCACTTTCCCTCTTGAAGGAAGATAAATAAAGGCATCAGGCCTGCAGACGTTTTTGCATGTCAGTATCACTCAATTCGTTTACAAACAAATGTTTAAGTGCCTTTAATTGCAAATCTTTCTTCATATGTTTTTTTTTTTTTTTTTTTTTTTTTTTTTTTTTTTTTTTTTTTTTTTTTAATGTAATGTATGGAATACCCAATTCATGTGACCGCTTACGAATGGACTTTTATGGCGAACGTACGACAGACGCTTCAGCCTTCACACACATTTCCAGCCGTGCTGGGGGTTGTGCTGAGCGGGACTTATCTTTTATGCAAACAGGTTTTTCTCCCACTGTAAAATTGTTGATTTTTGGAAAGGAAGGTTTTTCTGAAACCTTATAGTGAAATCATGCTTTGATTTTCCTGTATGGGGTCGTTCGTGAGCCCACGTACTCATTGTGATCATGGTGTAAGTGGACTCATCAGCCATGATTTAGATTTATATCAGCAACTGCAACAATAAGAAACAACAATTCATTAACATCTAGGTAATACATAGGGGTTAACGGGACTTTGTGATCATTCTGTACATGTTCGCTATTTATGCAGCACGTCGTATCGTTTACACACAGAAGGCTTTCTCGTACCAGTCTTTGATATCAAGCACAGCAGCCATTTTTTTCCCGTCAAGTCAGAAGTAACATGCTCTGATTGCTTTCCTCGAATCTCAGCGGCAGACATGAAGCACATGAATGATGTGGTTGCCAGGCATATAACGGTGAAAAAAAAAAAAAAAAAAAACTATCGCTTCACCTAGGCATTGGCGAAGCAAGTGATGCAATTTACCTAATAAGTTGGATTTGAGAAATATCTGTGCAGTATAGGTGATAAGAAGCTAACAGCTGAACATAGGAAAAAACGAAATACAAGATCTGCCCAGAAACAAGCCGAACTTAAAAATTAAAAAAAAAAAAAATCAACGAAACTGTCCTTGACTTTCTGTTTGCCAGAGCCACGTAGTGGAATTTTTCTCAAGTATTTTAACAGTAATTACATGTTCCTGCCGTGTGTAATTGAGACTGTTGTGAAGTTGTGTTCCATACTTGTGACTGTTCTGTAGTATTACAAAAAATGTAGATTTTGGAAGAGCAGCGAGTGCATCATATTTTGTTTCAAATTGAGCTCCTCCGTGGCTAAGCGGTTAGCGTACGCGCCTTTGGCGTGGGAGACCCGGGTTCGATTCCCGGTGGGAGCTCATGTGGTTCGGATTCCACCTTAATCAGTAGGTCCACGTCTCATATAGCCTCGCTGCTGAAAGGGACGCTAAACTAAAATCAACTCAACATTTGTTTCAAATTGGGCAAAACATTTACAGAAATTTTGAAAAGGGGAGCCGAACCCAGTGTTATGAGTGGTTTCAACGTTTCAAAGCAGGAAGAATATCAGCAGAAGATGAGGGAGAACCTACACTACTACCATTCACGCTCAGGAAGTACAGGATGTTGTACGGAAAAGTTATCGTTTGACCATCCGCGAAATAAAACTGAGGAAATAGAAATTAGTGAATGTTAGTTGAAAAGCTGAACATATATCGTGTGGCTGCAGAATTCGTTCCACGATTACTGATAAATAGTGAACAAAAAGAAGCACGTGTGGAAATCTGTGAAGATCGTTTGAATCGTGCGAATGAAGGTGATAGCTTCGTGAGAAACATAACAGGTGACGAGATTCGAGTCTACGATGTTTAAACAAAGGCATGGTCATTCCATTGGTTGAGAAAATCTTTTCAAAGACCCAGAAATGCACCTCAAAGTCTCTCAAACGTTAAAATGATGCTTATTGTTTTCTTTGATTTTTATGGTGTTATTCATTATGAATACGTCCCACGTGGTCAAACCATTGAAAAAGAGTATCACGTATTTAGAATTCACGAGTCTGTGAGGAAGAATAGACCGGAAGTTTGAAAAAAATGAACATGGATGTTGCACCATGACAATGTTACCGGAAGCTTGGGGGAAAATGGAACATGGATGTTTCACCCTAATAATGCTACCCAGGGGTAAAAGTGGCTCTGAAAAGGTAGGGAGACGGTAGGTAGCGGCATGACGTCACACCGTTCCCTCTGCCTATCTTTGCCCATTGTAATTTTTTAGGAACTGGGGGGAAGCCATACACATTTTTTCGGAGGTCGGGGGACGGTGTCTCCCCGCATTCCCCCCTCACTTTTACCCCTGATGCTACCGGAAGCTTGGAAATATGGAACGTGGATGTTGAACCATGACAATGCTGCAGGAAGCTTACAAAAAGGAACGTGGATGTTGCACCGTGATAATGCTACCGGAAGCTTAGGGGAAAATGGAACATGAATGTTGCACCAAGACAATGCTACCGGAAGCTTGAAAAAAATGGAACATGAATGTTGCACCATGGCAATGCTACCAGAAGCTTGGGGTAAAATGGAACATGGATGTTGCACCATGACAATGCTCTTAATTATTCAGTGCTCCTAATTAAGGACGTTTACTGAAGAACAGTACTATTGTTGTACTCCAACCACCTTACTCATCTACAGACTTCTTTCCCGAAGTTGAGATCCACCTTGGAATATCACCGTTTCCAATCCATAGAATAGATAACAAAAAGAAATTGCTTCGAGAAAACCATGTTATTCCAAAAAGTGCGTTCCAGCAACCGAAAGACATGCTGGGAACGTGTTAATACTGGAGGGAACGATTTTGAAAGAGATAAATCTGAATAAGTTACATAAATGGTAAGTACCATCATATTTAAAAAGTTCTGTTTCTTTTTAAACACACCTTGTAAAATATGCAAGAGCAAGATGGAGAGGAGATTTTTCGAAAAACCATAACAGGAGATGAAACATGACTGCACCATTTCGATCGGATTTCCTTCTTTTTGGAAAACTCAGGAACTCCTTTCATTCGAGCTTGCAGATGTAACTCTTGCGGCAGTTGCTGAACAGTGGCTCAGATGCGTCAGTCCAGAAGTTTACGGTACAGTAATACAGGCCCTAGCTCCAAGGTGGCGTAAGGGTATATGAAGAGATGGAGGCTGCACAACGGGTAGCGTGTTGAGAAATGTGTCATACAGGGTTTGTCCCTAAAGTTCCCGGAATGATTCTTTTAAAAAATCATTTATTCAATATCAGCCCCTGCTTCGATGCACAATTGCCAACGCTTAACCCAATCATTGAAGGGGGTCCTGGAAGTCGTCAACGGGGATCTCCTTCAGTGAGGTCGCACTGAGAAAATTTTTGGGGTTAAATTAGCCAAAATTCGGTTGCCAGTAACCAAGTTGCTTTGTCAATATAGAGCATGCCCAGAGCTCGGTTACTGCAACCGAGTGCTACTCGGTTAATTAACTGTCGTGCATTTAACCGAGTAGTTGGCTAATTCAACCGAGGGGGTAATCAACCAAGTAGTACAGGGTAAAAATAACCGAGCAAAATTCGTTAATGTAGCAAATGTACTTGGTAAAAATAACCCCCTGTACTCGGCTGCCTTAACCGGGTATTATTTATTCTTGCCAAGGTACTTGGTAAAAATAACCGTCTATGCTCGGCTGATTTAACTGAGTATGTTGGTTACTGTTGCCAAGATAGTTGGTAAAAATGACCTTCTAACTCGGCTGATTTAACTGAGCATGTTGGTTACTGTTACCAAGGTAGTTGGTAAAAATAACCTTCTAACTCGGCCGATTTAACTGAGCATGTTGGTTACTGTTACCAAGGTAGTTGGTAAAAATAACCTTCTAACTCGGCTGATTTAACTGAGTATGTTAGTTACTGTTACCAAGGTAGTTGGTAAAAATAACCTTCTAACTCGGCTGATTTAACTGAGTATGTTGGTTACTGTTACCAAGGTAGTTGGTAAAAATAACCTTCTAACTCGGCTGATTTAACTGAGTATGTTGGTTACTGTTACCAAGGTAGTTGGTAGAAATAACCTTCTAACTCGGCTGATTTAACTGAGCATGTTGGTTACTGTTATTAAGGTAGTTGGTAAAAATACCCTCTGCACTAAGATAATTCCCAAAATATTTTCCAGATCTATAGCTCTTGTCCGCGCCATTCTAATCTCCAAAAGACACGTTTCTTAGCATAAATCTGTTGACAGAAGATAGGTACATAAATTATTGTGAATTCAAGTTTTGATTGTTTCGTTAAGGAGATTTATGTCGAGAAACGCGTCTTTTTGCGATTAGAATGGTGCGGATAAGAGTTATAGTTCTGAAAAATATTTTACGAATTATCGTAGCAGAGATAATAATTTTACCAACTACCTTATAAACAGTTATCAACTAGCAGAGATGTTTTAAATACCAACTACCTTAGCAACGCTAACCAAAGAAGGAAAAAAAAAAAAAAAAGCTCTGGATCGGCCACTGTGTTGTCAGAAGTTCCTGTCAATAGCAATACGCATTTACGTAAGGCGACGTAAGAAATAAAATATGAAAACAAATATGAAATAAAATATGGAATCAAAATATGAAAACATTTAATTTGAACTGAAATAAACAAGATTACGGTTCTATTTTCAGTTCAGAAAATGACAAAAACGCAAAAGGGTAGAAAAATTTCTTCCTGATATTTACGGAACATAACCGTAGCTTACTCTAGGAATTTTTGACACTCAGATATTGCAAGAGGGAAATACGTATTACTTATTGAAAGAAAATCAATTATTTATGCTACATAATACACTTTATTTCATGAATTCTAGTAAGTAGAGAAGAAAGAAAACAAAGGGAAGCACATTTATGACATAGATAAGATTCAACAAAACAAATCTCTCTTCGTAAGAGAAATACAGATAATTCAAAATTTACTTTGTTATTTTTAGGTAGTCAATACTCTCTTTCAAACCAAGTACCTGATTATTTACATTGGTACCCTTATAACTTTTAACAGAAAAAGAAAATATTTGAACATACACATATATCTTATATAGGCCGAATTTGTAAGTGCAAGTAAATAATTTTGCAGACCAACTATGCTCACTTATAGCTTATTCTCTTTTTGTGCCGCATTGATTCGAGATTGGTTGTAGTTTGACGTCCTACGTTTGTACTTTGATGGCTAAAAGAGGCGTGAACTTATTGATTATAATGAATCCGAACCACTTTTTCGTTCAACTGTACTCCACCGGTAATCGAATCAGGAACCACGCACACAGAGGGCAAGGATTCTAGCCACTGGACCAAGTAGGGTGTGTATTGGTTCTAGACTCAAGATTAAAACGACGCTCAATGGCATAGGAGAGCACTGAACTAGTTACTTTCCTTTAGCATAGTTTTTTTAATGCGAGTACAAATTGGGTGGCATTGGCTAAGTGGTAGAGCGTGAGGTCCATGGTTCGATCCATACTCGCGCCAAGTGAGCTTTCTGGTGGACAAACACCAAGTTTGTGAGTTCTTTCAGGGTTATCCCTTTCCTCTCCTTTTCTTCATTATATCATTTCATTCATTGCTCATTATCACCGTCTCCCTTAGCATCAATGCAGAAACGTGGGACGTTAAACTAGATATGTCATCATTTCAAGCGATTACAAAGAGTTGGAAAAGTTATTTACTTACACCTAAAATTCCGGAGTACAATCATAATTAACATGTTTACCAAATATGAAAACTTACTAATTAAAAAAAAAATCAATATAACATTCATAACATTTATATAGACTTGAAGGTCTTCCTAAAGAATATAAAGGTAAAACAAAACAACTGTCTAATAATGAACATTAATTCTCAAACGCACTATTGAACACGTTCAATGAAAAGTCACTCGAGAAAAATCTCCTGACATGTGTCTGCCGTGACTACCCACACATAAAACTGATAAATGTTAACTTTTAAAATATGGACAGTTTCGTCTTTATGAACTTCACATTTTAACATAATGTTATTGTAAGTACAACGTTTTCCCTTCATTTTCAAAATTACATTTCAAAAGGGCTGGGGAATTTGTTTTGAAAGCCTTACTGAGAACACCATTTTCCTGAAATGTCGCATATGATAATTTTGAATAGATCTTGATTTGATTTTATTTGGAGGTTCCAGCAACAAGACTACATGCGACGCGGACCTACAGCTTAATCTGGGATCCGAACAACATGAGCTCCCATCGGGAGTAGTACTCGGGTCTCCCACTCAAAAGGCGTATATGCCACCCGCTTAGCCATGGAGGGAACTCAATTACATTAATAATGTACATGAAACTGTATGAAACTATTTGATATATTTAACTTCAAAATTAAATTTCTCATATATTTCATATTTTTATATACAGTAGGACGTCGATAATACGGACGCCAAAAATCAGAACGTGGTCCCTAGAAGCTAGTGACAGTACACTAATTGAGTTTTCTTTGTGTGAAGTCAATGTTTTTACAAAAGCTCATTCATATGTAATTATTTGGCATACATATTTTTATTTTCCCTTAGGCCTATAAAAGATAATTTTAAGAGTGTTACAAGAACAGTGTAATTTAGTATACGAGCAGGTTCTTCAGAAACATTAAATGTAAATAGTCTTACGTACGGTATTGTAATGTACTGTATGTACTGTATAACACTGTATCGATAAAAGTGCATACCGTACAGTATATTTAAGTCTAATGGCTATCTTCTGGTCATTTTCGAAAATCCGAACTACCTGTGGCCCCAAATAGTTCGAATTTTCGACGCCATACTGTAATTTAGTATTTTTCATAACAAACACTGAAGGCCGCACTTTGATATCGTGGCTAAGTAAATAGTATATGAGCCTTTGGCGCGGGACACCCGGGTTCGATTTCCATCGGGATGCTACGATAAGCTGTAGGTCCACGTCTCATAGAGCCTTGTTGCTGAAGGGGAGTGAAAACTCAAAGGAACTGAATTTATTAGCTTCTTATTTCTCTCAGCCCAGGGGCGGAGGTCGCATGTTTTCCATCCCTGGGCTAGGAGAAATAAGAAGACAATTATAAGTGACAGCGAAGTATCACATATTGCTTACCGTTCATATGAGCGACTTTCGCGTTTGGTATTGGGGATAGAAGGTGATCATAAAAAAGATACACACGTTCGCTATGCAAAGGGATATCCACTTCATAAGCATAATAATGTTCGTCAAAGCACACAGTATTTATCCTTACACCGGATAAAATTACATGAGCAGAATCATATAAATATATTGTATCAACAATAAAGAAGTTAATTAAATATCCGTTGTCACCTGTGTTTAATGCAAGAATTGTTCCATTTTCGTAACGCTGAGATGACATTTCTATTCAACTTAACTTTGACAATTTCTTTTTAGTATTTAATTGTAAACAGACTTGAACGGACCTTCTTTCAGAAGATAATAATTTCATGCTTGGTCCTGTGGAAAGTACGTCTCTCTGCTTACCGCTAAGGAACAGATCATTTAGCTGTAGTTGATGTCTTATTGTCAATGTTTTAGTAATATTTTGTCTATTCATTGAGGCTCTAGCAGCTATTTTCGAGTGCCTGTGCTTTGCTTCATATCTCATTGACCATATATTAACGAGGGGACCATATTTCAAAAGAGCTGTGTGGTAGTGAACAAGATTGTGGAATTTAGGTTTGAGTTTTTCGTTTGTTAGTGTCATGTACAGTTCATTTAGTTCGGCCACCAACGTCTGTAGTAATTTCTCTGTGCCAGGAATAATAATTCGTCGCAGTAATATATCAAGGATCTTCATCAAAGTTGTGTACAAACACCAGAGCTCATTGTCTCTAGGAACAAAGTCTCCAACAAGCAATCCAAAAAAACGTAAACATGTCAACATCTCTGATGCTGTGTAACGGATATTGCAATTTAATAAGTGCTCCATACTAACAGAACATGGTTTGTTCCTATTATCAGGTCCATAATTAAAAGCCTCTATTCTATTATTCAACGTGGAAAGCGTAAATAGTTCATATGTTCGAATATACGCAAGCAATAGGAAACTAAGGACATATTTTGATACGCCTTCTAGCACGTCATGCATAACATCTACTCCTATCTGATCAAATAAACAAAAACCATCTATATTCATCCACACACACTTTTCTTTAATGCCTGTCAATGAGGAATCTTTCTTTTGTAAATCATCTTCATAACTTTTAGCGTCTCGTAACAAAGATTTATTCTCGTAACATTGAACCTGTAAAATTTCTTTTCTCACTTTGCATACTCTACACGCAAAATTGGCTGAGAAACTTTCAACAAATCCTGCAATTGAGTGTAGACCGAGATTATCCCCAAGAATAAGAGCAAGTTCGAAATAAATATTACCTGTAAATTCTGGAATATCAATGAATATTCCAACATTTCTAAGATAATTCAGTTCATCTATTAACGGTTGAAAAACTACACTATTTCCGAACGCTCTTCTATCTTCAGAATGAAAGAGCAATACCAAGAAAATGTTTGAAAGAATTGAAGTTCTCGAAGGAGGAAGGCACGGAACAGAAACATATACGGCACCTAATTTATGTACACTACTACGACTGCCAAGAGGATTTCCAGTTTCATAATCATCGTACGATAGGAACAATGGAATGACAATGCGACCTTCATGATGATTTCGTCGTTCTTTCCAAACCGTTCCCTGAATGAAGTTTTCCACTACATTAGACTGGTGGACGAGATTGTCCATGCACTGTAACGTTTCTGAAAGCACGTTGCGTAGGGTAAAAAAGCGCTTCAACACATGTCTGAGAGATATAAAGTGTTCCACACAATTTATGGTTGCCATACTCCCAACATTACCTTTTGTGACATACTCCAATCTCTCACCGATTACAACAGACTTAGGTGGAATATAGCATCCTAATTTTTGAAAATATTGTAATCTCTTACTTTCTGTAGAGAAATCTGTTACAGGAGAAGTAATTAACGAAGAAAGTGTTTCAGCTATAGGTCCTGAAGATTCTGGAGCGATAAGGCCATTCTTTGACATTTCTTCTATACAGTTTTTCACACTAGGGGCAAGTGAATTAGAGAGCAAGTCTTGTAAACCATTAAATATCTTATGTATCGCATTACGGGGTAGCAGTACATTTGCATACAATGATGATACAAAAGTTGCAAGTGAATCGTTTACACTTAATAGATGTGATACTTTCCCACCAGTATTTGAGAAACTCTCTACTTTTGTGGTATGTTGGTCAGTCAACTGAATTGCATTTCCGACACTGAAGCACTTATCCTCTGTTATACTTGTCGAAATTGCACAATCATTTGACTTCATAGTACAGGTATGTTCCTTAAAGTAATGCCTTTTGAATGAATTGAACAAATTGAAAGAGCGTCTACAATTTCCTTCAACGCACTTATAAACTTCAAAAGAGAACTCGCTATGTTTGAACATGAAATGAAACTTGAGAGCTTTTAGATTTGGAACGCTAATGTCACATAGAAAGCACAGAACCATTTTAATGTATGAGACGTGCGGTATGAAAGAGTAAAAAGTTATTATAACAATTAATGACTGTTACATTCAAGTTACACTTTTATACATATTATTACAAAAGCTATGAAACTAAATATACTTGGATGATAATTATTTAAGAATTGTTGTTTCGTAAAAGATAAAAGTCAGAATATAGAACATGTATATTACGCTACTCCAATGTCACTAAGGAGAGTGTTGATGGCTGTTGATTCCTTGTCGTAAGTTGACGATAAATGGTAACATGATCTTTGAAGGAATGCCCACACATCATGAGATTCTACCGAATAACTAGCATTTAAGGACCATATAATCTTAAAACAGCAGTCCACGGCACTCATTATATTTGGTAACGTATATACCACATCATCGACTATTACGTGAAAGCCACTTACTTCATTCAGTTCTCTTCCTACAACCATGACGTATGGCTGTACTGTTAAATGCAGATCTTTGAACTTCGCCTGCCTTGCACTTATGCTGTCTTTTAGTTCTGCACACGTTTGTATTCTTGAGATGAAGCCCTCTTGTACTTCGGCCTTAGTTGGTCTCCAAATCTTCTGTGAAGTTTTCACATGAACGCTATTTACGTTCATAAGATAGGGTATGAGTAGAAAAGCTGCTAATGTTGATACTTCTTCCGAATCTGGAATAAAGTTGAAAAGTACTAGTAAATAAATTGATAAATGAATTTCTTACAAATAAGATTTAGTTCCATTGCAGAAATATAATATTCTTTGATGACGACAATGACAATGGTGGAATGAAACGAGAGAAATAACAGGAAACCTTCACACACAGTATTTGTCCCCTACAGGTTTCACTTAGCATAAGTGGGATCAAACTAGTGACTCCACGCACCAATGTGAGCGCTGTAACACTCAGCTACTGAAACTGTACGAATTCTCTGCATAACTCGGCTTTATTATTGCCGTGTCACGAATGAAACTTTCTCAGTTGCTACTAATTATAATAATAATAAAAAAAAAACTAATGCAATTTCCATAATATTTCAAGCGCTTTTAACCGGAAAGACATTTTTAAAACAAAAAATCAGCGAGATGTGAACATGCTACACTTTGTGAAATGTGCAACGTTTTCCCTCCATCCATGTCCTTTACCCGCATCCCAGCTCACCGTAGAAATGATTGTTTTGGATTGAATGTGTAAAGGCCTTTAACAACATGAAAGTAGGTAGCAAGTTAGAATCAAATTGTTCTTTTTGGGAGGGCTCTAGCTATGTTCAGGGTTGAGGTTTAAATCAGATGGATTAAAAAAAAAAAAAGTTTTTTTTAAGGACTTTGTTTGAGAAAGTACAACTATATAATAATTATTTATCCAGTTAAGAGTTAAAATCCCAATGACTAAAAGGTCTGCCCTGCAGAGGCAAAGTAGGGCTGGGAAGTATCGTTCTGAACCATCTTTGCTGGTATTGTCCCATAATTTGTTTGGTAGATCTATAGACAAACCTTATTTCTGAAGATCTTACCAAGGGATTGAACAGTGACCCTGTCGACACAAATAAAGATAGCATAATAGCTATTGAAGAAATATGTTTCTCATGCAGGAACTAGATGCCTTGATCTAGTTTAATTTCCTGCTGTTGTGACTGTATGTTGAGTGAAAAGAATAACAGACTTGCTGGAAGGAGAGTAAGAGGAAATTGAAGTACCATGAAGAAACCTATACACACCATTAATAAACAATTGGTTACTCAGCAAAACCAGATATACACAAAATACTTGTCCGATACAAAGCATATGGAACTGCTGGAATTTGAACCAGAGAAGTAAACGATTATCCAGCAGATCTACTATTGCCGTACCGCGACTGAAGAACAATACTCTTTCCCATGTCTTCCAGTCAACTTGTTCCCAAAGTTAAAAGCGAAAAAAATCTTACTGGACAGGGATTTCAATCAGCTAATGATCGGATAACCACAGTAGATTCCTGCTTTTCGGGACTTTCTAGAAACGTATGTTCTGGATATTATATAAGCATTGAGATCCAACTGAATTGTGTTTATTGTAGCTAAAGAAGACCACATTACTTGATATGTAAAATTATTATTTTTTTTTTATTTATTTAAGGAAAGGACATAAGGAGGGGTTCGGGCATCCAACTACTAAGTCTCATCAGCCCTTAAAGTGAGGCTAAGACGGAGGAACGAAGTTCGCCTGCCCTCAGATAAGGTACTACCCAGGCATTTATCTGGAATAGCTGAGGGCGATCAGAGCAGGCTAGGGTTCGTTCCCACGCTCGACCTACCCAAATGCTGCATGGGTGGCAGATGCGTTGAGAAATAAAAGTACTTCAAAGACGCAATTACATTCTTTCATTTTACGCCTCGAAATGTTCAGCTGACCCTCGTAGATCACGTTACATGAAAATGAAGTTGCACCAATGAAGCTTCTAAATTCTTATATCAACGTTATCTATAGCCATATTTTTCAAGCCGAGACAGAAGTGACGAATTACATAATGTAAACAAGTAAGTATTATTCCAAAATTTAAAGGTACAGTATACTTCAAATATACAAATGCAATAGTAAAACCCTGAATCAATTTGCGAAAACTGTTTGAGCTACCTATTACCGTTTTTGAGTTATAGTCCTTACTGTTGAAACAGGAGGTAGTAGATTTCTACCACTTCCGGTTCAAGGAAATGGGATCTAACCTTGCGATGCTAAATCAATTCCCAAAAGCCGCTTGTCGATACCACTGACCATTTCTTATTTATGGCCATTAATGTTGAAACCGGAAGTAGTAGTGAATTTCTACCGTTTTCGGATTTAGTATAAACGCAAGAGTAGAGATGGTTTATTTTCTTGAAATCGTTAATCGATTTCCGGAAACCGTTTGTCGCTAGGCATTACCATTTTTGAGTTATGACCATTAGTGTTGAAACCAAAAGTGGTCAATTTCCGGTATAAGTGAATGGTTGTTGAAGGAGATGCAACCAATTCTTTGGATGCTGAATCGATTTCCGAAAACCGTTTCTCAATAATTCTTACAGTTTTTGCTGTGACAGACAGAAAAATGAAAAAAAAAACTTTAAAACTCTATATATATATATATAAAAAAACTTACTTCAACCCTAAAA
Source organism: Thermobia domestica (assembly GCF_964235325.1). Classification (NCBI taxonomy): domain Eukaryota; kingdom Metazoa; phylum Arthropoda; class Insecta; order Zygentoma; family Lepismatidae; genus Thermobia; species Thermobia domestica. The sequence continues at coordinate 299,327,227 of NC_137458.1, read as the reverse complement.
ACCTGGTTTAAACCATAGAACTTGCTTTCTAGTTAGTACAGATATTTTTCTAAACTTTTTTCATATTTTCCTAAATGATATGTAACAAAGAAAGTCCATCTTTACCGTAGAAACTTTTCTTTCCTTAAGCAATTCGTTTCAGGATTTTCATGAACTTACTTCAATAGAATTAATGAAACAATTTCATCAGTTAATTTTACTCTGGATGCACACTTACGTTAATTGTCAAAGCATAGTAATACCCTTTTTTGGGGTCACTGTTTAAAGGTTCTGTTTTGTTACATACTTTTACACAGAGAAAAGTTACGTACCGTTCTTGTACTGTAGGAAATGAAACAGTCGACCATCAGAGTTTCGTGGTTTCTTCTTTTTCGTGGCAACGTCAAAAAGTTTTGACTTTAACACTGGGAAAGTTTCAAATAAGCAGATTGTGTTGTCTGAGTACATGTACTCATAGTCCTTAAGGAGCTGGAAAGAAAAAAAGTAATTATTTTCATTATTGTAGTAGCTAATTGCAATATAAATTAATATTACTTACAAAGACATTAAGATATATTATCATTACGGTGTTTCGCTACCAGTACCTGAGCTAGTTAAAGAAACGTGCCTGAAGAAATTACGCCTACTTGGTTAAAATACAGAATACTAGTATGTTTGATCCTTTCTTGCTTACAACAAAAGGTCTGCCATTGAGTGAATATTGTATATCTTTCCACATTTACTAGTTCGACAATAAGAAACATTAAATAAATGATGTTAGTAAGCATGCATCCAAAATCTAAATGAGATAGATATGAAATTTATTCCAATGAGCAATCCTGCGAGAAATACTGATAGCGAACAACAGAAAGTAGATGTTATAACACGACAAGAATACCTTGATATATTTCCAAGACCAAATGAAAAGTGTATGGTTACTTCTGTTAACAAATATTCTTTTATGCATCATTTTCTATTACATTTTTAAAATTAAGATCTTAAGGCATTAAATACATTCAATATTAAATATAAGTCCAAAAACCTCAAGATATTCTAATATCAACTTATCCCATTTGTCGTGGATGTCAAATAGAAGGAAGACGTGTGGTCATTTATGCTTCCCAGTGAGTGATCATTTATGCTATTATTTTCTGTTGTGCTTACTGTATACTGTGATCGGCAGAGAAGCGGGAGGTATCATAGTTGAATTTTATGCAACTCTATTTCAAAGTAACTGTTTATATAAGGAGCCTGTTTGATTTCTGCTGTTACGACTAAAAGGAACAGTTATTCGCCAATGGGAATGTCTCGTCTAGCAATCATTAACGGAGAAATGAGAACATCTTTAGGGCAGCACGTATGCTCCTTGCTCTCTGGTACTATATTTTATTCGGTTTACAATAATAATTTCTAAACTCCCTATATTTAGTCACAAACACCTTTGTTGGAATTTAATATCCCAAAATGCCATTATGTAAAAGTTATTATGACAAAAATAGCCCATGTGCGCAGGTCATCACTACTGGAACATATGTATTAGGTAATTTATCACAAATGGAATAGTATTGTGCAATCAGAGTTATTAGTTAACTATATTTCAAATCAGAAGTAATTAAAGGTATAAAACACATTCTAAATTTAACATACTAACCTTATATGTTCCAGCAGTGGTGAACTTTACTGCTCTAAAACATCTCAATAGCTCAGGTGTAAATTTTGAACGCCTTTCATCGCAACGTCTTTAAAGCAAAATAATGAAGACATTTCCTATTTACATTTTATATATATCATTGCAGTGGCATTCATTAATTACAAAGTCATTCTATTCCAGTTTTTTGACCGGTAATAATATACATTATGTAAATGTAATATATTTATTCCCCTATATGTGAATCTAAAGTGCATTAAAACCATTTACATAGAATTAATCTTTGTTACTGTAGGAGAACAGAAGTTCATAGACAATTTCTTAGTTCCCTTCGAAATACGTGTCTTCTTATATACTCTTTCAGCACCAGAAACCTCCTAGGTTCATGTATGCAGGAATAGGTATAATACATTACGTTAGGGTGAATTTGTAGGGTGAATTTGTAATTAGTGAATACCACTAAAGTCTATAAATACGCGTAAAATGTAAAAAATAAACATCTCATAGTATAGCTTAGACATTTCGACGAAAGGCGATCTAGATTTACGAGTGAAATATTGACGACCACGTTTCGAGTAAAAATACTCATTACTAATGGAACACAAAGTTATTATATTACAATTCAAATGGTTTGTAACATGGTTTTCGTTTCTGCTTACAAAAATGGCGTTTGGTACTAGCAAATTGATCTAATACCCATTCAATTTACCCAGGATGTCAATAAGAAACAATGTGTAGCTTACCAGACAATACCCCAGAGGCTTCCTCAATACTTTAAACTCCTGCATGTATTCTTGTATTGTCGGTCCGTCAGCAGATAATATACGTGATAATCGTGCACATGTAGTCAATTGCCATTTCTTCTCAACTGTCTGCCACAGTTCGGTAGAGTGTCGCAACCACTGCAAGCAGTCTTCAAGATCTATATCATTGATCTCAATTCCAGTTGATAAATTTAATTCTGTGCAACGTTTTCCCGGAGTACGCTGTATTTCATCGGTTGTAGTTGATGAGGATGAAGCTGTTGAAGACCTACTAGAGTGAATTAAACCATTAGCTCTAGCTTTTCTCTTTAAGTTATGAATCATATCAGGAAGCTTTCCTATGACTCTGTTCACCATACCTCGTGAACTTTCTGCACACACTTTGTTGAAATAGACTGATGTCAGCTCTTTAGGAAATACCTTCTTTATTTCCTGTGTCCAATACACGTAAGTGGAAGTCGTAATATGTTTGGATGGATCGTCCCTTAAAATATGACTACAAATTAGTTTAGTCAACGTTCGCCGTGCTGACACATCCAATGGAACTGTTCTGTCTCTTCTAAGTAGACACTTTCCATCAAAGGCATCTTTGAGAATGTCTACAAGTTTCTGCAATAAACAGAAGTACACCGTGACCTTAGTGAATTAGATTTTTTTATAATGTCATGCTATCCCCATTCATGTTCACTCTACAGTGTTCAGTGCTGTACAAAACTATCTTTCGTTGTAATCAAAAGTATCGGGACAGGCCAGTAATAACGAAATAGGTGGACGGAAGAAAATTCAATGTTGCTAGTGAGTATTAATAGAAAAACTGCATTAAAGGGCTTACTGCCATTACAACAGCCATCTTTGATTCCTCCATTTTAGACACCACGTAATATTTTTCAAATGGAAAAGTTGTGTGACATTAATTTAGACTAAAAAGACTTTCAAACGAGAATCTGAACTCAAATTTGACCAATCACCATTCGTTTAGTATAAAATCACGCGTAACCCATTCCTTTAAATATATATCGTCGTATGAAAACCAGAGGAACGTAACTCTATTTTTGTAGGTTTAGAGGAGAGAGAGGAAAAAAGTTGTTTTTCCCAAACAATTGAATCGTTGAGCTCGAAAACCGGTCATCTCCATCCAAGCAAATTTCAAAGGAGTGGCAAACAAAACTAAATTAGTCAATATTCATCCGACATATAGGGCTGTTTTAATTTTCGGACCGTAGAACGGACATTTTTCTACTTTCCAAAATGAAAATAAAACTGTATGTCACATACATATTGATTAATTTAGTTTTGTTTGTCACTCCTCTCAAATTATCTTCGATGGAGATGACCGGTTTTCGAACTCAACGATTCAATTGTCCTTTTATTAAGATGGTAAACACATTATTGCATAACAAACAAGTCAATGACAAAGTCAACTTCAATAACACTTTAATAACAGCAAGTGGGGCTTTCAGAATTATGTTCATAATCTAAGCAAACAAAAATTCCATTCTTAGAGTTACGTTCCTCTGGTTCTCATACGACGTTATGTGATATCAAAATAGAGGAATTCAAGATGGCTGTCATAATGGCAACACTCCCATTTAATGCAGCTTTTCTATTAATACTCACTTGCAATATTGGATTTTCCTCCGTCAACATATTTCGTTAATACTGGTCTGTCCCGGTACTTTTGATTAACCCTATATAAATATGGGCCCCAAAATGTCTCCGTTCAGTCACATGCTACACAAAATTCGAAAAATTATGTTTCAAAACGGTCTTGCTTGAAAACTATTGAATCTACTGCAAGTTCAAGCAAGAACCAACGAGCGAGAAGTAAATGTATAGTGATACCCAAGAAACTATATACAGGGTGCGGCAGCGTTCGTAGCGTAATTTGACTTGAATTGCACAATGACGTCCTGCATGAATGCGCGCCAGCTCGTGCCGCATTCGTGTACTAATGAGCTGCCATTTCGAGTGTGACAGTGATATGGAGCGGTGGAGTGCACAGCATCGTGCCTTTGCTGTTGAAAGTTATTTCAAGAATAACGACTCTGTTATTGCTACCCAGCGTCTATTTCGGCAACATTTCAACTTGGGACGTCATGGGAAAGTTCCAGGTGGACGGACCATTGTGAGGTGGTACGTGCATTTCGAACAACAGGTACTGTTTGCAGTGGCAAACCGGGAAGAAATGAAAGAACTGTGCGGACACCAGAAGCCGCGGAAAATGTTCGTGCTGCAATATTGCGTAGGCCAAAAAGATCTGCTTGTCGTCATTCGCAAACTGTGCATATGTCCGATCGCTCATTCAGGAGAATATTGCACGAAGATCTCCATTTTCACCCATATAAGTTGCAGATTGTTCAGGAAATTAGGCCTTGCGATTGGATTTCACGAGAAATATTCTGCTTAACCATGTGTGATCTCCTTCGCCAAAGTCCACAAATGTTGCATACCATCCTGATGTCAGAGGAAGCTCATTTCGAGTTATGTGGTTCAGTGAATAAACAGCATATGCGTTATTGGTGTGATGTAAACCCGCATGAACTGCACATCAAGCCCTTGCACAGTTCTCGTGTCACAGTGTGGTGTGGAGTTGCTTCCTTTGGAATTATTGGCCCTTACTTCTTTGAGGATGACAGTGGTGTGGCTGTAACTCTCACCAGTGAACGCTACCTAAAGATGCTGCAAGACTTCGTTCTTGCCCAATTAAATATAGTCGATGTGGATGTGGAACAATTATGGTTTCAACAAGATGCAGCGCCCTCGCATACAGCCAAAATTTGCATGAATTTCTTGCGACAGACATTTCCAGGTAGAGTAATTTCCCGTTTTGGTGACATTTCCTGGCCGCCTCGCTCACCTGATCTTTCATGTGCAGACTTTTTCCTTTGGGGCTACCGTGCCACCATTCCTGAGTTGAAGGATCGCATCAGAATTGCCATCGGCAATGTCCCAGGGAACACATTACCCCGAGTTATGGAAAGCTTCCAACGCTGCCTAGATGAATGTGTTGTGCAGAGGGGTCATCAATTGACAGGAGTCATATTCAAAAAGTAATCCACGCAATGGACAATGACTTACACATTAGTAAATTGCATACCTTTAACTATTAATTGACATAAGAGGTAATACATAAATCACAATTACTGCCTGATGGTATGTTGTTAATATCCTACTATGAACGCTGCCGCACCCTGTATAATTACATGATTTAACATTACAGATGTACTGTACCTAATCACGTTACCGATTATTGTTTTCATAAATACTTTGGTTTAATTATCAGAATGCCTACAAAGAGAAATGTATCTCTACAACCAGCAACTTCAATACATTCTCTAAAGGAATCAACATTTGCGAGCGTTTCATAACTCTATAAATTGGAACTTCAGGCACTAAGGCCTACGAGCACTCTATTTAAGGCTCCCATACGTCCCAGTTTTACCAGGACACGTCCCTGTGTCCTGAAGTTTTTCGCCTTGTCCCGGTTTATCATTAATTGAAAATCGAAAGCTTTCACAAGATAATGAAACCGACTTATACTTTTTACATTGCAAAACCACGCTGAGGAATTGTAACTATCATTCTACTTGCAGGTTTCTGTAATTCTTCAATCTTCATATTTCCAAGCTTTCAACTCTTCTTTAGAGTCTTGGTCACGGTGCTTAAAAACAGGAAGAAAAAGAACAAAACCGTCAAGGAATAAAAAGGAACAGACTTACCAAGGGGAAGAGCTGTGTAGAAAACACGTTGTCAAATGCATCAGCGATCTGCAGATGTTCTTGAAGCAAACTAAAATATGGCGGAGTCAGTTTATGCGTCTTTACTGTTTCTGTTGGAAGGTTGCCAACTCATTATATTTGTATTATCATGCTAATGCTGGGAAACTTTTGTGATACCCTCCTCCCATTCGTCACTCACCATCCCTTGTCTAGATTTAATTTTGTTTTTGTTTTCAAAAGAATAAATAAATTTTCAACAACCGGTCTCTCTACTTCATTTCTAGCTCCAAATAAAATTTTTCAATCTCCTACCCTGTGTTGCGTTTCTTTTAAATGTTTCGATAAACCTGACACCGGATTTTCCGCTTTCGAATTCGTAATGTGTTCTTTTACTCGGACTTCTAAATTTCTTTTCGTTTTGCCTATGTAACTCTTGGCAACTGCATTTTTTTTTTTTTTTTCGTAAATACCTGCTTTCTCATTGGAATCTGTGCAATAAGTCTTAAATTGGACGACATTTTTTTCTAGAGTTTTAGGTGGTTTAAAGACTGTACGTAAACCGTATTACGTGTTGATTCTATTTAGTGCAGTTGTCAGTCTAGGAAAAATAGGCAATCATACCCATCCCTTATCCTTCATGTCGGTTTCAGGTTAATCGGAACTAACATTCTGACTCCACCATTCTGACTCCGCCATATTTTAGTTTGCTTCAAGAACATATGCAGATCGCTGACGCACTTGACAACGTGGTTTCCACAAGCTCTTCCCCTTGATAAGTCAGTTTCTTTTCACTCCTTGATGATTCTGTTCTTTTTCTTTCTGTTTTTAACCACCGTGATCAAGACTCCAGGGGAAATTCGAAAGCTTGAAAATTTAAAGATTCAGGAATTACAAAAGCCTGTAAGTAGAATTATTCTTTTTGCTTTATATTCGGACAATGCTATAGGAGCACAGGTTCAATCTTAATTTTATAATTATTCTAATCGTTGCTTCACCGGATGTGACATCATGTTAAAAATGAAGGGGAAATTTACCAAACGACGACTGATATTCAGTTGGGGCCCGCAGTGTTTAAATCCCCCGAACTGTCACTCTTATTACGAGAGTTTAGAATGGATACCCCGTTTTCCAATCAGAACACGTCGTGTAACTTGTGTGAGAGAGGAAAGAGGGGAAAACATCGCGAATATTTACTAGTTTGTAAGATGTAATTTTTTTTTCAAAATATGATATCCTTAACTCTATTATGAAAATTGCTTTTTAAAGCTGCATTCCTGTCATTTTATTTTATCATGTAAATAAATAACTGTAATTAAACCCCATATTTAAACTTTGTTTCATATCTCTGAAGTTCCAAACATATTTATTACCATCTGTACTTATTTTAAATTATATAACCTTTCCAAGTTTTTAACCTAACGTATCAATAGTAACAACGATTCTTATATTTAAATCAGTATATGCAGGTAAAACAATTACCAAGTTTTCTTTCGTATTCAGTTGTTCATCCATATCACCCTGTATATGTTTATTAAGGCTACAATCTGTTGCTGAATCAGAAATACTATTCCCTGGCATACAACTGGTGTCTCCCTGTGATTTTGTAGATACATCTGGAGCGGGCATTACAACTATATCAGCACTGTCAAACTCGAGTACGTCTTCTAATGATGGTTCAATATCAGTAATCTCCACTTCCTGTAATATGTAATTTGGTTGAAATTGTACATAAGTCATATTTCTCCACTAACACGAAAACTTTATTTTGACATCGCGCTAAAAGATACTATTTAGAACACGTGTAATTATATAACACTACAATATAAGTAGGTAAAACCTGATATGTTTTTATTGTATTCAAACAATTATATGAAGCATGCATTAAATCAAAATCAACAATATGTCATTCATTTAACAATTATTGAATTACAAAGTATTGAAAATGAAATTTTTGAGTTTTACGTCTCACGGTTATGCCGGTTAGGCTAAAGGAGACGGTGATGATGAGTAATGAATGAAATGGTGTAATGAAGAAAGTGGGAGGAAACGGGAAAACCCCGAGAAAACCCACGCACACGGTGTTTGTCCACCACAAAGTTCACTTGGCGGGAGGAGGGTTTGAACCAGGACCCCATGCACCAGAGGTGAACGCTCTACCACTGAGCCACCGCGGCCCTACAAAGTATTGAATTTCACTTTAGACACTTAGAAAGAAACTATAAATATCGCAAAACTAAAGAATACAAAGGCTTTTGTGAATTGTTAGAGTCGTCAAGTCCAGGAGGCTTAGGTGGGCGGGTCATGTAGCTAGAATGGAAGAAAGTAGAAACGCTTTCAAAGTCTCGACTGGAAGACCAATCGGAAAACGACCATTACGAAGACCTAGGCGCAGATGGGAGAACAATATTAAGATGGATCTCGCAGAGATTGGAATACAAAGTAGAAACTGGATGCAGTTAGCTAAGGATAGAAGTCAGTGGAGAGCTTTTGTGAACGCGGCATTGAACCTCCGGGTTTTATAGGTCATAGAGTTAGTTAAAGAATACAAAGCACATAAAGGTGTGTGTGTAAAAAAAAAAAAAAAAAAAAAAAAAAACTTATGAGCAGTGCTTATTTACAATTTTGTGCACATTGAATTATCTCTTCTTGTGCCGACGAAACCTACAGTAGACGAAAGCTTCAAAATTCTACGATAGTTTTGCAATACTTTTCTTTCCTTGATTTTTTCATTTTAAAAAGCCGCTGTATCTTTTAAAGATTATATATAGATCTGGTGGAAAGGTTAGATTAGGTTTACATTTAAGCGTCACACAGTTATGCCATGTCGGCTAAAGGAGACAGACCTACTGATTATAGTGGAATCCGAACTACTTTTTCGTTTAACAGTACCCAACTGGAAATCGTACCAGGGTCCACGCGCATCAAATGCAAGTGTGCTAGCCACTAGACCCAGCGGAGGTCCAACTGGAGGAAAGAAACGACCTGCCATATGTTTTACAGGAACATGCATTGACTTATCCATAATCTTTAGTTGTGTACTACTTAACGTACAAGTATTTATGTAGCTAATTTCGTTGGGATGGGGATGAGACGTTTATGGTTGCAAGACTTCCAACATTGTAAAGGAGAACACATTCGGTTGGCAACAATGTTAGTTTGGTGATGTTAGCTATTATGCCAAACAATATCCTGCCGATATTTCAATGGTGTAACATTTCGGAGTTTAGTTGTCTATTAGTTCAAAAGTTACGACGTCGTAACAAGATAAAGGGCCCATCTTGTATAACTATTATCTCTATGAACGTAATTGTATATATACAAGAGAGTGTCGTTCCACAGAATGAAACTACAGTACACTTCCAAACTACGCAAGTTCATAAAATCCCGAATCGATTTTCGGAAACCGCCTGTAGCTAGCTATGACCGCTTCAGAGTTATGACTTACTGTTGAAACCGGAAATGATCGACTTCTACCACTTTCGGTTTAACTTGGAGGTTCTTCAAGAAGGGGGAACGAATTCTTGGGGTGCTGAATCGATTGACAAAAACCGCTTCTCGATAGCTCTTATCGTTTTAGCTGTGATACCTTGATAGACAGACAGCCGTTCTATAACACTTCTTCAGAGTTTCTACAGATCTTGAAAAATCTATTTCCCTGACTTCTCGCTGACTTTTACTGACCTGACCTTTCATGACTGGTGTCAGAAAACGCTGGCATATAAATAAGGAATAAATAACATTGAATATTTATATATAAGAAGAGACAAATAGTAATCAATTGCTTATAAGTACAACAAAAAATAGAAATAAAAACCAAATAGGTATTATAATGGTTGGCTAAGCTGAAATTGGTGTACAATTAATGTTAGAAAAATATATTTTATAAAATTTCCCTGGCTTTCCCTGATTTCCAGTCTTTTTCCTTGACCTGCAATATTTTCTCTCAGTTCTCTCTGAGAAGTAGGAACCCTGTTCTTACACTTATGCATAGCATCGTTTGGAAGTGTAATATAACTATACGATACCTTTAAATACTTTGGAAGCTTTGTCATTTATATACTTCAGATATGCTAGTAATGATAAAACTACGAATAAGTAAAATATACAACTAACCGCAGAATCACAGTCTACTAGTGGATGCATATCTTTCTTCCACATGTTCCAATGTTTCCTGAACAATGCTCTGTGTCCCACTTTTGGAAACAGAGAATTTATGTCTTCGCCTTGGAGCATGGCCATTATGTTGCTAGTAATTTCATTCTCTGGAAAATATATTAAATAATTACACTTCTGTAGGACAAAATAAGACTGCAAGGTGTGATGTGATTACGGGGCCAGATTACTAAAAATGATACAAAAGCTAACATATTTTCTTCTGCCTGTTTCTCGTAAGTGGAAAGAGATAATGAAATGTAACTTACCACAATAATAGATAATGTTATTCTACACCCGAAATATGAATCGGAAGAATTTTCAGTGTTGCCATCCATAGAAATTAAAGTGTGGCCAGAATATGAATTACCCAAAAATCTAGGTTAAGGCAGGACTAGAAGAAAGAACTCAAGGATATTTGATGACTTATCATGTATTGGTTCCTTGTTAACTACTTTCTAAATAATATTTGTAATTATTTTGTAATAAGCTTTCTGTATTTGTATTTATTATAAATTTTCTGTATTTGTGTTTATTATAAAGTTTATTAATCATCTCTGCCGATGTTTGAATGGTGCAAAATTTCAACGTTTTCTGTATTAGTTTTTCAGATATTTCCAGATAGAGTTTTAAATGCCTCACCCTATATATAATAGTAGCTTCACATACCCGCTTCGCTGCGTCTGACCAACAATTCCACCCTAATAAACAGAATTTTCGAAATTCCCATTTTTACTAAGATATCAAAAACCACTGAAACACGTGTCAAATTATTTAAAATCAGAAGTCCAAATACACAACTTCAAAATTTCTAACTTAATGGCCCAAAAGGGTATTCCGAAGAATGCTAATGATTAGGAGATATGCCCATCTTATTAAAATACTTTCCCCTCTTCCTCGTCGAATTTCCATAAATCATTCCTTAGAGATACTCTATGTCACGAATCCTACGTCCCTTCAAGTTTCTAAGTTAAGCAATTTCCATCTTATTAAAATATTTCCCACCCCCTTTTCCCCTTCCATCCTTTTATTTTCTTCTAGGCAATATGTCAAAAAACTCTGAAGCACGTGTCTAATTATTTTAAATGAGAAGTCCAAACCCCAAATTCCATGTTTTTAACCTTCAATGTTTCGACATATCGATATTTTACTGTAATAATTACAAACACACACCTTTCTTCATTTTCCTTTTTTTTCTTCCCATTTTTTATAAAATATAATAAAAGACTGAAACACATGTCAAACTGTTTAAATCAGAAGTCCAAATATAATTCGTCAAGTTTCTAACCTTAAAGAATTAGGAGATACGGACATCTTTACAATATTTCCCACCCTCTTTCCCCCATACCCGCCGAATTTCCAGAAATCCTTCTTTATTGCTACCCTACGTCACAAACCCTATGTACTGACCAAATTTCAAGTTTCTAGCCTAAGCGGTTTGGCTTGTGCGAGGGTCAGTCATTCATTCAATCAGTCACTCAAGACTTTGCATTTTATACATAAAGATCTGATATTGTCCCACTGCACGATGGCACCATACTTCAAAAGAGGTTGGTTTTAATCCAAATTAATATTAGCTTTCGTATAAAGTAATTGTATCACCATATAGTATAAGGGAATCGTTTAAAAAATCACTCTCCATTATGAAGAACATTGTATGTACACAGCCTTAAAATTTGTAATTATTTCAAAATCGAATAAACTAAGTTGAAGGCTATGAATTTGTACTACTTCCGTTGGTAATGAATGCTGCGTCTCAAGCACTTACAGCAAAAGCCAATAACTACCATTATCGAGCATCGAACAAATGAACTACAGTGGGGACTTGTGGTCTTGCACTATTAACTTTGTCCTCTGGTTATTATTTTGACTAAGACACAGCCACAACAAGATTTTAATAAAATCTATTTAAACTTTCACTTATTAAAATTTAACTTTTTTAAATACCGGAAATCAAATACGGAGTAAGTTCAATATCTGAAAGGAGCATGAAGCACTGAACACTTTGACCTTAGTAGAAAACAAAAATATATTTTTTTTAAGATACTTTCAATATTCACACCCTAAAACTATAGTATGACTTACTGAAACACTTTATGCCTAATTTCTACCATCTTAAGACGTATAGTACGTATAATCGTTAAATAACAATAAAATACATTGTATTAACACATTTAACATTACTAGATCCTTAAAAACAACTTTCAACTTCATGTCGTTTAGCATTTATTAAAAATTCAAATTGTGATAAAATTTAGTTGTGATTAAATTTACACTTGTTGATCTTCCAATTAAGATTTAAGAAAAGCAATATTAAATTATTAGAATACTAACATTGCCCTGCAGACAAGTAGGACAAATTCAAAGAAACAAATTTTATCACATGATCTCGCCCCACTCCCTTCTTCTTTGCTCCTCCGAGTGCGAGTTATTCGTTAGAAAATCTTGTTTTTGAACAACCATTCTTTAAACTATCAGAAAACATTTGAAGAAATCGGTGTATAAACTGAATTTGTTACATGAAACCTTTTATCTAAATTTTTCTAATGATTATTGTAAGCATTACAAAAGTTTTTTTTTTTTTTTTTTTTTCGCAGCGATTTGACTCTTCATTATACATGTAAGTAAAAGCTCTGTTATTACAATTTTGCGGCTATTTACTGATTCCTTTAGTTTTAATATTAATAAAAGGAAACAGCTACTATGGAGGCTAGTCGTGAATGTATCATATCCAATTAAAAATCTGCGGAGAACACATAAGAACATATTCAATTTCTACAATATTTATTATTTTTATATGTATACCGTTGGAGAAGGTAACATATTATTTATTTTCATTACTTTTACTTTCGCATTCTCTGTTTGTTTATATTTCTTTTCAACACCCACATTATACCTAAGCAAATAGACTATTGACAGAAAGCTTCAGACACTCCGCGCTCTCGGTCCAGTCGTAGCGTTTTAGCATCTTGGAACCTGAGAGGATGCAACTTTATTCTTTTGATAACATATACACTGGTTAACCCATTGTAGATTTACTACCGGTATTTTATATTTAAGTCACAACAACTTTTCACTTGCACTTACTAGAATCTCATAAAGATGTATAAGCTATTGAACATTTCATGGACACGGTTAATTAACAGAGCTGCAACATCGTACATTAACACTAATTTTTAATTAATAAACACGGAAGAGAGGAAAGGACTCAAAGCAAAAGGGGAGAAAATACAAAAACTGAGACTTTCTATCATAAACGAACAGATTCACATTATGGGCCTCTTCTATATTCCCTTTCTTTTCATATTAAAAGCAAGAATAAAACAACTCCTAACCAAAATTGACACTTTACAACACAAAGATATATATATTAGCTGAACGTACTCGATTCGCTGCGTCAAACAAAAGAGCCCCTTCCACCATCAGTGTTGCTAACAACCTCTGAAGAAAAAAGGCTAGATGGCCCTAACAAATAAGCTTTTTTATGCAAAATAAATATATATAACTAGATTTTGAGCTGCTAACCTAAATTATAGATTTTAAATGCCTTTTTGTGTGTGGGATTAAAAGTAAGTTATAGTAAAATTTGAAATGTTGAATTTTATTCAGTGAAGACTAACAGGTAACATATATGACTCTCAATAACAAATTACTTTGTGAAAGTAAACAGCCAGAATTATCAGTCGAATATAAATAAATAATAGATGACGTCGCAGCTAGCTGAGGTGTGGAACTGGATGCACCGTCGTTGGATTGCGTATTGGTTGTGTAGACTGGAGGGCGCCATGGTTTAGTGGTAGAGCATTCGCGTAGCCTCTGGTTTGATCTTAGCTCGTACCAAGTAGGGTTTGTGGTGGACAAACACCGTGTGCGTGGGTTTTCTCGGTATCCTCCCACTTTCTAGATTCCACCATTTCATTCACTTCTCATCACCAGTTGTTTTAACCTATGCGGCGCGGCATATTTGTGCGTCGTAAAACTCAAAGATTTTTTTTTCTTTGTGTAGGCTGCCATTCTCCCAACAAAAGTATAATTTCTCCGCAGACCCACACGAATCATCATGGTTGCATTGAGTGTTTTCAAGCTGATTAGAAGTCCTATTTGTTTTCTTTAATAAACTAACACAATCTCCGTAGCATGAAGAACCGAAAAAGTTAATAAATTTGTATGAGAAAACTCTCATTCTTGCAATGAAATGCGAAATTTAAAATAATTTAAAAGCACTTGACCGTTACGGGAGCGACATTAAAATTATTTCTCAGTCGACAATTATTGTTAAGTAGCTGTAAAGCTGTAGGTAGGAAGAGAGAAGAAGAAAAATTAAGAATTTGTTGCGTAATAAAACACCCTTTCATGGGAAATCAATTAATACGATTGTATATAATGACAAATATTCTTCTCTTTTTATGTTTACACTTTATTTTCAAAGAAACAAAATGAAATGAAATCTTTGAGTTTTACGTCCCACGGTTATGCCGGTTAGGCTAAAGGAGACGGTGATGATGAGTAATGAATGAAATGGTGGAATGAAGAAAGTGGGAGGAAACGGGAGAACCCCGAGAAAACCCACGCACACGGTGTTTGTCCACCACGAAGTTCACTTGGCGGGGGCTGGGATCGAACCCGGTACCCCAAGCACCAGAATTTCAAAGAAACAGTATTGCGTAATAAAACACCCTTTCATGGGAAATCAATTAATACGATTGTATATAATGACAAATATTCTTCTCTTTTTATGTTTACACTTTATTTTCAAAGAAACAGTATTTTTAGAATTAATTTAAGGGCTAATAAAAAAGAGAAAAAATGGCAAAAGAGCTTCATCAAATCAGCTATATTTAAGGTTTTCGTAAATTTGCATAGCTAAATGCCTCTTCAAATAGGCTAATTTTTTTTCTTTCCGCCTCTTTTCTCCTCCTTTTCACTAAAATATCAAAACAATTAAACACGTGTCAACTTATTTTAAATAAGAAGTCGAAACATAGAACTTCAAGTTTCTAAGCTTAAGGGATTCAGAGATATGGACAACTTATTAAAATAATTTCCACCCTCTTTTCCACACCTAAGCCGTCAAATTTCCAAAAATTCTTCCTTAGTGGTATCCTACGTCACAAATCATATGTACTGTCAAAATTTGAAGTTTTAAATTCAAGGGTCACTCAATAATAATGCCAGAAAGGATCATAAAAATTTCGCTAGTATTTACGAACAGCCTCAATTGTGCTGATACATTTCATTTTTCAACACTATGATACCTCCCTTGCATTGCTTTTGCAAATTACAAATCTTGTCATTCAGTTACACCAACTATTTCTCAATTAATAGTTATTCTGGTCAAATTCATTCATTCACTTTCTTTCGTCTTTATAATCATGCATATTGTACGAATTTGTGCTTGTGAACAAGACTCGTCAGGGTAAAAGATACATAAACATACATAAGTCTAATATACATACAAATTAAATTGAAATACTAAGCTACGTCTACTATATAAAAGAAACACAAAAATAGGCATTGCAAATACTATCAGTAATCAAATTCATTTACACATCGTATATAAAAGAAATGAAATAGATATCAAAGGGAAATTCAGTTTGTAACATGCCGTGACTTTCGGCATTACATACTGCATTAAATACCATATTTGCCGTCACTGTCATGAAGCCAACAAAATAAGCCACAATTCGGTGCTGCAGTAGTTTTGGCGCACCACACTTTGGAAGATTTACAGGCAAATTTTTAATACTTTCCATGAAAAGACACATTTATCAGGATGAAATTTCTGCAGGCTACAGAATAAAACAAAATAATAAGACTATATTTTAGGTTTACAAGTGTAATATCGTTACAAGTTATTTACGACCGATAAAATAATTGGAGTTTCTATTTTCCACCGGCTGCATATTTCTCCACAGTGTACAGATCCTGTATTTTATGTTTAAAAGTGGAGCATTATACTAGTATGAAACCATGACAAGTGTTAATGAAACTTGTATCCTGGCTTAAACCCACTTTCTACTACCCTAGCCTTCGCGTATACTCACCATCGCCGACGCGCCGTCCCTTCGGATTCAACCCGCGCTAATGCGACGGCGAGTTAGCTTCGCCCTTCCGTCAATCGGTTAGATACGATTCGTGCTTTTAGTGGCCACCTATCATAGGTTGGTTTGTGTTTTGGGTAATAGTTAAGAACAGCTACTTCTCATCTCCCGTGCACGAGGACACATCTTACTGTTGCACTACCTAAACGCCCTAAGTACAAGGGCAAGAACTCAGTCTATTACCTACTTTTTAACATCTAAGATAGTCAATGAATAATTCCTGAAAGTATGGCGTTTCTCGTCCTTCCCTAAATGGGAAGTACGGCTCCTTAACTATAACCTTTTTTAAGAACTCTTTTGTTTGCCTCCTTGAATTTTATCTATGTCACGTGAAATATTTTTATGCTGCCCAGTAGAATCCTTTTAGGACACAATAAGAAGAAAACTAGTGAAAGAATTTTAATTTTCCAACAATTCTTTCGGCTTACGTCCAGTTTCAAACCTTCAAAAATGCAGTTAAACCATTAATGATTGTTCGATTAGGTTAGTTTAGTGTTCCCGGTAATACTTTACTTACACGAACTGTGATTTTAGCCGCTTTTCATAGAAGTTGGTTTTCATTTCATAATATATTCTATTTTCTTGTGTAATTCTGTAAAAGTCAAAGCGGAAATATGGTATTCAACGTACCGATTCACCATCCTATACGACTATCATGCTCCTCGATCATCGGAACATTCATCGTATTGCAAATAGTATCAACTTCTACATGCATTTTCTCTGTGTTAATGAAATTCGTACCCTTGCCAAAACCCACTTTCTAATACTCTAGCCTATTAAACATAACTTTACTGCCAAGATTACACACATAAATATCACCTAAGAACTCCAAATCATTTCTTACTTAATTTCTCTCCTGTAATTTTTTTTTTTTTTTTTTTTTAACGGAGGAGAACCTTTAAACTTAACCCATCCTTCCTAGTGGTGCGCCAAAAGTAAACCTGTACGCACAATTCAACAGCATTATCACATCAAATTTATGTGTGAGGTGTTTCGTACAGACGTAAAGCGAAAGCTACGTTTCAGTTTATGTTAACAACTAGCAAGACACTGCTATTTTTCGAAGGTCTATGAACCGGGTGTAACGATACATACTTACATGATCAACACAAACTTACCTTCGAATAATGGTATATATTGTTCCAATTTCCATGTTGTTAATAATGTTCTTGTTTCCTGCATCTTAATCGATTTAACGGAAATATTACACCACTTTCCTCTGTGATTACACTATTGCATACACATATGCCGCCTTACAGATAACCGCGACAGAACAGCGATGTTATTTTTTCTTTATCATAAAGCAGAGCGCCAATTTCCCTGCAACGGCAATTTCATTGTCTAAAATACCACACGTACTCGGTAATTATCAAATGCGTTGCGTGTTTACCGATCTCTCCTTATTTGAAGTAGCCGAGTAAATTAGTTAGATGTAATTTTTCAAAATTAGTAGCCTAGAATTAGGTTAAAACAGCAAAGTATGATTTAACCGAACACTGCTACGTTACAATAACCCAGAGAATTTCTTCAATGAGAGTATTTTTAACAGATATTCGGCTACTGTCAAACGAGTTTTCATTTAACCCTGGCTTAGCAAACCCTCCATTTTCTCAGTGCGTCGCGGCTGCTTTTACCGCCACCAGCTATCCCATGCCGAGTTCCTTTCAAGGTGCTTTTGATCCTTGGGAACAAAACGAAATCTGCTAGTGGCAGAGCCGGGTTATACGGCGGCTGGGGCTACACTCAGTTTGGTCAGCAACTCGAAGACAATAAGCGCGGTGTGAGTTGACGCTTTGTCAGAATGCAAGATCCAATTGTCGCGAATTTAGTTTCGGACGCGTCGAACCCTGTTGCGCAACCGTTTGAGCACTTCACAGTAAAACTCCTTGTGTCACATGAAAGTGGCTTTTTATTTCGTCGCCCCGTCACCGTAGGCTTTCCGAAGTATTTCGAGCGTCTCCGCCCCGCTTTTACCCAGTTTAACACAAAATTTGATTTCATAACGCTGCTCCAAAAACTGGTTCATTTTTTGCTCAACGAGGGTGCAGTAGATACTTCTGCGCGGAGTGTGACCCTGCCTCAAGAACTGCTCGCAGGCGACTGACACCGGTCTCGTTTCCAATCTTTAGATTCCCCATCAACTTCTCCGCCCCGTCAGTCAAGTTGCCAACTACAAAACATCATTCCGGGATCTTCTGGGACAAACCCTGTAAATTCGTCTTTGATTGATATTCTAAAGCAAAGGTTTATTATAAGTGGGCACTGTTTACAAGATAGATTAAACAACCGCACAGGCGCGCACTCAGAAGTTTTTGGAGTGGTCCAGTTTCTTGAGGTGTCCAATAAGTCAATGTAGTGTTGAACCTGTGTTATTCTGCACTGCACCTGAAAAGACGATAATTGTTAATTACTGCCACCTATATCTTCACAAAAATATGATAAAGTAGATTATTTTTATAAAACAAAAGAGCACAGATGAGATATAAAATAAAAGTGTTTTATTTTATGCTGAAAGCTGAATGATGAATGTATGATGAATATTGAAAGCACTCACTAGCGGATCCAGAAGAATCATTTGGAGGGGGCGGTTCGCTTCTTGGAAGATGAATATAGCCTCAAAGTGACCAGAATTTTAATTTGCAAAAATGGGACACATATGAATCCGAGGCTGGAGGGGGAGTGTAAACTTGATTCCCAGATTATATTTTATGACCCGAATTTGTAAGTTTTTTTTTTTAAAAAAAAATAAAATTATATTCTTTCTCTAGATTTAAATTAAATACGCACTTCCGTTTCGGAGGCGTGACGGTATCATGATTCACTTCACACTTAGTCACCGCGATTTATCAGATGCGCTGTATTGGACAGTACTTACACAAAAGAAAGTGCTATATTGACGATGGTATTTATCCTGTCATCTGTTATCTGCCACGAAGCCTGTCCCATTTGCCCTCTGTGTATATAAATATAGCTTCCCTTGGTTTCACTAAAGTGATCGTAAGAAAACATGAAGCTTGACAAATTTATCAATTTCATTATCCAATAGAATGCGAGGGTATGTTCCGGTCGTCGATCCGTATCCATGACAGTTTTTCAGTGCCTCTTTGAGAGGGACATTATCTTTGATCTCTGGCGCTATGCGAAGAACATTTCCTGAGGGCAAGATGTTGAATTTCCGTTACGTCTCGTTTTTCACCATGATTTCAGTTTGTCAACATTGTTGGCATTTTCTTAAGTGCGCGTTAAGATTGCGGCTACATAAATCTTACCAACACCTTCTGATGTATCAAAGGTGAAGAAAACATTTCTATGATTTTTATAGATTCCAGGATTCACGAGGAGTTGGCGAGTCACTGACTGATAAACTTTGACACTCATGGAATTGTTCATTTCTTAAGAAAATCTCCCAACTGTACTCAATTGATGTATTTAAAGATGAATGTATAAGGAATTCAATTTCTGGTACATCCAAGAATTTTCCACTTAAACAGGAGAGAGCAAGAAAACAAATATAGGTCATTATTACAAAAGTATAGACCTCTGTACATAGGGTATTTTTTGATTTGTTGCTTGAGTTTAACGTTCCACGGTAATGACATGACGGCTAAAGAAGACGTGCACTTACTGATTATAGTGGAATTCGAACCACCATTTTCATTAAAATGTACCCTCACCGGGAATCGAACCCGGGACCATGAGCACCGTATAGGCTATTTTGTCCGAATACTCCGCTTTTGCAGTGGTATAATTGAGTATGTAAAAAAAACAAAACAAAAAAAAAAAAAACCGCATTAGACCAGATTAGGAACAGGGGGTTGGAAATTGGCTCTATTAGGTAATTTCTTGAAAGCAGCATTTAGAAACATGTATAGTTATGCTTACAACAACAATAAAAGTATAATATAGTATCCTTAGCTTAGGTGGGATTTCGCTCCCAGACCCCATATTTGTTCGGAATACGGCTTCACACAATATAGCAAATGCTTCTACGTGGTACTGTAGCACAATATTTCGCGTTCTCCCTTCTGTGTCTTTCAAATAGAATTGGATTGAGCTAAAACGCTGTCACGAAATTCAAAAACCTTACAAACATTTTAGTGAACCCTCACCTCTGTTTTTGCCCTTCTACGTTAAGTGGCAAAAAAAAAATTAAAAAAAAAATGCTCAAATCCATGTTTCATTGGCATCTTATAATAATAATAATAATAATAATAATAATAATAATAATAATAATAATAATAATAATAATAATAATAATAATAATAAGAAGAAGAAGAAGAAGAAGAAGAAGAAGAATACAAAAATGCTGAAATACGTATTGAATTGTTTTAAGTGAGAAGTCCATATATCAAATTCCATGTTTCTAACCTTCAAAGATTCTTAGATATCTTATTATAATAATTGCAATCCCCGCCCCCTTTTCTTTCCACCACTTTTCCCCAATTTACTAAAATATCAAAAAATGTTGGAACGCGTGTCAAATTATTTTAAATGAGAATCCAAATACCAAATTTCAAGTCTCTAACCTTAAGGGATTTGGAGAGATTACCATCTTATTAAAATAATTTCCACCCCTTTCCCCCTTCCTTTCTTTGAATTTCCCAAAAATCCTTCCTTAGTGACCCTCTAGATCACAAATCCTATCTACTGTCCGAGACCACTTTTGTTGTATATGATTACAATAACAGCTTGTAGCTTGTATCATTTCCCAAGAAAAGATGAAATGCCATTAAAAGTCACAATGAATGTTTCCGTGTTGAACCCCAAAACTCACAGTTCTTTGTTGATGTAGTATCTAGCGAGAGTACCTTTGATCTTTGATGCATGAGGTCTGTGGTTTGATACCCGGTGAGTGAACATCGAACACATTACAGTGGTTCAGATCCAACTTTAAACTCTAGTTCTCGTTCTGTAAAGCATCGCTTTTGACGAACGACGTAAATACATATCAATCAATCAACCAACCTAAAAGTCTCATCTCAGATTCAGAGAGCTTTACAGTAAGGAGTGCTGAATATTCTATATTTCTCTTTATTCAAGGTAAAGGTAATTGAAGTTTCAGGATTTGAATTCCATCCCCACATCTCTTTTTTTTTTTTTTTTTCTAGGACAATTTTAAAATATAATTTTAAGTTCATAGAGTAAGCCGTCTTTCCTTCTTCCTACAGCTGTTCGTTCAACGTATGCATCATTCTCTCTCGTTTGCGGCTTATGCTAACCGTCCCAACGAACTAGGGACAGAAGTATTCACAATTCAAATATGTCTGTATTACCATTAAGTACCACACATTTTGATTAGACTCTAGTAGGCTTGTTACACAGATTGGATAGGCCGGGAAAAGACAATATTTGTATTTCCGAACGATACATGCTGGAAGTAGAAGACCTTTGGGGGGGGGCGGTCGCCCCCTCCGCCCCCCACGTGGATCCGCCAGTGAAAGCACTACGTTTTTCTCATTGCATGGAACATGTCAAAGGAAGTCTATCCATTGATACTGCTTGTACGATCTGGGCTTATAGCTTCAGAGTTCGAAGTCTTCCCTACTAGAGTTTCTTTGCTCACTTTATAGACTTTTATGTAATCGCAAAAAATAAAGAACAAAAATTTTAGGAATGATCAAAAGATGCCTTGGTCAATAATTAGTTTTTGGATCAGGGTCCACGAAATTTTTGAACGGGCCCTAAATCAAGTTTTCGTATTTTGTACGGAATAAGCACATCTTATGGAGTTAAGTGATAGTTTGAGTCTGTCTGCACTATATGTAGTTCTCCAGATATAAGGTCTACAATATATATATATATATATATATATATATATATATATATATATATATATATATATATATATATATATATATATATATATATATATATATATATATATATATGATTTTTTGATCCAGAAAGAGAAATGAAATTTAGTAAATTCTGTCTCAGCGTAATCTCCTTGATTTCAAGTTACATATATTTTAATATTGGGTGTAATATTACTTGTTCAGAATACTTTGCAACCACTGCATGTCCATTTCTAAGGCATGAGAAATATTCTCTGAAGTTTTGATGATATCGAGAGATTGATTGACTTTTCGTGATAGCCACAAAGGGTGGTCACGGATCCTTTGGACCGCGGTATGCATAGTCGTTACTTGTAGCAAGTCACTAAGTTTGAGATGATGCAAAGATGAGCCTTTCAAACGTGGTTTTGTTAATCCATATGATCGACTCGTATCATCGGGTATATAAATAATTCCTATACACTATACATATTAGCGTAACATAAACACCCTTATCTCACTTTTTAATCTTTATACAAGTTTTACTCTAGTGCTTTCATGAGTAAGAAATATTTATTTTATATTTTTCTTTGCCATTTCCTTTAGTTTGATCCAATTTGTTTAAATAGTTTTGTTCATAGCGAATTATTAAAGTGAATGAATATTTTTCCAAAATTGTGACGTTCCTATAGTGTTTCCATACCAGAAATGGTCACCAAAATGTTCCAAATTGTAGAAAGTTTAGATTACATGTATTCTGCCTTTTTTTTTTTTTTTTACTGTGTATGATTGAATGAGAGATTTTAACTCATTTATTAACGTTTACTGTGTAAATTAGAGGTGTGAAACAGTGATGTCATATATGACGTAATATTGAAAATTGCCCAAGGATGCCAAGGTGGCATCAATCGAAATTTGAAAGAAAACATTCCATTTCATAATAAAAAGCAAAGAAATAACTTTATACCATGTAGTACGGTATAGTGAATTTTACCATTGCTATCTTCTCGACTAAGGCTATTGTTGTTGTAATTAGGGTTATGGGCCTATATATTTTTTAAGTAGAGACTGATAAAATTTATAGTACACAACACTATGTTAATATTACAATCGGAAGTTGTCCTAGTTCTTACTACTTCAGGCTTCAGTACAGTGGCGTATTTAGGGGAGGGGCTTTCGGGCTTAAGACCCCCGAAAGTTATGAAAGATATTATATGAAATATCTTGCTGAATTTTCACATTTTCAGGCAAAGCCCCCCCCCCCCGAAAGTTAGCAAAGCCACCCCCGAAACAAAATCGTAAATACGCCACTGCTTCAGTAAAAGTGAGATAAAATCTTTTCTTGGGCTTTGGAATCCAGGCCCGTTTCCACGGGGGGCTAGGGAGACGGTCCCTCTAAATTTTTATTGGTCTCCTAAACTTTTCACGGTAGGTATTTGGTCTAGGAATTAATTCGTGCGGTTGGTACGCACACATTGAAGCTGTAGTACAAACACAAAATACATAAATACCTTAAGAAAAATATTGTCCATCGCTAGCCACCACTTTCGCCCATCTGTCAGGCAATGTACGGATTCCGTGGCGAAAGAAGTCCTCATCCTTGGAAGCGATCCAGTCAGAGACCCATGTTTCGATATCTTCTGAAGAAGTAAACCGCTGTCCAATCAAATCGTTGTTCATGCAATCGAACAAGTAGTAGTCCGAAGGAGCAACGTCTGGTGAATACGGCGGGTGGGGTAAAACTTCCCATCCGACATTTTCTAAATAGGTTTTGACCGGTTTTGCGACATGTGGGCGAGCGTTATCATGTTGAACAATAAGTTTATCATGTCTGTTCTCCCATTCTGGTCGTGTTCTGGCCAGAGCTTGCTTCAAACGCATTAATTGTCGTCGATAACGTTCTCCATTCATAGTTTCACCCGGTTGCAGCAGCTCATAGTACACCACACCTTTCATATCCCACCATATGCACAGCATAACCTTTGCACAGTGAATATCTCGTTTTGGTTGTGATGGACCTGGTTCACCTGGTTTCACCCAGGCCTTTTTTCGTTTAGGGTTCTCGTAATGGATCCACTTCTCATCACCCGTAATAATTCGATGCAGAAACCCCTTTCTGCTCTGTCGTTGAAGCAGCAATTCGCAAATGGTTTTTCGTCTTTCAACGTCTCTGTCTTTCAATTCATGTGGAACCCAATGTGACATCTTTTGAATCATTCCCATGGCTTTCAAGCGTTTGGAGACTGTTGTTTGATCAACGCCTAATGCTGCTGCAAGTTGTTCCTGCGTTTGACACGAATCCTGCTCGAGCAATGCTGTCAATTCTTCGTCTTGAAATTTTTTTGGCTGTCCAGCTCGCTCTTGGTCTGCCAAGCCGAAATCACCACTTCTAAACCGTGCAAACCACTTCTGACACGTTCGCTCAGCTAGAGCATACACTTTCACCAAAATACGATGACTTTCAGTCGCACTTTTCTGCATGGTAAAGTAATGCAGCAGGACACCCCGCAAAAACACTTTATCAGGCACAAATTGCGCCATGTTCACTTAACTACAAACTGGTGTTGTTGACGCTTTAATCCACTGCCCTATACTACGAACGATACGCGATGACAGGGGTTTGCAACACATGTGTGGATACACGGAATTGTGGGACGCTCCGTTCGTTGCGCCATCTCTTGTCCACCCGCACGAATTAATTCCTAGACCAAATATAATATGATAATGAACTATAATATGGTTCGATCGCCCCCCTAACTTCTACCAGTCCCCGTACATTTTTGGGCTGGCTACAGGCCTGTTGGGATCCATACTAAAAACAGTTTGTTCCTTCCTGTTACCATTTTTGCTGTATGCAAATTAATATTAGAACCGGTTCTAGCATTTTCGGTTGCAATTGAGAAATAAAGTCGGAAATGAAACGTATTTTTTAGGATCCTAAATTCATTTTTAAAAACTGATTCACATTTTCTATTACAATTTTTCACTATGGCTATCAGTATTGAAACAGGAAACTGTAGTTTTCGACTACTTCCGGTTTGCATAGAGGAAGAAAGGTCGAAATGTAAGTTATTCACAGGACGGTCGATCCATAGACACACACACACACAAATCTCGCTATGTTTTACCATTTTTGCTCTATGAATGTCAACCAGTCGTTCTTTCAGAAAAAAAAAATGTTCCGGGAGCACTGCTGGTACCGGTACTATTCTATTTATTATTATATTATAGACGTATTATTTTGGTCTCGTCCAGGGTGGCACTATCAGAGCTTCGAGGGGGGGGGGCGGGCAGTGCCCCCAAAAAACGTCTGGAAGAAACACTGATGTCAACATTGAACCGTAGGTACTAAACGGCATGACAAACATCTTGGCATTTGAGGGTGGCGCTCCAAGTTCCCTTTAAATGCTACTAGCAAATGAGAGGCCAGTGATATTGCCACGTTTATTTTGTACACATCCACGTCCATCCTCTATCACCTAATCACGCTGTAGTTCGTCTGCTTAACCATAACTACACTCCTTAGCACATGGCAACATCGTGTCAGAGCTTGCGTTTTATTCGTTTAGCTGAAATGCCAAGATGTTTGTCAGAGGCTTTAGTAAATTTATACCACTTTCAATTCGATTTAGTGGAGAAACTCAGGTGAAGATGGTATCTTTTCTTGAGACCTGAGACACTGAATCAGTGATACCAACCTGAAACTTTACAAAATCCCATCTCGAAAGGCAAAAATTCCCATTTTGCTACTAAATTTCCCAAGGTCTATACTAATTTCTAAATTGATAAAATATGAAAATTGAAATTCCTGTATATCACTCTTTCTTCAATATTTGAGTGAATTATTCGTAAATTTCGATTTTGCAAACTCTTAATATGTTTTCCTTAATTAAAAGAGACCATTAGAATTGTTGATGAAAATAAGTACATTTTGTTATCAGAATTTAGTATTTCCATCACTCTTTTGTCTCGTAATCTTCTATTGAATGTAGTGAAACCAGACAAATTTCATTTTCCGATAATTTCGCATAGGGCCTTTTAGAAATTCACTTTTTGTAGTTTGGTAATTTACTTTCATCCGTTCATGATTTTTGAAAACTCCAGAGTATAATTTACGTTCCTTGTTGCTTGTTTTTTTGAGATTGAGACAAGTTCCTGCATAAATCACTTTCACTTTCCAATAACAAAATTTGACAATTAGGACTTATTTCATGTTTATTCAATCGCCATTAGCCCACTTCCCGCCAGTGTTTCTTTCAGACCTGTTTTTTGGGGGCATTGCCCCCGGAACTCTGAGAGTGCCCTCCGGAGCAGACCAAAATAACACGTCTATACCATAATAATAAATAGAATAGTATCAGTAGTGCCCCCTCCGGAATATTAAGTGTGTCCCCCCGGAACATTGTTTCTGAAAGAAACACTGCTTCCCGCTGATAGAGAATTTGGTTGTCGTCGATGAAATAAACATATGAAAAATCCCATAGATGATGTCAAATTTTGATGAAAAGTCTCTGCATCTCTATTCGAAAAATTAATGTCAAAAAGTCGCACAAATGAGTTGAGTTGATTTTTAGTTTAGCGTCCCTTTCAGCAGCGAGGCTATATGAGACGTGGACCTACTGATTAACGTGGAATCCGAACCACATGATCGCACAAATGAGATTTTCTCTATGGGTTGGCATGGCTGCAGTGCACTGAGTCGATTTCAAAAAGTTGTTTGTCGGTGTCTGTTACTGTTACCGTTCTATGGCATTGGCAATTGAAACCGGAAACAGTTTATTTCTACCACTTTCAGTTTGAATAGAAGGTTAATGACGGGACAGAACTTATTCTTGAGATGGTAAATCGATGCCCCGTAACTTTTTTTTTTTTCAAATGAAATTAATTCGAACGTTTGAGAGGTTTCACCTCACTCTCTGAATCATATTTGAGGAGAATAATTTCTTATATACAAAACATAGTATTCAATTGATAGTTATAAATATTAATTGAGACGCTTATTATATTCTATTATTGGAAAGAAAAAAAAGTGTAGCGAAGGGGGCACCCGGGTTTGAACCGGGGACCTCTCGATCTGCAGTCGAATGCTCTACCACTGAGCTATACCCCCACGACTACCATAGCTCTCCCTTTAGATGTACTTCCGGCCAGCTTATGCTGCTTTCACAGGGGCGTCGTTAAGGGGGGGTAAAGGGGGGGAGCCTCCCCCCCCAAAGTTAACAATCGCTTGACAAGTTGGCAAATTAAAATACATAGTTGGCAATTTGAAGAATGCCGTTTTGTTCAATTGACTTATTCGGTTTAACATTTTCTTAGGTAGCCAGTTGCTGTAAAACATTATCAGTTCTTTTATAGACTTGGCATAAATTTTGTGTAGTTACCTATCTTGAAATAAATTGATTTATTCGTTTAAAGCTTCTTTACTTGTTGCAAGTGATTACACTTCACTTTTCTTCATTTGATATTCGTAAACATTTTGAAGAATCTTTAATGAAAATCGGAAATTGTACCACTGACAAAAGCAGAATGGAGTTGGCATGCAAAGACAGACAGAAAAGGCGTTTCGGTGGCAAGTAGAGAATTTACGCAAAAGCATTTGATACAAGAGCGTATACAAGGCAACAGGTAGTGACTGAAAGAATTGATATTAATAAAACAAGAACAAGGCAGTGACTGGTTAGTATTAAGCCTACTGTTCGTCCCGTATAAAACGGGACAGTCCCGATTTTGGGCCCGAGAATACCGCGTCCCAATAAATTTAGTCAGGACAGGCAAATGTCCCATATTTTAATTCCATCCCATTTCTCCTATCAATATAAGCTTATTCGAAAAGTAATGAAGTGGCTGGGATAATGTGAATGAACGATAAAGTGTAGCATGTAACAGTTTTGATCAAGTTATCACAATACCCTGTCCGACTTGATAGCGAGCGAAATTTGCAACAATGCTTTTTCCATTGTACCTGGTGGAAACTCGGATACTCTCCAACATAAAAAAAAGAAAAAAAAAGTAAGATGGCTTTGAGTGTTTCTACATGTACAAGCACAGGAAAGATGAGTGACTTTTTCTTCATAGAGACATTAAATAAAGTAACAAGAATTATAATATTTTTGAGATGTTATGGGCACAGAATTGTGCTTGGTCCAGGGCGTAGAAATATGTAAATCTGGTCCTGATAATTATACACGACACAAGGAGAAAAATCAACTTTTCATCAGATTAAACTGACAAACGTAATTTTGGCAAATACTACCATGTAAATAAATATTGCTAAACACGCGAAGAATATTGAATGTAGATTGTAGTAGATTGTATGACTGATTTGAACCGTTTGCATATTGTTTTTCTGTAAAGCATTTATATAAGACATTATCTTAAGTTTTTAAGGCATTTTTTTTATTGTAGTTGGATTGTAAACATCTTCAGTCCGTCAAGTTAATTGCAGGGAACGACGAGAGAAAAGTAGCTGCAGCTTAGGAAACTTCCGCCTATTATATTGTTGAAAAAAAATAAATGTTGGCTAGGCTAAAGGAGATGGTGATGATGAGAAATGAATGAAATGGTGGAATGAAGAAAGTGGGAGGAAACGGGAGAACCCCGAGACGCACACGGTGTTTTTCCACTACAAAGCTCACTGGAAGTGAGCTGGGATCGAACCAAGGATCCCATGCACCAGAAATGAACGCTATACCGCTGAGCCACCGCGGCCTATTATACTGTTATTCATAACCAGAGGTACAGTTTATTGGATTTTGTTGGAAAGTTTTTTGGGGGAAAGGGGATCTAAGATCCCGTATTCCCATGAAGAAAACATGGCAGGTTTATTAGTATAAACCTTTTACTATGTATAGTATGTGAATTTGACAAATTTAAGAGTTTTTTTCTAATAGTAAAGTGTCAAAGGGAAGTAGATTTTTATACCAGAGTGAATATACTTTGTATTGTGTAACCGTGTATGCTTTGTGTGTGAATAAACCTTTCGCTTTGAAACAAAAGGTGATCATATTAATATAGAGGACAAGGATAGCGTATTTCAGTTCTGTTTTGCAGTAAGACTTTCTATTTACAGGGCTTTTCGAGTAGGGAGAACTGAACAAAAGTGTGTTTTGGGAATGATATCATCAGTGCCTTGCATAACGGGGGTGATAGCTCCGGGCTCCGAAGAAAGGGGGCGCAAAATTGGGGAGAAAAATGAAAAAAGAGAATGAAAGAAAAAGAGAGACAGGAAAAATTATTTGGAATACAACTAGTATGTACTTAAATCCTCTTTCTGCTTTAGGAAATGGTCCTATAATGTTACTCATGTTAGGAAAATATATGTGCACATATATAAAATGGAAGGAAAAAAGTAATAAAAGGTGTTCAAAATCAAGGAAAAGCAGGGTTTATTTTTGAAAATTTTATTACGCTTCGCGCCAACCATGGTGGCGCTTCGCGGATGATCTGTCCCCTAACTCATATGTACGAGGACGCCGTCATACTCTCGCCCCGGCTGCTGATTTTCTATGCCACGGCACAGGGGAACACAGTAGGTTTCTGGAAATGTTGTTCGATGGACACGAAAGCTACAATTCATGAGTCAAGTCGTTCTGTCTCTTCCGCTATGAACCTAAGTGCATGATTCCAAAAGTCACATTTTGGGGGGCCAAACAATACGTCTGCTGGGTGAAAGCATAGACCGGTGTGTGTTTCACTTCATTTTCATACAAATGTGTTGCCTTTCCTACTTCATTTTTAATCACGTAGTTGGTTCTTTCGGAAAGTAAAACAAAAATTGCAATTCTTCCTTTCTTTATAGTATTTATAAGTCAAAGCATTACGTAATCATTGTATGTTACTTACGTAGCTCATGGGGGAGCAAGCGGGGCACGTGCCCCGGGCTTGTGGTTGGAGGGGCGCCTAAAAGGGAGGTTATATATTAGTATTTTTCTTGCTGGTATTTAATAATTTTCATCAGAGTGCGAAATTATGAAATCGAAGTGGGAGGAGACTGGAGGACAGAAGAGAAAAAAACTCTCCGCATTTCTGGTGAGGACTGACTGGCGCAGACTATCAAAACTAGCCATAAGTTGTCAAATTAACAGTTGTACATCGTGGGAGATGATAGTGATTCTGAGTTGAGGTGTGAAACTTTACTCGAAACCGGGGGCTGTTCGTCCGTCACTCAGATGGGGCACGGAATGGGGCGAATATGAAAATAAGGTTGCTGTGAAGTTTTCCGCAGAGTTGGTAAAAGTGAGACTAAGATTTTCGAAACACTTGATATATATATATATATATATATATATATATATATATATATATATATATATATATATATATATATATATATATATATATAATCAAGACTTGGCAATTTCAAGTTTCATCCCCCCCCCCCCAATCTTGTAATGCTCGCTACGCCGCTGTGCTTTCATTTTATTATTTCACGAAATTACAAAATATTATGTTATCAATTAGACTACTGCAAATACATATATTAATAAGTCGATATTATAAAACTAATACTAATTCTTGCTATTGGATAATGCTTGTTAATGCCCATCAGAAGTATGCATATCGTTATTCTATGATCAATGGCAATTTTACCTGAGGACTTAAAATATCGAGAAAAGGAAAATAAAAACTAGCGTTTTGAGAATAAAAATGTAATTTAAAAAGCTTCCGTTGAAACGTGTCAATGATTTCTCCACCCACATAAATAGCCTAGCTGTTGCGTCACCATATTAGATAAACAAGAAAGAGGACGAGTTGAGTGCGGTTACAGAAAAGAAGTAGCCGTGGAATGTCCTAAAAGTAGAGATATTTCAATGAAAATAAATGATCTTTCCCACTTTATTAGGGGGCAAGGTTGAATAAGGGCCCCGCCCTCCAAACGATTTAATGCTCTCCTAATGCGATTCCAAGGGACAGTATGAAACCATCAAGGAACATGGCATCTACGGTTCTGAATTTCGTCGCCAATTCTTCTTTCCAGTGATATATATATATATATATATATATATATATATATATATATATATATATATATATATATATATATATATATATATATATATATATATATATATATATATAGGGGAAGGTAGTCGAATTCTGCGCGGTGGATAATTCTGCGCACACGTGTTTCTTCAACTTGGAGATTCTTTACGACACATTGGTTGCTGCTGCCATGAAGCAACCGTTACTAGTAACTAACATGAAAGGAGGGAAGCCAATATGTCAAATGTTTAGGCTGTAAGTGGCAGTTGAATTATTTCTTTCCTGTTGATGTTAAATTGTCTTCAAGAGAATTAAGAGTTATGTTCTATATTTTATATATTTCTATATCGTTACTTTTATATTCCATTTATATTTAAATGGACATTATAATTACGGCAATTCGTAGTTCTAATCAATTTTTAATAGCTCGTAGTTTTGTGTTTTTTGTTAAATGGCGGAGTGGGGTTATTCTGCGCAAAATCGATGGGTTATTCTGCGCAGTGCGCAGAATTGCACCTCAAGAAGTTTTATGTTAATAACAAGCATACGTAATAGATCCGCAAAATATCGTCACTCATTACAGATGCCGAAAAGAAGAGAAAGAACAATTACGAGAGGTAGTTATGCAGAGGAACAACTAAGAGAAGTTGTCAGTGCTATTAAAAGTGAATGTGCGATTCGAGAAGTTGGAAGATTGTACGGAATAGCAGAATCTACTATTCGTCTACGGATGAAAACTGGAAATATGGAACATGCTTCTCTCGTAAGTGTTCTCGCGAGAACAAAACACGAATTGGCGGACTATGTGATAACCGTTGCAAGCGTTTGGTATCACACCTATAGACCATGGGCGTTTGGTATACGAATTTGCTGAAGCAAGTCGAATTGCGCATAATTTTGATGGAACTACCTAACTTGCTGGAAAAGACTGCTTGAGACTATTTCTTTAAAGAAATCCAAGAATAAGCCTAAGGAAACCTGAAGAAGTAAGTTTGAATAAGATAAATTGATTCAATGAAGAAGCGGTAACAATATTCTTCAATAACTTGGAAACAGTGATGAAAAAGCACAATTTTCCCCTAAGTAGAATTTTCAACGTGGACAAAAGGGGTATTTCGAACGCACAAAAACTTGTGAGAATTTTAGCACCTAAAGGTCAGAAACAGGTAGGAAGTGCTATGGTGTGCGAGCGTGGAAAGACAGTCACTGTTGTGTATGCTTGTAGTGCATTTGGAATCTTCGTCCCTCCCATGTTTGTATTCTCACGGCGTCGCATGTACGATCTCGCCAGTATTTTCGATGAAGCATACGTCAAAGTTCCAACTATGGACAAAGCCATAGCTGGATTCAGGGCTGTGGGAATAATACCACTAAACCCTGACAAATTTTCAAAATCAGACTTTCACGATGTCACTATGGAGGAACCTAACATAGTCATTACTGCTGGAGATGATGAGGACAGGTTGGTATAAAACATCGAGGAAACTAGTCGTGATTGTGAAATTCATACTTCAACAGGACATAGTTTTAGTGTCACATCTCAGAATGACATTGTTCTCCCTTATCATAGCACGCTTACGATTTCAATACACTCAAAAATGTGTAATATTTTGTTCAGTTATAAAACAAGTAGAGAATAAAGTATATAGTAAAACCTTTAGCCCACCTTGTCGTTCTTTTTCTGAACCCATTCCATCTACATATCTAAGTATGTTATATGTTATGAAAATGTTTCCTTGCTTTAAACATATATATTTGCTTTGCGCAGAATTACCCCATATTACGCGCAGAATTACCCACCTAGTTGGGTAATTCTGCGCAAATGTATAGTTCAGGTTTTTTGTCTATTGTCGAGTACTGGTATGAGCTTTTACTCAAACTACGTCTTTAACTTGTCTACTACACAGCAAACAATGGCTGTGCAAAGTTATGTCGTGATACGCACAAAAACAGCGGAGAAATAACGATTTTTCCTTAAGTGCGCAGAATTCGACCACTTTCCCCTATATATATATATATATATATATATATATATATATATATATATATATATATATATATATATATATATATATATATATTTTTTTTGAGAAAGTGAATTGTTACGATGAAATAATTGCACAAGTAACAAAATAAATTAGCAAGAGGATGTTTTATGTTTTTCGTGTATAAAAATAATTTTTGTTTTCGAATTTGCAGCTATTTTTATTTCTGCACATAAATGAAAGTGATAAGCAAACATGGCAATAGGCCTATATTTAAGATATCTACCTACTGCTCTATTTATATACAGGTTGAATCATTTATAATGTCCAATCATCCGGGACGTACGCAGAGGGTGGGTCCTGGGGGTCCGGACCCGAAATTTCGACTTTTGTGTAAATTTAGCCTAATTTTAGGGACAATTTTAGGAATTCTAATATACCCTCATATTGAGTTTGGACTCCCCGAAATAAATTCCTGCGTACGCTACTGCCAACCGTAATAACAAAGAATCCGAAACTTAGCACGAAGCAACCATAACTACGAGGACATCTTTGCACGTATTAAACAGAAACAGCCGACAAACAATATTGCCAACCCAATATAAGTTTAAAAAAAAAAAACTGCACTACGTCAGATTATTAACATATTTCAAATCAACATGTCAAACGAAAACTTAAAATACCACATTTATTATTCAGTGTTGCAAAATAAGGATGTTATAGTATCAAAAACATCTAAAGTTCGAAAGCTTCTATCACACATACGGCACAACGGAGATAGACAGGATAATGCACACCGAAAGTATCTTAGCGTTGGATGGCTACCATGGTCATATAAGTTGTTTCGAATGAATAGGAACGAAGTTAAAATGGCTTGAAAATTTATTTATTTATTTTTTGAAAGGATTTACTTCGAAAACATGCTTAGACAAATATAATATCTAGTTAGGCTACTTGTTTGGTTTGCAATTGGCAAACAAATCATTTTTTCGATGACAGAACTTC
Organism: Thermobia domestica; assembly: GCF_964235325.1. NCBI lineage: Eukaryota > Metazoa > Arthropoda > Insecta > Zygentoma > Lepismatidae > Thermobia > Thermobia domestica. Next base: position 299,293,118 of record NC_137458.1, on the reverse strand, counting down.
CATATCTCAAACCATTCCAGAGATAAAATAAACATTGTTAAAGTTCGCAACACTGCTGAAAATGGCGTATAGCATTTGATGGCCAGTGGGATTATTCCCAGGGGGAAGGAAAATAAAAAGTGGGAATATTCCGAATTTTTAACCTGGCATATTTGCCTGGTAGAGAAGTTGCTTTCATTCGATTGCCAACTACATCCGCCATTTTGATTCAAAATGAAAGCCGCTCGAAAATTAAAAGGATCCGTAACTTCCTTAATAATAATAATACTAGAAGAAATATGAAAAGTGTTTGTTAATTCTTGTAAGGATCTCTACAACTTTTGTTTCCAACTAAAACTTAAAACATGCGTAACTTATTTACTATTGATCGTAGAGAAAAAATGAAGAAAGTGTTTTAGCAAATGGTAAGAAAATAGAAATGGTAGCAGAAAAAAAAAAAAAAAACGAAACTTTGTGTAAGGTCGTTCCTAGGTCGAGCAAACGTGGGAGTCTTGGGATGATGTCCCCATCTAACCAAAGCCTAGTTTCTCTAAATAACCATTCTAATTAGCTTTATGGAAATATCTTATTTAATATGTGCACTTTTAGTACGGATTCTCTTTCTGTAACGAAAGTCAATAAATAAATCAAAGGGGATGAACATCTTCGGACACCAATAAGTGAGGTTCATGTCTCATTTCAATGCCATTGATTTTTGCAAGAATTAGATCTAAACTTCTTTCAAGTTCATTTTTTAATATTATTTAAATTGTATAGTTTCATAGAGTTGCATAATTCCCAGCCAATGTCTGTAGAACTAAGAAAATTACGATCAGTGACGACGCCAGCTGTAAGTTTCTAGGGGGGCAAAGGACGGGCAGATACATTTTTTTGGGGGGTGGCTATTTTCCACACCAAAAATGGCATTTATTATGTTTGACTTACTTTACATTGTGTATTTCGTTGTTGTTTTTATATTAGGCCTATATGATAAACTTATTTCAAGTAAAATTTGTAACTAACAAATAAGTAACGTCTGCACATGAAATATTTTTCAATGCAACTTTGGAAACCTAAATTGAATTACTTTCGCGTTTGCTACAAGTAACAAATTCGTCTAGTACTATATGCTGCTACGTATATATATATATAAAATTTACGAGGGGCTGCTGAAAATCTCGTAATCCAAACCAGAAGGAGTGTAGGTACTAGACAGAAAGATGAATCTGTAGTTTTGAAAAACATGTTTTCAACAAATTTTCATATTAATAATGAAATTCTTATTGCTTTCTCAGGCCTCTGAAGTGATTATGTGTACCCAAACAGCGAATTTCACGAACATCCAAATCACAACTATTATAACATTTTTGTTCCACCAAGGATAGTCACCAAAGTAAATTAATGAGAAAATCAGTGAAACACTACGGGACTCTCCTCCATTATATACATGGTGAAGAAGTGATGGCTTAGTTCAAACGTGGCGGTTTCTCAACAAATTATGCTTTACATCCAAGATGACTTTACATCCAGTGACTGTTCCCGAAATCATGGATGCAATTTGTGACATTATTCTTGAAAATTGCAGCATTTTAGCCAGTGATAGACATAACCTGGGGCCGGGGTTCCTACGCCACCCCAGTTTTTGACTGACAAAAAGAATTTGTCACTATTATTTATACACTTTTTAAAGTGTACAGTAAACTCACGATATATTTATTATAGTCTGAGGTCTGGCTGCAATTCCTTCCCCAGTTTTTACCGTCTCAGTAAAACTTGTGTCAGAGATTGTGGGCATTTCTTTGGAACGCGTTGGTAGTATAATTCAGAATGGCTTGGGTATGCGCAAGTTCTTGACACAATGGGTTCCCAAAAAATCTGTCAGGAGAATAAAAGAGTGACGTCATTAAGAGAAGTTTTCTTCCAATTTGAATGTATTGCTGATCATTTCGCTCTCGAATAGTAACCATGAACGAAATATGGTTGTACCATTATGATCCTGAAAAGAAACAACAGTCAATGGAGTAGTAGCACTCATTTCTCCCTCGCCCCAAGAAGTTCAAGACACAGAAGTAGGTTGAAAAACTGTTTGCAACATTCTTCTGGGATAAGTATGGAGTCGTACTTAGGGATGCGCACGAGACAAGATTTATGGCTGTCTCGTCTCGAAAATGTGCTGTAAAAGTGATGTCTCGACTCGAAAAATGTATATTTCTCTATTGGAAGAGCCATGTCTCGACTTGTCTCGTGCGCATCTCTAGTCGTACTCATAGACTACCTCCGCAACGGTCAGATATTTAATTCAGAATCTCTACATTACTCACAAAACTGAAAGAAAAATTCAAAGTTCAACACCGCGGAAAATGAAACTCGAAGCGAATTCGAGTCGAGTCAAAGGTAATTTTCTCGAGTTGAGTTCCGAGTCGAGTCACTGTTTTGAGGTCGAGTTTCGAGTCGAGGCGAGTTTAGTAAATGGCTCGCTTGTTCAGCTCATTTTGAAATCATTGCCTGATTAGACGAAAGCGAAAGCCATGAGAAATATAAGCAGCAATGCGAAATATTTTTAGTGTTGCTCACGAGATGGGACACTGCTCACATCTCGTTTAGTCTCTATTAACGAGATGACAATGGATTTTTATAACGATACATCCTCAAATGTCGTGAACATCAATATAAGTACATACTATAGTTCTTACCATCAAGGCTGAGACCTGCACGATCGAAGTTTTGAGCCCAAGCAGAAGCCCAACCCGGGTAGTCATGTCAACCTATTCAGCTCAGTTCAACTAAGCGAACAGCTCAAGTCGGCTCGATAAGAATGAGGCATGGACTCGGCTCGAACCGGCTTGGTTGGGGTGAGCCATCAGCTCGGTTCGCTTCGGCTCTACCCGGCTTGCTTGGGTGAGCTGTTGGCTCGGCTCGATAGTAGATAAGCTGTGAGCCGAGCCGTTGATAACTCTAAACCCAGGCCGAGCAGTTTTGAACAAGTTCAGCCGCACCTTATAACTTTTAACATTTTTGCTCGAGTCCGAATACTTGCTCCTTCGGAACCCAAATCCAGAATCTCGTGAATGATGCCCTTACCTCCTCCGGGCCGTGCCGGAGGAAGGGGAGCGGGGCGACGGCCCCGGGCGCCGAAAATATCAGGAGAAAAAGAGGCAAAAGAAAGGAAAAAGTACTTGGGAATATATGTATGGAGGCGCCGTCGAATACTCTCGCCCCGGGCGCTGATTTTCCACGGCACGGCCCTGTACCTCCTAGACTTTACGACTACCTAGCTTGGCAGTCAACTAGTTTTTACAAACAGATGCAAACCACCTACCGTTCATGTTTATACACAATGTTCTTGTAATAATAATAATAATAATTTGTAGTAGCAGTAGTAAATATCATTGATAATAATTATATTGTCTATGTAGGATACTTGAAAAAAAGTACTTGAAACTACGCACAGTGTTTGGCTTGACTCGACTCAAATTCCAGTCGAGTTGGAGGAAATTTTTCGAGCCAAGTTCTCGAGTCGAGTCGAGTTTCAATGAAAACTCGCTAGTACCCATCCCTAAAACCTACACAAATGATCAAAATAGTTTTGATATACAGAATTCTTACGTACTGGCGGAAACCATACAAAACCCACAAATAGAAAAAGAGACATTATTTACATTAATTTTTATAAATGTACATACATATCAACAAATCCCTAGCCACCCCAAGCTACCTGTTGTATATACACATACAGAGTCCAATGTTACCGCTATCGCTGAAAGTAGTCCTGAAATGCCTGTTGTGGAATGTACCGGAGTTTCCTTGTGTTATCAATGTCCTGCATGATATCAAGTCGTTCCCCATTTAAAGTGGGTTTCACTGTAGGGAAAAGTCACAGCAAGATCCGGCAAGCAGAAGCAAAGGTGTATGGCAGGAATGGCGTGTTTGGGCAAGAATTCGGACACCATTCTTCAGATGTGACACGGAGTATTGTCACGGTGCAGATGCTAGTTTCAAGATGCTCAATTATCCGGCCGTTTACAGTAGTTTGAAGGCAATTTGTACTCTCGATTTTCTTAGTCTTATAATATATATGGCTATAATGTTTATTGAAGATTTCCCCTGACCCACTTACCGTTGACTGAGATAAATGGAACTGGGTAAAGATATTAATCTTTCTTTACATAGGAACCTCCAATGGCGACACACGCATTCCATTGCTTTATGCACTTGTGGAGACTTTTATTTATTTTTTTGTAGAGGTCCACAGGTTGTACTAGAAACCATGATTTGACCTCAAAAATCGACGTTTCATCCTGTTTGAAACGCTTTTTCTTCAAAAATGGCTTCATGGTTAGAAATATCTGGGGCTGACAGGTAAACTATGCCAAGTCACTTTTTGGCCGAAACTGAGTTATCATTTTTTTTTTAATTACGTTAATACGAGGGACACTAGGAAAGTTTTGAGATGTGGACAAATGGATTTCCTAGCAGGATGTGGACCAGATAGTGAACATTTTTTCCGTCAATAAACAATCGACGCCATTCAATAAAATATTGTCTTGAAAACACTTTTTCGCTTCTTCTGTGAAATTAATATTTTATGACTTGTACTACTTTACTTCTCAGCCCCAGATATTGAAGTCAGATGGTGCAATGTCAGGAAAGTATGGAAAATAAGGAAGGATTTCATATCCACAAGACCGTACTTCTGTGTGGCAATATGCGAGTTGTGATCTAGAATGTTGTCTTGAAGCATACGGATACTATTAGTAAAAAAATCCACGTTTCTTGGTTATGATGGAATCCCATAATTTCTGCAGCAGTAGAGCATGGTATCTTAATGTAATTGTGGTTCTCTTCGACAGGAAAGCCATCATCACTACTCCACGCTGGTCCCACTCCCCCACCACCAAAAAAATAGTTGTCAGCATGACCTTGCCCGCTGAGCGTTGGACATGGGCCTTCTTTGGAGTTGGTAAGTATGCTTTCATTGCTTTGACTGGGCGTTAGTTTCTAGGTTACAGTGACGGACCGTTTCCTCTTGAGGTATTAGTCTTGTCAGAAATGTCCTCGGTACAGGATCAAAATTTCCTAGGAGCAAGTGACTCGGTCCTACTTTTGGAAAGGTACCAACAGCCAGAGAACCTATCAGGCCAATATACACCCTCCATTCCAAAAGAAACCGAACTTTTGAAAACAAATAGTGCCACTAGTGCCATCTGTTGTAATATTTTACCGGTAGATGGCGTAGTCCCTCATTGACAACTGGTATAAATGTCATGACATTTGTATGCACGGCAACAAAATTATTGCGTTTTAACTGTCAGTGTGTTGTGTGCATCGGTCGGAAAATGAGTTTCAAACAACGAGCTGCAATTGAGTTTTGTGTTAAACTGGGTAAAACTTTTAGTGAAACGCACCAAATGCTACAAAATGCATATGGTGATGAGTGTCTATCCCGTACGCAAGTATACGAGTGGTTCAGGCGATTCAAATCGGGTAGAGAGACGCTGGATGATGACGAAAGATCAGGCCGTCCCAGAACCGGATTATCGGAAGAAAACATCGAAAAAGTGCGTGAATTCATCAAACATAACAAAAAATCGTCGGTGAAATTTATTGAAATGGAATTAGGCATTCCTCAAACAACCGCATACCGCATTTTGACCGAAGTTTTGGGCCTTAAGAAGGTTAATTCGCGGTTTGTACCACACAAACTCACCGAAGACCAAAAAGTTAATCGAATTGCGCATTGCAAAGACATCGATAAAAGTGCTCGGCAAGATCGAAACTTCTTGAAATCGATTGTAACTGGTGACGAGACGTGGTGTTTTGAATATGAGCCCGAAACAAAGCGGCAAAGTGCTGAATGGAGAGCACCGGATGAAGGAACACCCCAAAAAAAGTCGCTTGGTGAAGTCAAAAGTTAAGGTGATGCTGATTTGTTTTTACGATTCAAAAGGAATTATCCACAAAGAATTTGTTCAGCCCGGCCAGACAGTCACTGGAGAGTTTTACTTGGGCGTCATGAAGCGTTTGCTGGCAAGAATTCGTCGTATTCGGCCCGAATATCGCGAAATCGGCAGTTGGACTCTTTTGGACGATAATACACCATCACATCGTTCGTGAATATACTTAGCTACACGATACAAGAAAAATGAATATTGTTGGAAGTTTAATGCAAATGGCGGATAATAATCTAGTTTGTGTATAATAGTGAAAGTGTAGTGCGATTACAATTTGGTAAAGTGTGGTGTATAGAGTGTTATATTTACTGTCGTGTTTTTTTCTGTGTTCTGGTTCATTATTACTGTTGTGTTTTATTGCATACATTGTGTTATTTATTCATGGTTCACATATTACTACAGCATGTAATCATGATGTGTTTTGGTCTTGTATAACTTACTTGCAAGTTATAGATTTTTTGGTTTACACATTGCTCCTTTTTCAAGATGGAGGAGGATGACAATGCTGATGCTAATAATGCAGATGTTACTAAGTATATTGCTATGGAAATACAAGTACCTTTGGATTCACCTACTTCTACTCCTCCCAATTCTTCATCCACTATTGCGGTTTCAACTAATATTCAATCAACTTCTACACCTTCTAATCAGAAATCTACTATTGTGCTTCCAGCCGATAATCAGAATGTGCATTTTCTCCATCCTGATAAGAATTTATACAAACCTACTCACCTTGCACCGTATGTTGTCTATGTGAAGTCTACTACAGAAGATTTAGGTAAAAAACATCCAATGTACATCAGCCGCAAATTTTACTTGGCTGAAATACCTGGTATTCTTAATATTAATGTTATTGGTAGAAATTTAATTAAACTTACTTTTCAATCTGGTCAGGATGCCAATAATTTTCTGGATCATGACATTCTTCAACATAACAAATGAGAAGCATATATCCCTAATCATGTTTTGTATACTACAGGTATTATCAAAGACGTTGACACGGACATCACAATGGATGACTTATTAAAAGATAGTAAATGTGACTTCCCGATTACCTCTGCACGTAGAATCTTTCGTTATGATTTAACAAAAGGTCGGCAGCCTACTCGCTCGGTTGTCCTAACATTTGATTCTCAAAAGTTACCTAAAGATATTAAAATTTATTATCAATCTGTTCCAGTTGAAACATATATTCCAAGCATTCGTCAATGCAAAAATGGCTGCTGGAAATACGGACATATTGCCCGTTCGTGTAAATTAAAACATAAATTATGTAAAAATTGTGGTTCTAATCATGTTGATGGTACTGGATTTTGTGATCGTGATCTTCACTGTATTAACTGTGGTGCTTCACATGCTGCGGATTATGAGCAGTGTGCGGAAAGACACAGACAGAAACAAATCATGCAACTGATGGCAATACAACGACTTTCGTTCAATGAAGCGAATAAACTTGTTAGCAAGATCACCACAATAGCTTCACATACTCTGTCCTTCTCTGCAATAATGCAGGATCCTTCTACCGAACCTAAGGAATATACTAACCTTCCTTCATCTCATCCCTCAGCTGGTGATAAAGTATCTACCACACACATGAAAAAATCTGCTTTAACATTTGATATTGATACACCCCCAGGAAAAAAGAGAAGAAGCTTGGATCATCCATCGGGATCTTCTGGACCATCGGCTTTTCCCTTTCCTACTCCGCATTTCTTACCTTCTTCGTCCACTGTAATGCCATCTCGTTTCAAGAAGGATAAGCCATTTCAGCTCGATTTACCACAATCGTATAAAACAAGAAATAAACTGGATTTAAAGCTCACCTCTGTTAAAGCATCGAATTTCACCTTGCTGGATCCTCAGAAGCCTTATGCTCCTCAAAAACCCCTTAAGACCTCAGCCGACACGCGACCCTATTCTATTTCCAGTGACCACGCTAATTTGACTTCTACCACTCTTACATCTGATACTACTAGTAACTTTACATCTCTGAAATGTTCATCTTCCCCTCCACAATTATCCCCTAAACATACCGAAGCATTGAAGAAATTGTTGGCTACTATATTACTTTCTCAAAATATAGACGCTTCGCATACGTTCTTGGAGAATTTGGTTACACAAATCTACAATACTTTAAATCTTTCATAGATACCCAGTATGGAAGTAAAAGAATTTCGTCCACTCTTCATCATTCAATGGAATGCTCAAAGCGTCTATAACAAATTATACTTTCTATATAATCTTATCATCTTTTTTGATCCTGATATCATTATATTGCAGGAAACTTGGTTAAAACCGAACATACCTTTTCGTCTCAAGAACTATCATATTATAACACAAAACCGAGCAGATGGATATGGTGGCATTGCCTTCTGTATCAGAAACAATCTTTCATACATCACCAATCAGCTTTCCATCCCGTGTCCGGATCCTGATATTCAACTTTTCTCTTTAAATATTCAAAATATCAACTTCCTGAATATCTACATACCTCCACATATTGTTCCTCATGCAGATTTTTGGGAAGCTATTTTTTCTGATACTCATCAGTTTGATTACATAACTGGAGATACTAATACCCAATGCCAATTATTTGGAAGCTCTAGAAATAATACTGCAGGAAACAATCTTCTCCAAGCATTACCTGTTTCTTATTATATTGCAATGAATGATGGCACTCCCACACGCATTACCCAGTATGGGACGAGTGTTCCGGACATAACTCTTGTGAAAAATTCGTATTATATTCACACTACGTGGTCTGTATATTTTGATCCGGGAGGAAGTGATCACTATCCTATTTTATTCTCCACTCATCCGGTAGCCATCACATCTCCTTTTCATAATCCTATAGCAAAAGATTTCAAATCGAAATTACAATCTATTACCCTTCACCTTGAATGGGATAGATATCAACATACTATCGAAGATTCTTGTCACCTTATCAATAACGAGTCTCTTTCTGTCAATACCATACATACTTTTATCAAACATGCTGTATCAGTCTCGAAGACAATTTCCACTACTCCTCCATCTAGGAAACTATCAAACCGTAGCTCTACATCTCATCATCCACATTGGTGGAATGTAGAATGTCAACAAGCAGTCAATAATTGTCAAAAATCTTTGAAATTATTTTTTAAGACCAGAACAAAAGACGATTTTCTTCATTACCGTAAATGTAAAGCCATTGTTAAAAGGATCACCTTGTATTACAAAAGGAAAAGCTGGGAACATTTTTGTAATAATCTCTCCTATCTCACTCCCAAATATAAGATTTGGAATTTCTTTAAACATCAAATTCATCGTTATCATAATTCACAACCTCAGCCTATGCATCGTTTGGATGACCAGAAATGGATCACAGATTTTCATCAACAATTGGCTCCCTGCACTGTCAATAATTCTCGGCGTCATCTTTTACCTTATATTCTGCCACAGGGATCTTCTGTTTTGGAAACTAGTTTTTCAGAAGTGGAACTCGACGTTGTTTTTCAGCATCTTCGCACCAACACCTCTCCTGGGATAGATGGTATTTATTATAAACATTTTACCACTCTTGCTGTTCGTGGGAAGGCACTATTATTACAAATATATAATAAAATTTGGGACACTGCCCATATTCCATCTCAATGGAAACAAGTTCTTATTGTTCCTATTTTAAAAAACAAACAACATATTGGCAAAGCGGACAACTATAGACCAATAGCGTTACTTCCTTGCTCTCTCAAGATATTTGAAGACTTACTTTTATCCAGATTACAGTGGTTTTTGGAACATAATCAAATTTTTCCTCCTACTATCACCGGCTTTCGAAAAGCCACCTCAACATACGACGCACTTGGGCCTCTTATTCTTGACATTTATCAGGCTTATCTTGAAAGACAATTTGTTATTGCAGTTAGCGTTGACTTGAGAAAAGCATATGACTCAATTATCTTAGATCTTCTCATTCAAAAGCTATATCTGTTACAGATACCTTCCAAATTTATTAGAATCATTCATAACTTACTTATCAACAGAAAGATTTTTATCAAACTTAACAAAAATTACAATAAACCTAGAACTACATCGGTTGGCTTACTCCAGGGTAGTAAGTTAAGTCCTACTCTATTCAATCTCTATATATTGGACCTCATAACAGAACTTAAACAAGAAGTAAAACTGTATTCGTATGCTGATGACATTATATTCATTCTGACTACGGATGATCTTCACCGAGGGACAATTCTTATTGAACAAACCTTACAAAAACTATTACGTTGGTCTATAAACAATGGTATCGACATCAACTGGGAGAAAACTGTATACTCCGTCTTCACGCGAAGACGTTGTTATACACGCCCTACCATTCATATCGAAGATCGTACGTTACGCTATGTTCGACACTTCAAATACCTTGGGCTTTATTTGGACACAAAAATGACTTGGAAACCTCACTTAGCTCTGTTATCAACCGCATTGGATTCATACAACAACATTCTCAAAAGCTTAAGTGCAAAACGTTGGGGACTCAATCCAACTTGTCTATACAAAATTATTACACATTGTATGATGGCAAAAACTCTTTATGGAAGCATATTTTATGAGGAGAAGATGAACTATTTTTACCAGCGAATAAACAAACTTTTATATGATGCACTTAAGATCATCCTTTCTCAGCCTACCTTCTGCCCGAAAAATGCTCTCTTTGAGGAAACTGGTATGATTCCTATTGACTTACAAATTTCCAAATTAGCAGAAACTTTTCTTTTGTCACGAATGGCGAAAAGGAATAATCCCCTTATAGCACAGCTTCATCAGATTAAACATATATTGGAAAATAGACATCAGAAGGTGCCGTATAGAAATAAATCACCATGGATAGTCAAAGCGTTTTTTAAAGTTCACATGTATGAAGGAATGATTTTACAATCCCCATCACTGCCGTGCTACATATTTCACTATACAACGAGTTTGGTACAAATAAAGACAATTCTTCCTCACTACGTCTCTTCTTCGACTTCAGGACATTTACCAAATATCAATAATTACATTTGGCACTCTTGTGTGGATCAGCTATCTTCAAATTGTATACTTGTTTTTACAGATGCATCTAAATACATTCATCAAAATGTCGGTGCAGCAGTTGTTGTTCCTACTCTTCATATTATCAAAAAATTCAAACTTCCTCAATATTTTACCATTTTCGAAGGTGAGGCTTTTGCCATTCGGCAAGCTCTTTTATTAATAAAAAAAGTTACAACTTTCTGATGCCTGTATCTGCTCTGATGCTCTCAGTGTTCTTAACGCTTTAAGACACACCCATTGGAATGTGAAAACAACTTGGCTTCTTTTAAATATAAAATTTTTATACCATCAACTTCAAGAACAAGGATATATTATACATTTTTTACACACGAAATCACATTCTAATATAAAATTCCATGATGATACAGACCTAGCTGCAAAGTCTGCATGTAATGATGGTCAATCAGCTTTTATTAAAGTTAGTCACTTAAACTTTATTCCTATCATCAAACGAAATCAAGTCCAGATGTTACATGCTTGGAAATCTGAAAATAGGCTTGGACCAGGGCGACATTATTGGCAAATCATGTCTATCTCTCAACCCAAACCATGGCTTACTATACATAATTGGTCTAGATACAGAGTAATTCTATTATATCGCCTTCTTTTTGACACCGCCTTAACGCCTTATAAATTATATCAAATACATAAATTGACTACACCTTTATGTTGGTGTCAGCGTGATATTGGATCTTTGAATCATTTAATTTTTGTTTGTGAACAATTTACTAAAGGCAGATCTTATATGATCAATAAACTTCACAGAGCACTTGGTTATGGACCTTTTTCTGTTGAACAAATTTTAGCTACGACCTCTTGGACTCTCATCCAATTATTGATTGAATTTTTACAGATAAATGGTATCCCGCTCTAAAACTACTAAACCTGATGCAAATATATTCTTCATTTTTATATGGGTAACTTAAAAAAATGAAAAAAAAATAATAATAAATAAATAATAATAATAAAAAAGGAATAACTTCAAGGCATTTGATAATGTATCTGGCGAAAGTTCTACTATCGACTTCACCTGTGATTTTTTTTTTCTTTTTTCCAATTTGACTTCTAAAGCTTATCAAAATACAAAAGGCAAGAACACCAGTGAATAATAATAATAATAGTGGTAGTGGTGGTGGTGATAATGATAATAATAAACTGACTCAATCCTCAGTGGAAACATGATATTGCTTGACAATCTTCATGATATATATGTCCTGTTATGCTTCACTCTCATCAACAGAGAACTATCCGAAATCCATTTGAAATTTTTCATCTTCTCACTAGGAAAATTTTCAAGATCATTACTAACATGGTTATCTAAGTTCAACTATTCCTTTGAGGTCTGGTCTTCAGTGCACGCAACATGTATCTTCTTCAAGGTTTTTACTGGACGCAACGAGTTAAAACTGTACATTAAGCAATGACTTTAGTAGAGATTTATCAATTTTTATTTTTTCAGCAATTCCAGGGCCATAGCGGACTTAACTACTACGGTGCCGCATCTCCTCCTATGTACAACCTCTGTATGAGGTTACAAGAACAAGAACAAGAACACATCGTTCGCGACTTGTAACTGAATTTTTGGTCAAAAATCACATTATTCGGTTGCATCATCCGCCCTATTCACCAGATCTCGCTCCGTGCGATTTCTATCTGTTCCCGAAACTGCATTTGGCGATGAAAGGAAAGTGGCACGCATCGATTGATGCCATTGAGAAGGCGACGACTACCGTCCTAAAGACCATTCCAATAAAGGATGTGGAGAAGTCGTTTGACAACTTGTTGGAGCGTGCAAATATGTGTATCGATGCAGAAGGGGAATACATTGATTAATAAAAATGATTTGTTCCAAAATGTACATTGCTTTTTTGTTTTTTTAAAACGTTCGGTTTCTTTTGGAATGGAGGGTGTATATTAGGGTGGGTCGAAAAAAGTGAATTTTTGAATATCAAATTCTAATAGTGCGGAAAAATTTCGTATTCAAATGCTGATAAAGGAAAAAATATTGAAAAAAAAATTCCTATATTAAGTTCTCGCAAAGGGTATAAAATTTGAACCAAGTGCACAAAAATACTATTTTGCTTTAATATTCCAATTTACTCAAGATTAACTTTTTCGACTTCTACGTAGTAGCATGAAATTACTTGATTTCAGCTGCTTATTAATGAAGAAAGATGTTTTTTAAAAAATTGATACAAAATCGTTAGATTGCAGCTTTTCGCCCATTTCGCAAAATTATTTTTGGTGTGGCTGCAATTCGGGTTCCATCTACGACTTACCCAACCATCGAGTTTTTTTTTTTTTTTTAACTATTACCAGTTAAGGGCGTCATCTTGAAATCGGATTCCCGGTCTAATTTATTTTATCAAAGATTGCAATGTTGTCTTAATATAGCCACTGTCTTAATATAGCCATCTCTGTTACCTTGACCGGACACTTTTCCGACGGCTCTGTCACACTTTAACATATTTTTACACTGTGACAGAGGAAGTTTATACATTCAAATGCGAAGCAGAGGTTACATGTTGTAGGATTGTGTATGTACGAGTTTCAACATGAGTAGGGTAGTTTACAAGTTAATGTTCCATTTGTGCATTTATCTGCGTGACTAAATCTGAACCGTCTTACATGAAGAGTTACATCTTCAATTGCAACTATATATTTTTGTATTTGTACTAGTGCACGTTGTATTCAAGTAGTAGGCCTAAGTAGGGTAACTTGCGGTGCATGATTGTAGAAACGTAAGGTTTTACAATCAGGTGCTTCTTTTTGAAACAGGCTGAATAATTTTGGCCGCATATTTTTTCTTTCCTTTTAGAAGCGTATTCCGAGAGTTAAAAATTTCCATACCTAGTACATAAATTGGTTAAATTATAATAATAGTAATAAAGTTGATTGCTAGAGCCTATTTCAAGTGTGCCCTCGACAAGTATGTGAAACATACTTCGGCCCCACCCTTGCTGCCCTTTTACGGAGGAAACCTTCCCTTTGCTTTGGGGAAAGAAGTGAATGACCTCGGCTATGTTGCGATTTGTCATTCAGTCGTTTGATCTCGACGAGTGAAGATCGTAGGCTTCTTAGAATAGCTAACAAGACAGTGTACAGCGAAGCCCGTCAATGTGGCAACCCTGTCCATATCCAACTTTTGAAAACATCTCGGTCAAAGCAACGTATCTCTCCTCTTTTGAGAGAGGTATGGAAAGCATACATAGACAGCAGCACTTGAAACAGAAAGGCTCTTGGTCGTATCACTATTCATCTTTATAACAATCCTATTTTTACGCTCGATATTACATTCTGCAAGAGAAAATAACAGGTAACAGTAAATTTTACACTAATAGATTTTCAGAAACAATTTATTTAACACTTTTTTGAATTGTATAAAACACTGTTTTTGTAATTAATATACACACAAAAAATAACACAACATGGTACTTCAAATTAAATACATCTCCTGTATTTAGAAATTAATCTCTCACTAACGAAAAAAAGAACACAACAACAATTCGTTTCTACGAATCACAGTTTTACTCATTCCATCAAAATTATTGCAAATCTATGAACTATTTATTGAATATAGATAAGATAACAAAAACAAAATGCTTATGCTCCAAACTTCTTTTCCATAAATATATCAATACATTTTCAACAACGAAAATATTTATTAATGTACTTTATAGTAATTTGTATGTTTTTTAAGTATGATATACAGTATTACTATATATATACACACTGTAGTATTTGCAAAACTCAAATGCATTCGTAAATGATCGTAATATATTATAATCAGTATTATTACATTTAGTAACAAAATAATGAAAATACAGACTGATACTTATTATACATTGTATTTACATGCACACAGATGATATATATATATATATATATATATATATATATATATATATATATATATATATACGTACATACAGGACATATTATGCTAGTTTGAAAATTTAACGTGAGTTTTTGGGCAAGCTAATGGCAAGAATTATGTTTATGTGATTCTCATACAACGATGGAAATATGTTTTCTACCTACACACAAAGATTTTAATATTAAATATATTCAGTATTATTCTTCAATTGTTTTCAGCACAGCCTCCAAATAACAACTTTCTTTTATTGTCATCACTATCAATCGTTCATCGCAGCCGTACAAATACTGAAGTTTTAACGTGCCCGATTGTTCTAGAAATTGAATACTGAAAAGGTGTAAAATTCTTTGCAGTTTTTCATTAAATATGCACAATATTTGAAACAGCAATTTGGCACCCAGACTGTCAAACAGTACTTCGGAAATTTTAATATTTTAGCTTGAAATAAGCACACTCAGATGTTCAAACAAGATTCACATTTATTTAATTCCAAATATGGTTTAAAACACAATTTTTTAAAGACTTGGTGGCCACGTTTCTCTCAAAGAGACTGTAACTTAGCTAAGCTTTAACCGTCCATACATTTTTAGCCAAAAAAAAAAAAAAAAAAAAAAAAAAAAAAAAAAAAAAAAAAGGAACGAAATTAAACAAACCTTGATTTTGGATATCAGTATTAATAAACAAAACTTACCAAAGCATAAAATACACAGGGTATTACAAAAATGTGTCACAGTATTTTGTGAAAAGATTTCACACATCAAAATAAGAAAAAAGTTCATGTGGACCTGTACTCAAAAGTGGATAATTTCGGAGTTATAGGGTGCCGAAAACGTGAAATAAGTAAACTTTAGATGTTCATAGCTCCACTACTATGGACATATCATAGTCGGGTCAAGATGTCATTCAGGAACTGGTATATAAACTATCCAAATATCCATGTTTAAGAATACTTTAGTACTTGCACACCAATTTTTAGAGAGGTAGGTGGAGAGTGATCAAGTACTCCCAAATAGCTTCTCTAAAAATGATTGTGCAAATACCGGAGGTTCTGAAAGATAAATATTTGTATAGTTCACATACTAGTTCCTCAGTGATATCTTGACCCAACTACGATCGGTCCTGTAGTAGTGAAACTATGAACCTTTGAACTTCATTTTTTCATGTTTTCGGTACCTTATAACTACGAAACTTTGCACTTCCGACTACAGGTCCATATAAACTTTTTTCTTATTTTGAAGTGAGGAATCTATTTTCAAAATACGTGACAAATTTTCGTAACAACCTGTATATTTAGTACTTTGCTCAGCTTTGATTTATTTATATTGTGAAATATTTTCAAAGTTATAATAAACAAGATATATGTGGATATCGATTATACTAATAGGTTGCTTAGGCTGAGAAGCAACCAGGCTCGGATTTTTAAACTTCATGTACAAGAATTACAGAACAGCCACAGGTGTGAACACCTCCCAGAAACTGAAAAGTTTGGCAAATAACAACCCAACATTTCAACACATGATATGGGAAGCGGAAGCCTATTAGCTTATTTAACCTACAAGACGGTAACTTTACATTTAACCAAATATTTTCATCGGAAGATGGCAAGCAGGAATTGTATATTCCATACAATCAGTAGACATGAGACGCATATGACAGACAATAACTTCTTGGTCTAAAGGTTATTCATTAATATCATCATTTCTCAAACCAAGAGGGGTAAGACGGTCCTTTTCTTGTAAGCGTGGACAGAATAGGAGAAAAAAAATGGATGGTACAAAAGAACAATGAAAAAGTGTTACTGGAAGATCGAAGATACAAGAACAATACCAAAAACAGTTAAGATGATGTCTGACCACAAATACGAAAGAGGACCCAAAAGAAACCGGACTCTCGTTCTAAAACAATAATTTATTACATTTTTTTACAAAATTCTTTCAGTCTCCTTCAAAGTACTCTCCATTAAAAGCGATTCATTTGTCCCATCTTCTTTACCACTGTTTGAAGCACCTCTGGAATTCTGGAACTTTTATATCGTCCAATGCGCTCTGCGAAGTTCTTTTTACAGCCTCTACACCATCATTTTCCTTTTGGATTTTGTTTAATTCTCGGAAAATGTCATCATGTTGGTCAAAAAGTTAGGATCACTTTCAATCTGATTTTTCAAGTCCTGGCTCAAATTCAGACGAATGATTTGATCCTATGTGAGCAGGTTTTAGCGGCAACATGTCTCATTTGCAAAACCTCACGCTGGCAAGAGCTCCAACTCACTCCTGCCTGTTTTGAAATATCATCGATCATGAAACGACGATCCTCGCTGATTTTGGGACAGATTTGTTCGATGTTTTCGTCGTTTCGAAATGCTTAAGAGCACCCAGAACGAGCATGATCTTCAACACTCATCTTACCACACTTAAAGCGCCCAAACCACTAAAAAAAAATGTGTGCGGTTCATAGCATCCTTCTTGAAAGCCTGTTGAAGCATTTGGTAAGTTTTCGCTTCCAATTTTCCAAGTAGGAAGCAAACACACTCCTTGTTCCTTTGAATCTGCCATAACGATTTCGCAGGCGGCAAACGAGAACAGTTGAGAAAGACAATAATACGATCAAACGTTAACCTCCTACGCAGACGCCACTTGGCCAACTGATTTGGGAAGGTCTCTACTAGACCCATCTAGCAGGAAAACTCTTTACTACGCCTAGGAACGGCAGCGCTCTTTCAATCCGGTTTCTTTTGGGTCCCCCCTCGTATGATACGATTTTTTTAAAAAATATATATATATTGCTATAGTGAATGATATTAAAGACAGTAAATTTTATGTTACAACAAAAAGGACAGCTGAGGATTGTAGTGCGTGGAAAACTTTTAAATATAGTTAACAATCATCATCTTTATCTCTTACACAGATACTAACTTTATAAAATATTCCACTAAATAAAAAATAAATTTAGAAATTCTCAAAAGCAGGACTAATCCGTTGCTGCAGCATATATTTATTGCCACGAGGTACTTCAGTAGTTAATCGTGGAAAAAGAACTTACTACAAAGGTACTGCAAATCGGTACAACAAATCCTCCAACAAGCGGGTAACAAAGGTTTCTGGAGATATGTTATAACACGGACGTATTGAAAAGCAGTAGACCGAAGATGTTGAGAGAGAGAAGATAAAAATCGATGGCTAGTTATGAATGCGGTGAATTCTGGGAAGTCTTTACTCTTGGTCGGCAATGTCCATACGGCGTCTGTAAGTCCCTGAAATCCAATTCACGAAATCCATCGCGCACAGTAGCTATGAGCGAGGAGGAGCTTTAAACTTAATGTCAGTGGTTCCTGGAATCCGTGACGTCGCATGAGAAGGAACTAGTTGAATCGTACTGGTCTGAAGAAAAGTAATTTTGTTGCGAAGGAAGAGATTTTATCAGTGCATGAAACACTTGATATGGGATCGAGACATATCTAAAACTTAGGTTACCATGCAACCCCATCTTTCTATTTGCTGTTTGCTCAAGTGGACAAATAGTGAACCTCTTCATTCGAAACGTGTATTTTGGCGCGCTTCCCCTCCTCGTCCACAAGAATCTGTCGTTTTGGAAGCGGCGAAACTGTTATTTTCTTTATTTCAATGGGAGGGCGATACCAGGTAGCAAGCAAGACGACCCAGAAAGTTGCACATAGTTTGACTCCTTGCAAGATGAAAAAAAAAAAAAAAAAATTGCTGCATGTCCTTTTCAAGACTATGTTTACATGGAGAAATATTGTAGAGTTCCACGATTTTTTAATGACAACTACAAGATTCTTGATGCTACTATACAACACGTACCTTATACTTTCAATAACCTACAGAAACATGGACAATAATGGTAACAGAATCCAGCAGCGCACATGATATTCCTCAGAAGAATTCTCGAAAGATCAAACAAGAATGAAATCACACGAATACACAACCAAGAAAGCGCCGACGGGGAAAGAATAGAAAAATCTACGCTATTCATGTATGGACATATAGAAAGAATTAAAAAAAGGCACGCTTACTTGAAAATTCAAAGTTATATTTAAATGACCGTAAGAAACAAATGTCACGATAAAGCATGAAAAGATATATATGATGAGAAAAGGTCAAGAAGGAGAATGGCGAAGTGAAAGAAGTCTACTACAGAGAAGGCTTCCTACATTCCCAAACCAGGGAGCTTGCTAAAAGTGGGAATAAAATATAGCAGTAGTGGAAATATTTAAATTACTTTTTCCATTGCTGCATCAACGTTTTATTAAAAACAAAAATAAGCGTAGGTATTGATAGGAACTATGGAGGAACAAAATCCGATCATATATTAACCTAACGTGAACGTATTTATTATATACATGATTATTAACCCTTCAACTTACTATGGGATCTAATATTGCAATAATGAACACCTTAGTCGATCTTTAGTTACGAAGAGTATAACTATCTTATCCTATGTTTCATTGATGCAACAGAATTATTTTTAAATGTTACTGATGCTATTGACGTATCGATCTGAAAAAAAAATTTACGTTCTTCAATGGAAAGGGTAATATACGAGGGAGGATCAGAAACTAAGGTTACACGGCCGATATTTCTGGAGTTTCGTCTGTTACAGAGAAATGAGGAATATATGGTAATTTTAATATACGGAGTTGGCAACTGTGCAGTTTCAGATACCCACCACCTACGGCGCTAGTTGTAGGTAAACACAAATGATGACTCGTTTGAAAAACTGATCTCTGGAAGACGTCTCCTCAGTTATTCGATTTCTATGGGCGAAACATGTAACACGCGATTGAAATTCGCCAACACCTGGTAGAGGTTCACGGAGAGACTATAATGTCTCGTCAGTATGTTGCAGAATTGTGTCGAAAGTTTGCGGCTGGTAGAGAAAACGTCACCGACGAGAAATGCAGTGGCCGACCCAGCACGGCATTAACAGATTTGAACACAGCTCGCGTGGAGGAACTGATTCAGGACAACAGGGGAATCATGTTACGGCATCTGATGGCAGAATTGGGAATGTCGGTACTTAGGAGTCCGTCGCTTCGCTTCAGACGAAGAGATGAAACACTACGTGACAACGTGGCTGAACACGCAAAGGACAGTATGTTTACGAGGTGGAAATCTTCAAACTCATCTCCTCGTCAATATGGAGACTATGTTGGAAAATAACCTAATGTATGTATTATCTGTTGGCTGTATTGGTTGTACGAAATAATATATACACATTTTAGTGCAGGCTTTGCAACCTTACTTTCTGATCACCCCTCGTATATACTTTTCTTTCTGGCATAAACGACAAGATACACCGAACTCCATTACGTAAAATAACTACAACAAACACGAGGATAAAATAAATCGACGCCAATTAAGAAAGGGAGAGAAAACTTTGATTATTTTATCTTCATTAATTTCTCAAGTCAATTATAAAGGGTACTCAGCTATGGCGGACGGAAAAAAAGAAGGAACACCATCCACGTCCCTTCCAATTTGATTTTTTTTCTTTTTTTTTTTTTTCACGGCCGAGCTGCTCTTCCTTTCCAAATCTCGTTCAGGGAAGTTAAGTTTTTGAGATTACAACCATGGCTTTTATTGTACAAAGCAGCTGAAAAACTCAGTTGCAATCGTTAATATACTTAACAATTCATATATTAGTAGAAAAAGCTGCGTGTCCACTTTTCTAAAGTTCTATATGGTCACTGACGCCTACAAAGTATAAGGATGTATTTGCTTATTTCAATAATTTCATTGTGAAACTACATTCCATAGCATACCGCTTAGAAATGAAAATCAAGATTATTTAACTTAAAAAAAAGGTGGGCATCCAGTTTTTAGTATTTACAGACCTACAAATACATATATATATACACATATATATTAATTATTAACAATTATTAATAAAATGGCGTATTATTATGTAAATCGGAAAGTTCCAAGCTTTTATCTCTTCTCAAGATGTTTGAACTTGGCTTCTAACCTCTTGGAGTAAGCATCTAGTTTGTATGCTGCCTGCTCTAGCTTCGTTACACTGTCCTCTATCTGATCAATTTGTTCCAAATATGGCTGCAAGCTCTTATCTGAAAAATATAATGTGATATACAAGTTATTAGTGTACAAATTATTCACAGATTAACTGTAGATATCAGAACGTTTACAGAGCAATCTGATGCAGTCGGTGAAATCATTTGCATACAAAAGAAGACAATACAAAATAGTAATAAATTAATTTTCCTCCCAAATAAAGAAAACAAGTACTTCACATGTTCTGCCAGTAATTTCCTCCGAAAGAACAGGATGAGGATTATATGATCGATCCAACCAGGCCCGTAGTTGGGTATTTTACGCCCCTAGATTCAAGAAAATTTTGCCGCCCCTCGTACTTCTTCATATTTAGTACAGGCCTTTAATTTTATATATTATTTAATTACTATCCATATTTAAAGACGTTAATTGTAAAGCTTATTTTGTTCATTAGATTAGACTTAGTTATTATAAATGAATGTATATAGAGTCAACGGGGGAGCGAGGGGGGGGAAACAGTGACTTTTGTTTCTGTTTTTAATTTTTGGTATAATGTAAGGGGATTGGTGTAGTAGCCTATAGTAACCGATTAGGATTCAGGGATTGCTCTTAAATTTAATCGGTAACTGCCTGTGTATTCACAGTGTCTGATGAATCCAAAGTGAATACTTGGCGAAACTGTTACACGTTAATTATTTTTACAATAAACGCACTGTTTTGCTCAGCGAATAATTTAAATCAAATTTTTACGTATAGGCAAAAAAACAATCCGGCCGCGGCCGCTTACATTGAACTGCCAGTAACGGAGCGGGGCCTACTGAACCAAATGGACAAATTACGCTGGCAGCCAATAAGCAAGCCTCAGCTCCTTCTAGAATCAATAACGTCCTAAAGAGAATACTCGGTCGCGTTGTGGTACCAACATTGTTTTCCGTACCTTAAATTTCTCTCTTGTGGACCGTCTTTTTCTTTTCGCATTCCATACTGCGATCCTGACTTTTTTTAAAATAACGCCCCTGTAAATTTGTCGCCCGGGCCCAGGCCGCCCTAATACAGGCCTGAATCCGACAATACTGGCGTTGACGTCATAAATCTGAAAATAGTATCCTACAAGGGTGCCATTCACTTAATACTTCCATATTTACTAACTCCACACTGTTTATTGTCGTCTTTAAATTAAGATTTTTTTTTTTTTTTTGTGCCGGCTGGTCAAGTCGAGCGGTGTAAGACATAGGCTGGTCATCCAAGAACTTGTCTGATGCGAGTTCAAATCCTGCTTACTGAAGAGAATAGTCAAGGAATGAAAATTTCAAAACAATATGTAAGTAAAGACTTTTCTTTTTCTGAAAAGCTACCAACATTTAAAGATAAATTTCTGGAATATTTTTTATGGTCCTACAAGGACGTCATTGTGAAAACAATTTTAACGGGTGCACCCTTCTGGGTCTAGGGGACATGAATTTGAAATCATAAGTTGTCTGTCTTTAACAAATTAATGAGATATTTGCAATAAAATGTAAAATTCTGAGAATTTTTGATTGTTTCGGAGGAAGCCACTGTTAAAAGATTTTATTCGTTACATCTTTCTGATCATTTGGTTACTTGAATGTGCAACGATAATTTATCCACCTTGAGCCGTTTATTAGCTACTTGGAAATTTTTGCTGGTTCTTGATATGTCACTGTGAAGAAGAAGAAGAAGAAGAAAATCTGCTGCACCTTTCTGACCCTTTGGCTTTCTGAATCTCAAATCAGTCTCTGGTTATCTCTAACCGTTTTCCAATCTATAAAATTACATACAGACAAACGGACATGACTAATACAAAAGCATGTCTTCTTTTTATTAAAATGACGTGTAAAAAAAAAAAAGTTGGAATTGAGGAAATGGCACTCAACAACGAGGAAAAGGAAACAAAAATGTAAGTAAATTATGAGACTGACTTACAATAAAAAAAAAAAAAAAAAAAGTTCGTTAATTAGTACAGTATGTTATTCAATATTGTAAAGTTCATACCCTCACGTCTAAACAACTACTATAAACATATGCTTCATTCACGAACACGTGTTACTGTATACAAATATAATCACCAGCAGAAGATAGAATGAGGATACCAGGAAGACACAAAGTTGGTTCGAAAGGAAACCGAAGATGGACGACCATCTCCTTACGGACCTCCCCTTCAGAAGACATCCATAAAAGAGAACCTCAACTGAACAGAAGCATCAGTTAACAGCTGATTATTAACCTACCAATAACTCTCTTCGGGGGCCGCAATGGATTATAGACAGTCCTAAACCTTATCTCTGGAGTCTGCATTGAGCGAAAGAGATACCCTACAACTACCTTTCTCCCGGGCTGAATTGAGCTACAAAGAAATCCTACAATTGTCTCTCGAGGTCGCTATGGACAAAGAAGACTCCTTCTAATCACCCACGTGTGCGTGGGTTTCCTCGGGGATCTCCCGTTTCCTCCCACTTTCTTCATTCCATCATTTCATTCATTACTCATCATAACAGTTTCCTTTAGCCTAACCGGCATAACCGTGGGACGTAAGACTCAAAGATTTCATTTCACTTTTTTTAATCACCTACCCCGGAGGCTGCAATGAACGAAGAGGTTCCTGTCATAGCGTACTACAAATTGAACCTATTTCCGAACCCACTACGTATTGTGTGTGCTAAGGAATCACTGAACTCGGAAAACATTTAGTGTGTTACAAAGAAACTCTGTAAAACCATTATAAAGATTTAGTTTTATAAATAAATAGGTGAAGGCCCTAAATCCTGGACTTAGACTCTACCGAAAACATTTCAATATCTTTTCTCTATTTGAATGAAAAAACTGTTCTTTGAATCATTAAAAGGGCAGGAATGGATGAATAGCCAGCGCCCTAAATAACATAACTAATATTATAGAAGTAAAATAAAGTCAATGTATGTATTTTCATACTTAGAATTATTCAGTAGTGATTGATATCTCTAAAGTAATAAGGGCGACCAGATTTTAAATATGCAAAGTTCTCTTTAAGTAAACACTTTTATCGTTTCTTGAGTTGTTCAAATTCTAGTGTTTTTTTTTTTTTTTTTTCCCAGAGACACTGAGTCCCCGGAAATTTTGCAATGTTTTTTTTTTCTTTCTTTCTTTTAAAGAAGCTGTGTAATTTAATATTTGGATGAAGTTATAAAATTAACATGTAAATTATCCGCTCGATCTAGTAGTACAAGCTGACGTTTGACTCGACAAAGATATCAGAGGATTGCAAAGCTACCAATATCGTCGGTCTCTAAATAAGTAAATAAATAAATAAATAAATAAATAAAAACGAAAATATTGAAAGGAACGTTGACATTATTTAGTTTTATTACAATACATAGTTACGTGTTACACAAAAAATGGAAACTTTAACGTATTTATAACTAACATTAATTTTATAAATGAAATGAAATGCATCTTTTGTTTCAAGTCACGCGATTATGCCTTGTATCCTAAAGGAAAGAAAATCATTTATTATTATTATTATTATTATTATTATTATTTGTGTTCCCTTTTCATTTATTTGTTTCCATATTATTTACTTTTAGTTTAAACTTTCCCTCTACTACTAGCTTTTCCTGAAGCACTAAGATACAGAAATATGTGTGTACGCTAAATGTAGGTGAAATAAGAGATTTCCAGATATATGACAGATTAAACAAAGCTGAAGGTCAAGTTGGCCAAACATAAGTCAATATTACCTACAGGGTTCCTACTGATCTGGAGAAATCTATTTCCCTGACTTCCCCTGACCATTGGCACGAAATTCCCTGACTTTCATGAGAGGTGTCCGATAACATTGACATATAAATACGGAATAAATAACAGTGAATACTTATATATGAAAACATTTATTCTATAGAGACAAATACTAATCAATTGCTCATACGTACATTCCACTTACCACCCATAAAAATCTGAACACGTTCCATACTGTGCTCGTTAATCGTTGGCTAAGCTGAAATTAGGTACGATTAACGTTAGCAAAAATATTTTATAAAATTTCCCTGAGTTTTTCCTGACTTCCGTAACCAGTAGAAACCCTGATCTACCCATGCATCCACAGAATCAGGGTTTAAATGCAGTTTTACCTACAACAAATTATCCATTACTTCTGCATTCTAATTAAGATTTATTAATATCAAATATTATCTTTCAGAACAGTACAGCTTATGAGAATTTCAGTGAAACTCGACGGACATATGCAAGTTCAACCAACACATCTCTTTTCAATCTCAGCGATGACTATATCAAGTTACTGCTAAACCATCAGCACATTTACAAGTAATTGAAGAGGAGGGTTAAATAAGCTTCCTGTACTTCTCTAACGCAGAGTTATTTTTCCTTTTCGTGTATGATCCTTCATTTTTTCATTTCGTTGTTACTGTAGCCACACTTAAAAAATACACAATACTACTTTATTTTAAACACTGATTTATTTACTGAATACTGTTTTTTCCATTTAAGGTAACATCAATGTCATAGAAGTACGTTGTCTACCACTATAATGTGACTCAGCTCTTTTTAAGACTATGAGCATTCACCTGAGATTGAACCTGGGATCACATATTTCGGAAATGTGTGGGACTCACTCTACCGTGGAAGAACTCTTACATAGTTAGATAATTACAACAATGGCCAAAACTAATGTAAAAATTAAAACTGGAATAAGATTAAATGAATAAAACTCTGGCTATTTTGAAAATCTACTGACTTCTTCCTTGTTGGCATGAATAACCTAGGTGCAGTGATGATTTCAGAAGGTGGCCCAGGGGAAAATTTCTCTGACCGTGCTCAACCTGGTTTACCAGTACTTTTGCAATACTATTCTCACAACTGTTTACTTAAAGTTTCTCTGAAGAAAATCTTCTAAAATAAACACTTCCTAAATGGACTGTCAAATTATTTCGGTTTGAAATGTGTCCTGTTCTTTGATTTACTAAATCTGGGTCACCATACTTCAGATGAGTGATTTGATGTATAATTTTAGTTTTCTTAACGTGCTAATTGGGAACAATTTTAACTACAAAAAGGAGTTTGCTGAGCATGTCCTTAGGAAACCTCAGATACTGTTCTTGACAATACTTACATTTTTCATTTAAATCTACAAGTGCTTTGGCCACATTCCCCGAAATCTGTTTCATATCCGAATATTTTGTGATTGTTGCTCTATTCATGGCTTCTAACAGGCGATAATCCTCCTGTAACAACAAAAGAAAGATTTACAGATGCAACATCACTTATTGAATAATAATAAAAAGAAAGCGGAAAAAAATAATAATACCAAATACCAAACTTTCTTGATAAATACAGCTTGGTAGACAAGAACATGAAATTTCTGAGGCGCAGTTTACGATTTTCTTATCTTCTAAAGAATAAAATTGATCATAATTATGTTTGGAACTTCATAACTCTTGAAACACCCAACTGAACTTTATCAAATTTTCAACAGAGACGAGGTTCGAGGCTGGAGTGGTTTTCATCAATTTACTTTGACTGTGTAACTTAGGGGAGGGGAGGATATTTAAAAAAATATCGAAAATGGCCGACATCAGTGTCGAATCCATAGTTTTCGGGGTCGTTGAGATGAATAGTGACACTTCCGATGCTGTTTAAATACAAATTCAATCCCGTAACTTGGGGAAGATATATATATAAAAATGATCGAAACTGACCGATATTAGTGCCGATTACATAGTTTTCGGGGCCACTGAGAAAAACAGTGACACGTCCGTTCCCGTTTAAATCCAAATTCAGTCCCGCAACTTGGGGAATGGGGAGATACACTATGTAATCAAAAGTATCCGGACACCCCCAAAACATACGTTTTTCATATTAGGTGCATTGTGCTGCCACCTACTGCCAGATACTCATTATCAGCGACCTCAGTAGTCATTAGACATCGTGAGAAAGCAGAATGGGGCGCTCCGCGGAACTCACGGACTTCGAACGTGGTCAGGTGATTGAGTGTCACTTGTGTCAGAAGTCTGTACGCGAGATTTCCACACTTCTAAACATCTCTACGTCCACTGTGTCTGATGTGATAGTGAAGTGGAAACGTGAAGGGACACGTACAACACAAAAGCGTACAGGCCGACCTCGTCTGTTGACTGACAGAGACCGCCGACAGTTGAAGAGGATCGTAAAGTGTAATAGGCAGGCATCTATCCAGACCATCACACAGGAATTCCAAACTGCATCAGGATCCACTCCAATTACTATGAGAGTTAGGCGTGAGGTGAGAAAACTTGGATTTCATGGTCGAGCGGCTGCTCATAAGCAACACATCACGCAGGTAAATGCCAAACGACGCCTCGCTTGGTGTAAGGAGCGTAAACATTGGACGATTGAACAGTGGAAAAACGTTGTGTGGAGTGACGAATCACCGTACACAATGTGGCGATCCGATGACAGGGTGTGGGTATGGCGAATGCCCGGTGAACGTCATCTGTCAGCGTGTGTAGTGCCAACAGTAAAATTTGGAGGTGGTGGTGTTATGGTGTGGTCATGTTTCTCTTGGAGGGGGCTTGCACCCCTTGTTGTTTTGCGTGGTACTCTCATAGCGCAGGCCTACATTGATGTTTAAGAACCTTCTTGCTTCCCACTGTTGAAGAGCAATTCGAGGATGGCGATTGCATCTTTCAACACGATCGAGCACCTGTTCATACTGCACGGCCTACGGCGGAGTGGTTACACGACCATAACATCCCTGTAATGGACTGGCCTGCACAGAGTCCTGACTTGAATCATATAGAACACTTTCTGTATGTTATGGAACGCCGACTTCGTGCCAGGCCTCATCGACCTACATCGATACCTCTCCTCAGTTCAGGAATCCGTGAAGAATTGGCTGCCATTCCCCAAGAAACCTTCCAGCATCTGATTGAAAGTATTCCTGCGAGAGTGGAAGCTGTCAAGGCTAAGGGTGGACCAACACCATATTGAATTCCAGCAGAACCGATGGAGAGCGCCACGAACTTATAAGTCATTTTCAGACAGGTGTCCGGATATTTTTGATCACATAGTGTATATAAAAATGATCGAAACTGATCGATATCGATCAGTGTCGATTACATAGTTTTCGGGGTCGTTGGGACGAACAGTGACACTTCCAATGTCGTTTATTCGTCAAATTCAGCCCCCATTGCCCTTTATGTCTAAAATGAAACGTATTCTTCCCGTGAGAAGAACGGACAATCTGCTAGTAGTAGATAAATTAATGATACAATCCCACTGTTTGTCAGGACTATTTTTATCTAGGTGTAATTTTAGTTTCTTGGTTTTCTGATGTAGTAGGTTTCGTAGACAATCTTTCTAGTAGTAACGAAGTTTTATGCAGAATGTCAACTTTCTTCATGGAATAAAATGTTAAGATTCGTTGAAATGCTTAGATAATCCGGAAACTGTTTCATCATCATCTTCAGACTGCCTGCTATATTTTTCCACCATAGTTTCTATACTTGTTTAGATCAACATTTCATCCATAAAATAAGTTAAACAATCTTCTAGATATTTTAGGAGACCTAAAGAGCCATTCGAAAGGCACATTTCTGCATTACTTTTCGCAATTTATGATTATTACTATTTTAACATTAGAGAACTTCGTCCTTACCGTTGTCAGATGAACAGAAGTAAATGTAGAGAAGAGACGAGATTCAAGATTTAACCTGAAGAAATTTCTTTTTTTGAAGAAACTCACAAAGTAAATGTGAGCAAAATATTAAGAATAGTAGAAAATCCAACGTAACTTAGAGTAATCCTTATCAATGAAACGAAAATACGTCATGTGTTTGGGTTCCCAAAATCAGGCTGCGATCGCAGAGCCGGAGTGTTGGTGATGGTGTGTTATGGCAATCTCCGTATTACGTGAGAAGCAGTAACATGGTAATGTGTTATCAACTAAGCAGTGGTGATAGTTTAAAATGGACGAGGTCTCTGATTTCCCAAGAGGGCAAATTGTTGGCGGTCAAGTATTTGGTGTGAGTGACAAAAGTGGCAAATGTGTTGGGTGATGATAGCCTACAAAACTTACGGCAAAACTACATCGGCGAAGAGGAACAGTACTCGAAAGAAAACCTCCAGTCGAGGTCTCACCGAGCATTACAGCGGACTGTCACTCAGAATCGACGTGCGATTGCGGTGCACGTGACCGGGAAATTCATGCAGCATCTCCCACAGCTTATGTCGACAATCGCAATCTATTGTGAGTTACATGACATAAAAAAAAGCCTTAAATTTTACGTCCCACGTTTATGCCGGCTAGGCTAAAGAAGACGGTGATGATGAGAAATGAATGAAATGATGGAATGAATAAACTGCAAGGAAACGGGAGAGTCCCGAGAAGACCCACACAAATGGTGTTTGTCTACCACAAAGCTCACTTGGCGCGAGCTGGGGTCGAACCAAGGACTCCAAGCACCAGAGATGAACGCCCTACCACTGAGCAACCGCGGCCCCGTACATGACATGCAAATACGGGATAGGGTTGTACAGAAGAAAATGCTGAGAAGAGACCATCACGCTTTAGCATGACGCTAATGGTGCCTTGATTATCCAAAATGGACCGTGACAACAGGAACCATCGACCATCTTCTTTCAAACTAAGCACTATGTTAATGTGTGACGGACGCTTAAAGAAGCACATGATTCAAATTGTCTCCGCACAACGGTGAAACATACCGGTGGCTCTGTGATGCTGTGGCCCGCAATGTTCTGGTTTTCAGTAGGTCCTGTACTGCCGCCTACCGGTCGCGTCACGGCCCGTGAATATATTGCCATTTTAGGGAACCATATGCATTTTATGCTTCAAATGTTGTTTCTTGGCAATATTCCACGATGATAATGCTCCCATTTATACGACACAGCTGGAGTGTTACGGCATGGTTTGGGGAATATCAGGAGGAAGCTGAACACCTCCACTGACCCACCCACTCCCACGATCTGAACATAACTGAACTTCTGTGGTCCGTATTGGAGACACGAATACGGCGCAGATTTTCGCCCCCAATCCTTTATCACGGATGAGTGATGCGCTGAGCGACATGGTACAATTTTCCACTTGCTAGCATTCACGACCTTTACGACTACATTTTATGTCGCATCAGAGCTGTTCTGAAGGCGAGGTCCAACATCATGTTAATCTGTTAGGTTGGAACTTTTTCAGATGTTTCCATTAAATTGATAAGTATTTATATATCGAGTCATACTAATTAGAGATGAGTCCAAAGTTGAACCTTGAATTTGAGGATGACATATTTCCTGAAAGTATTTGTCGAGTAAGTTCCAATACAGGTTTCAATTCCTTGCTCGGAAGTGACCCCATCCCTTCAGGGTTGGAAATATATAGAAAACTTGACCTATGTGTCCTAAATATCACAGTGAACTGCATAACTAGTACATTAAGAATATAAATATGCACTACCCAATTATATCCTATATTAGTGGACCTATAAAGTTGAGAAAAGCATATCCGTAATATCCAGTCAAGAGTTAATCATTTGGTGTCACAACTAATATGACCGATTGTTATGGCTAGATATGATACATTCGGTGTATTTCAATTTCTATATTTTCCTCTATTTCACCTATATATGTTGTGAGAGCAGTACGTTCATTATATATTCGTCAATTGTTTATCTAGACGAATTGTTTAATACGTCACACGGTACAAAAACGTTCAAAAGATTTTGAGTTACTAATTAGGGGAAACTAGTCGTGGTGGTAATTTGAGCTCATTTACTCAATCCGAACAGCTCTTTCTTTGTAGCTATATAAACCCAATTGGTCACCTTTCAGGATTTAAGCCCTCTAGCCACGACAAGGCTCGGGTAATGAGAGGAGAGAAGGCTCCGGCTGGATGTTGTTTGCCGGGGCTTGCTGTGTGTGAGAGTCATGAAACTCATACGTCACGGCCCTGGCAAGATGGTGCTGCCAGGACTTGGCCTTTGTTTTTAAGGTGTGAGGGCCACGTAACTCACACTGTCTTACGATCACTCTATGGCGTGATAGTGAGGTTCACTGATATTTATAGTGAAATAATTACTTTTTGGGTTTATTAACTTGATATAGGATATAATTGGGCAGTGCATATTATATTCTTAATTTACTAATCATGAGGGGTACTTTGATATTTCTAAATATTTCTAATCCTGAAGGAGTGGAATCACTTCCGGACAAGGAATTAAAATCTATTTTGGAACTTGCTCCACAAACCCTTTCAGGAAATATATTCCGAGATTCAAGGTTCAACTTTGGAGTCATTCCTAGGTAAGAGGAACACATATTTTAATAATTTCTGTACAATAATTTTGAACATGAATAAGAAATCACACAATACCTGAGTGGCTGTGAGTTCACCCCAAAGATAATCTGCAGTCTTCTGAAACATAGTTGTAGCTAAGCGACTTAAGTTCGGATCATGAGGGTCCAAAGCTTCAAAGCTGCTTGTGCTGGTTGATAAGGTAGGTCCTAGAAAACGGTACATAGTCATTTTTACTAATAGATTATATGAATTACATTTTAAAGATACATTACATTACATTGGATTACATTTACAAGATAAAAATTGTATTAATTTCCTTATATTCCTAGTAGTCTGACACAATTTCCGATATTTTTGGCGAGTATCCATTTTCAAGAGCCCAATGACTTAAACCATCTTCATATGCTTTGTGCTTGAGGGACACCGTAATCTAGTGGTTACAGCGTCCGCGTGGTCCCGGGTTCGATTCTCGGCCGGTGCGTCCCAATTTTCGGCGTCCACCCAGTGTCGTGAGGCAAACTGGGGAGTCACGTGACGGCCACTAGGTCTAGAAAGCTCCCGATACGCCGGTTAGTGACAAGGCGAAGCAGTGTCGTCGCTAAGCTGGACGTAGTTCAGCCGGTTGCTGACAGATGGCGTTGGAGCGGCTCAGGCCCTTAAATGGGCTGTTACGCCAAGTGGTTTGGGTTTGGTTTAGATAATTTCAATTTATATATTAAGTAACGTATTTTTAAAAAAAAAATTAAAAAAAAACTATTATACTGGGGTATCACACTCCTCAACGTTCACCCACAAAATTAGGTTTACGTCAGTGTGATAAGTGCACTTCGCAAATTAAAAAAATATATAATTATATAATTATTATTTTGGACTTAAACGGTTTTTTTTTTTTTTTTTTTTTTTTTAGAAACAAATTCTTCTTGAAACTTCTCTTGACGTGATCTTTTGCATGCATCTGACGGCATCTATAAAATCAATGCGAAATTCAGTCTAGTCCACGGGCGTCTCTGGCGGGGGGACGAGGGGGACACGTCCCCCCCAATATTTTGAAATACAAAATACTTAATATTTTATTCTAATTTAATTATTTACTAACGATAGAATAACATATAAATAATAATATTTTTTTTATTTGGAATATAATATTCAGGCTGTGAAACGATTGTAACAAAGTTCTTGATATATCTCAGGGGATCCGTGAAGGTAAGCAGAAGGGTAAAAATGGAACCGAAGATAATAAATAGATTGGACTAGAAGTACCATTTAAATCAATTTCTTTGATGTCCCCCCCCCCCAAATTTTACATGCCAGAGACGCCAGTGGTGTAGTCAACTTATATTGTTATACGTATTAGCACCTTTGTAATTTATTATAAATAACCAAAACTTGGGCAATGTAAATTCGAAGTAACAAAGATATTGAATTTATAATATGATATAAATTGCTAATATTGTAATCATACCATATTGCATGTATTTATAACAAACTTTGTACTGAGGAAAGAAAATCTCGGAGTAATAACGATATATGCTTACAAAAATAAACTATTTAATATTTTAGTTATTTATCGAGCGCATGAAACACATCTTAATATCTCAAATGACCCACGAAGTAGTATTCCTTCCATGAGTAGCGATAAATATTGAATTACTACTGTTGAGACACAAAAGGACGATATAAGAACACGTTGTGAATGTGATTTAAGCTATTGTGTGCCTCCAAAGGAGAATGACTTTTTGTACACAGTGAAACGTAACCGCCTACACATTGTGAACAGTTGTTTTAGGAATTCCGAACTAACACTTCTTCAAGCTATGCAAGAAACTTGTTGGCACAGCTTTAATCGTTTCATCAAACACTGATGACCGTCCTGGACGTGTTTGTTTCGCTAGCCTTCGAGCCTGTTGGTGTCCGCACGTAACCTTTGGTAAACTTGAAGAGTTTCTTTTTAACTTGACGTGTCATTCATCTCTCTCTACCATGCTTTGATCTAAAGCTATGACTGTTTAAAAACCTCACCATCATTTTACAGACACACTGTATTTGCGTATAATCATCATCATAGGTATCCTGCCATTATTGGCAGGTCACTTGCCGCGAACTAAGGTGCGTTGCAAAATGGTACGAACGATACAAGATATCGTCATATTATGTGATCAGAAAGGAAAGCCGAAAAGGGAAGGAAGGGTGAATGACACGGTGTTGTATTTATGTTTATACGAAAACAGATACTCTAGAAATAGGCACATATAGACGACACGACCAAACGAAAATGAGAAAGCAGAAGAAGAGAACTGTTGCAAAATCATACAAACACAGACAAGTGCGTAATAACACATAGCTAGGTCACTGCTACGGAACAAGAGGGCGCTGGACGAGAAGGCGAGATGTATAGCAGACGAGTGATAGAGGTGTAAGGGAGTGTACTGCGGCAAGGACATCTGTGTGAGGTGGCGAGTAAGAGAAGCATAATGGACCGTGGCAAAGTGTTGTCTGAGTGCGAAAAGGGGCAAATAGTGGCATATAAAGAAGAAGGTGTATCTGTTAATGAAATTTCCCGTCGAATTGGGTGGACTGCTTATATCGTGAATAATTTCCTTAAACCTGGGATTCCACTGGAATAAGGAAATCATCAGGATGGCTGAGTCATAACAGGAAAGAAAGGTTGTTCGAAAACTATGTAGTGGTGGAATATTCCTTACGCAGTTGGCACGAGACCTTAACATTCGTGTACATAATACTATCCAATCAAAGAGGTGTGAAACGCTTCAATCATGTCCAATACAGGAAGTGCGAACGTCAGCCATGGCTCACCGCGCAGCATACGGAGCGACGGGTGATTTAGGCCAAAATACATGTGACCTGGAAGCAGAACTGGCGTCCTGTCATCTTCAATGGAGAAATTTAATTTGGATGGTCCCGATGGATGGCGATACTATTGACACGATCTGCGGAAGGAGGATCAGATGTTCTCTAAGCGACAGCAAGGAGGACAGTCGGTAATGGTGTGGGAGGGAGGCTTTGGTTATTATGGTACAATAAACCTCGCATTTCCTACATCTCATATGACATTAACCACGTCCCAAACGGTACTTGCAGACAATTTTTGCCATTCGCCGCGCAAAATGCTGGTCCTGAGTGGATCTTCCAGCACGACAATGCCACTATCTACCTTGTTGGAACCATCAGGGATTGGCTTCTGGAGAAAGACTTGAATGTCCTTGATTGGTCTTCCAATTCCCCAGACATAAACTAGATGGAAAATCTATGGGGAATATTGTGTCGCTCAGTGTACGCGAAAGGCACCAATTACAACAATGTTCGTGAGTTGCAGGTGCCACCATCGCTGGATGGAATCAACTCAACTACAAACTTGATGTGACTCTACTACAAACGTTGGTAGACAACATGTTTGATTGAGTGTTGAACTTGGTGTTACGCAGTGGCTCATTTATTTGCTATTAGAACTGGTTTTTGTATTGTGTTTGTATCATTTTGCAACAGTCACTATCGTGTTGTTTTGGTTGTTTTTCATATTCAATTTGGTTAGCCCTGTAAATGACTGAACTATCCATGTTCTGTATATACTTATGCATCTCTATATATCATGTATTCCACCCGTGATGTACGTTTACTAAAGTTATGTCACATATTTGGATCGTTCGGATCATTTTGCAATATATTTTCAGAAGTTTCCATGCTTCATGATCTTCCGCTAACCTCTTCATTTTCACGAACGATTTCTTTATTTTGATGTCGTCCATTAATTGTAGTCTCCTTCGCCCTCTCCCTCTCTTTCTTGCCACCATACTCTCTAACACGTCCTTCATGATATAGTTTCTTCTTAGCCAATGTCACAACTAAAGTCATGTCACATATTTGGATTGTTCGTATCATTTTGCAATATATCTTCAGAAATTTCCATGCTTCATGATCTTCCGCTAACCTCTTCATTTTCACGAACGATTTCTTTATTTTGATGTCGTCCATTAATTGTAGTCTCCTTCGCCCTCTCCCTCTCTTTCCTGCCACCATACTCTCTAACACGTCCTTCATGATATAGTTTCTTCTTAGCCAATGTCACAACCAGCTTCTCTTCATTCTCTCAATAATTATCTAAAATTGCTCTTTTCTCCCCCACCATTTCTAACACCCTCTCATTCGTTTCCCGCTCTATCCAGCTAATTCTCTCCATTGTTCTTCACACCCACATTTCAAACGCTTCTACTCATTTTTCATCACTTTTGCGAAAACCATATTTCCATGTCCTTATTTTTGACCCAGACAGTACAATACTTCACACGAACCATTTTATGAGGTTTTTTTTCCAACTCCATATTTAAGGTTCCACATAACACTCTTGTTCCTCCTAAAGGCTTCTTTCGCCATCCTATCTTTACTTTTATTTCACGTTCGCACTTCATATCATTACAAATAATACTACCCAGGAACATAGTGTACTACGTATACAAAAAGGTTAGTACAATTTTTACATACAGTTAGTTTAAAATAATTACAACCTTCTTCAATTCTAACTGCAACCTATTACTGCGTAAGTAAAAGCACCTGCAATAAAATTTAGATCATACCGGTATGTAAGAATTTCATCTGCCATCTGCTATTAGGGATCCTTGTAAACATTTCTGTCTCGTCTCACTTGCATCGTACAATCCACATTTGAGCACGTAACATCACCAGAAACTTTCAAGTGCTGTACAGATGAGGTACAAATACGATGACATTGTAAGTCAGAGCAAGTCAGTAC
This sequence comes from Thermobia domestica, assembly GCF_964235325.1. Taxonomy (NCBI): domain Eukaryota; kingdom Metazoa; phylum Arthropoda; class Insecta; order Zygentoma; family Lepismatidae; genus Thermobia; species Thermobia domestica. Next base: position 299,257,156 of record NC_137458.1, on the reverse strand, counting down.
TGGCTTGTTTTCTTGATTCACAAAGGCACTAATTGCTCCTAATACTGAGATGGAAGCGACCATCTACATATGCTTTTTACCAGTGACGACGACAGATTTAATTTCTTATGGGAGCTAGTGGAGGGATAGAGATTTTCTTTGGGGGAGGGTGGGTTAATTTTTATATTACTTGATCCCCATTCGAATGCAACACATCTGGGGGGCAGATGATAGCACAGGGGGTACTCATTCCTTGCATCCCGTCTAGCGTCGTCACTACTTTTTAACTTTCACCTGACTTGTTACCACTTGCCACCCCATATTACTCAGCAAAAAGACGCTACGGGAAATGCAGTGAGCAAAAAATTTGCAACCTGCTACTTTCCGAACGCTACATGATAAAGAATCATCTAACAATCAGGAAGGGTTGAACGTGGTCTTGGAAATTGACATGCTTGTTACTTGCACAGGAACACTGGATACACCGAACACCACAACTACAACCACCACTTCACTTTCGACCATGCCTCTGCAACTTGAACAGCCACGCCAAACCAGCAGAAAGCTCTTACTATTCACTTCCTCTCGCCCCTCCCCTCCATTCGCTTCTCGACCGCCTTTTTATACAATAATATGCTAACTTATTCATATTAACTTTTGCTGTCCTAAATAATTTAAACTGAAAATATAGATCATTGACCAAAGTAACGTTTATTAAAATAATAATAATAATAATAATAATAATAATAATAATAATAATAATAATAATAATAATAATAATAATAATAATAGTAATAATAATAACTAGGATTTATGTTTAGTTTCACATTTGTCAACTTTTGTTCTGATTGGCTGAGTCCGTTCTGACCAGCTAATCAGCGTTCAGAACCAGTTTCTGGGATTGTTATATTGAGATGTGACTCCCTCTTCTTTCTTAAAGTGTCTCATGAAGCTAATATGTTCACTTAGTTGGCGAAACTGTTACACGGTTATTATTTTAAAACAGTGATCTGTATTTCTAGTTTAGTTAAATAATACGCTGTTATAAATAAAAGCTTATTGTTAACGATTATATATATATATATATATATGTCACGTATGCCGTTTCAATCCATTGATCAAATTAACCTATATTTGCTACTTTTTCTTTCTGGGTCATGGACAGTTTTCGTGTTTAGTCTACGTGTTTAAGGATTGTTAAATTTCTAAGATATGAAACGAAAATAATGAAGTAAAACACGTGAATAATGAAACATGATCGCGTTCTTAATACCTATAAAAAAGCGTATATAGTCATTCTTAAGTTGCTATTTATTCATCTTGAAATTTCTTATAGTAATGTATTTATTACTTTCTATTAACTATTAGTTTCGCGCATTTGGGTATTTACAAAATTCTATTTTCCAGCAACGAATACTATCGCGAAAGTACAGTAAATCCCCACCACAGAAAATCGCCAAAGACTAGCTTATTCCTATTTACACCGGTGTAAGAAAACTCCCCACTCGGTATTCACTTACCACACCCACTGTTTGAAAGCTACACCGACTATGTCACCGAATTTGTATTTAAGTTACCACTAACATGCTAAATATTTTAAACCCGCATAACATCTGGAACATGCTCGATTCCTTGGATCAATTTCCTTCATTCAGTGTAACACGTGCTAATGAACCGCCAGTACGAAGAAACTGTTTGCTTCCTTAATGAGAATTTTGGCGGAAAAAAAAAAAGATATAGAACAACGAACATGATGGAGATCCCAGTAACGATGTTTTGTTCTTCAGCAAAGGTATGACGATGTTAACATTAGAACAGGAACTGCTCATTATCTGTTACTTCCACAGTGTACTGGAAACAAATCAATATTATTTTATGAGGAGCAGTCAAACGAAAACCGAATAACGTCCATAAAACATATTCCTCGTAAAAGCTTCCAACACTGCTGTTCCTTATCGATACTGCCATCTCTCAGGAGGAGAAATGCATACTGACAACTCACAGCTACACACAGTTGTTCTTTTATTGCTCTATAGGTAAACGAACTGAGAAGAGTGTTCATCCAGCATTAGAAATGAAGGCAAGCAAAGAAGGGCAGAGAGATACGGTTCGTTTTTTTTGGTGGCTGTGAGTGTTGGAACATCTGCAGTTCCAAAAAATTAGCGCAAAGTGGGTTCGGCATCAACTGACGGAGGGGCAAAAGATTTACAGAATGTCTTCATGTCTGATACATTTCAGCGATACCACGATACATGGTGCCACCATTTTGAGCCCGAGAGCAAAGGGCAAAGCAAACAATAAAAACACACCCAATTCTACTCCGCCAAAGAAATCCGAAGCTATTCACACAAGGTCCGATGACCTTCTTCGACTGCAGAGGCCACAATAAATGCGAAGCGCTACGAAGACTCTTCACAAAAACTGAGACGCGTTATAAATTCAAACCGGAGACAAACACAATCCAAAAAATATGAAAGAACTCGATGAAGTTTTTGAAATTGAGATAAGTATATGCATACTAGATTATCAAAGAGTGCATAAATATAAATGCAGTTAGTGTTATTTTAAAATATTATTGGTCCTATGCTCAACCTCTTTTCTTGAAAACTGGCTGTACTTAATTCTGTCGCATATCATTACAAATGTGTAACTATTGATGGAAAAATATTAAGTATCTAGCTATAAGTGTATTATTATTATTATTATTATTATTATTATTAAGTATTTTGGCGGGGGCAGGTTCTGGAACTAATGATTTTTTTTTTTTTTTTAAATTTTAGATTTGGGCCTGGAAATGTTTCTTCCTCGTTTTTCGATCTTCAGCTTCCTCTTTTAACTCCCAATATTTTCTCCTATCTTTTAAGTCATCGATCAGCTGTATTCTTCTTCTTCCTGCTCCTCGCTTTCCTTCCATCTTTCCTTCTGTGCCGGTATGAAGACAATTTCTTCACAAGATGTATTCAATCCAATTGGCCTTCCTACGACGGATGCTGGGTAGATGTGTCCTCTTCTCTCCTATCCGTTTTAAAACATCTTCGTTTATTACTCTCCTTGTCCATTTTATCTTCTCTATCTTCCTCCAACACAACAATTCGAATCTCTCTAACTTCCGTAATGTCCAAATCTCTGAATCATACAATTCAATGCTCCATATATAGCTATAAATGTATAACAACTATTAAATATTGCATTATAATAAGCACAAAGTAGAACGTACATTTTGGTATTTATAGACGTATCTTATATTTAAAGATTAAGAGTTTGATGAAATTAGTCCGTCTATCGACTGAGTATTTAATCCAATGCATACGCTGGCGTATAACTTCATCAGGAATTTTCGTAAACTCACAGGCACTTCCGAAATAAATCTCATTGCAAATTAAAATACATTACAATGAAAGCACAGAAGCTCAAACACGAGTAACCGAATTCTAAAATTCTTTAATTTAGAATAGAAAACTGCGACAAAATCGAAATTAGTGGAAACGAAAACGAAAAAGGAAAAAGGCTGGAATTATGTGTGTATATAAAAATGAATATACTATTGAGTCGTTGATCAAACTGCATTTTATGGATGATTTATCGATACGATATTCCATGCACAAATGAAAGAAAAAGATAATGGGGACAACTACAGAACATAAGTTCGTTACACATCGTTATTGGCAAATACAGGTAAGTTGTCAACTTAAAAAACAAGCACCCAATCACATCTAAAATCATCTTAAAATTAACATTTTAAATGTTTATAAAATCTCATTCTTAAGGAAAAAATCGAAATTCTCTTACTCCTGGCAGAATTTCCAGACTTTTCTCGGTCTTTTCAAATTAACTGACATTTCCCAGTTTTCCTGATTTCTAACAGATCCTCTCCATTTAACAGAAAATCCATACAATTTTTGTAAGCTCAGTTTTCCAAAAGCAGATATTTTATCAAAAGTTGTGAAAACAATGGAACAAAAGGACTCAGTCCACTACATCGAAAGTGAACCAAACTCCCTAGCACCACCGTAACACAATCTACATTTACAATCATATTCAATTTAGTATTGTTGTATTGAAGATGGTGCAGTTTAGGGGTTCATAGATTTGCAATATTTATGGAAGAAACAATAAGACGTAATACAAAGTGAATGCTTTTAACCACATAGTCCATTAGGAAGCTATGAAGTGAAGGAAATATTCCAGTACAAAGTAAATTCTTAATTTCTTCAATTATATGCAATAAGTATGAAAAGTGTTTTATTTTCAAGATCTTCATTTATTTCTAAGTTTGAAGAGGTCGTTTATGCGTATACCCACCGACGATGACGCGCCTGCTCTCTACAGATACACCTACGAGTTACCCCAACTACTGACTCAGTTCTGACTCTCTTAGATGTAATTCGTATTGTTAATGGTCACCTGACGTAAGTCGGTTGGTGTTTTTTTTTTTTTTTTTTTTTTTTGTACTGTCCTTGTTATAGTATGTGTGCACTCTGTATTTATACCTATAACGTTTAAGCCCTCATAAAATGAATGTGCACCCACGAATGCAACTTCTGCTAAAATAAAGTACTAGGAATGCATTTCGTAGACAAAGAAGTGAAAATATTATGAACTTTTGTACTAACTAGGGCTACATCATCATACTAGAACAATTAAGCTGATTTGAATTGATCTTTTCTGGTTTGCAACAAACGTAAAATGAAGGAAAAAAAAAGTTACCTTTATTTTGCGGGTGTCATACATTGCAGAGAAGCCGTTCATAGTAAATTTTAGTGAAAGAAGCGAGTAACAAAAGTACAAGGAAACCTATAGTACATGGGATAGGAGCTCAACTGTTACAAAATTTAAATAAAGGAGTTTCAGACGGCCCACCTAAAGTAAAGCTGAATTTCGATTCAAGCTGTCTGTTGAGATTTTGAAATTCTCCAATTCAAATTCACGTGCAGTATTACTATACGAATCCACAGTATAAGTAGTAATAGTGGGAGGAGTAGGAGTAGCAGTAGTAGTAGAAACGGGTTAGAAGCCCCGCAAGGGGTTTGTTAGGTTCCGTTCTCGACATAAAATGGGCAAATTAAAGACGCCCAATTTTTTTGGTACATTTTACAATCTGTGGACCCGTATAGTAAAACTGCACCGAAATTCATTATATATTCGTTAACACAAATTAGGCTTGCTTTACGAATCTAACATTAAAACTGGTTCTTTTATATTTTTATGGTGTTTACCTTTCTTTGGTGAATCAGTCACTCCTTCGCTCTCAGGTTCGTCAATCATTTCAGTATTTAGCGTCAAGATAGAAAAGATACTTGTGATATTTATGCCTAGATTCGAGTTAATTGTTCTGCTAAATAATTAGATTTTAAACACTTTTAATTGCACAAAATTGATAAAGGTCAGATGTCAACATCTAACAGAATGACCAAACGAAGTCCAATACCTATTTACATCAGTGTTACCAATTATGAAGATACATTATTTTCAAGTGCAAATTCATTTGGATGTAAATTTATATATAAACAAAGGAATATTAGAAGGCATAGATAAGAAAACGATTGTTATGCCTCACACGTTTGCGCAAAAAATCTAAGTAATAGCATCGTGATAGTTTGAAGAGTGAAAATATAATAAGAAATAATCTAGTTAAAGTAATTATTAGATTGTATCATTGGTAAAGAGGTGATGAAAAATGAACATCAATTTCCGTTGCAAAACGTAAACAAATGAGAAGCACGTAGCCCGGTGTATTTGTTAAGAAGCCTTCTTAGAGTGAATTTGTGTTAATTATATTTGTAAGTATATCTTTATTTCTATTCACACATTTACAAACGTATTATAAATACGTTCAGTCTTATATTTGTATCGCTGGTTTAATACTAAAAGAGTTATTCAGGTAGAAATTTTTCGCGGATAGTGAATTACGGTACGTAGAAGTTCGGGTACTGGTTAAGAATAATCTGTCATTTAAAAGAACGTGATTTTACGGTTAAAATAATTAGGTAATAACTGCCCACAACGTCGTACGGCATCATTTGAAGCAAGAAAAGTCAAGTTCTTAACCTGTACCGAAGTGGAAGCTCGACAGTGGAGAAATTAATTTATATCAATTATGAATTTTAATTTAAAAGCAGTTGTTTGTAAGTTCAATTGTATATAAACAAAATTCGCAAATTAAGTTTTCCAAAGGATCTGTGAATTCCAGTATCCCACCTTGTACAGGTATCTAAAAGTGCATGTTACTATTTCACCGATGTCTATAAAAGATTAAACCTACAAGCTCAGTTATCACCAAATCTCCAAAACTAATGAATTTGGAAGTTTGATTTTTCGTGCAGATCGTTTTTAAGCTGAAAAGTAGATGGAATTTTGAAAATTTGCATTTGTGAAAAGGAGGAGGGAAATTTAAGTAATATAGGGCCTACCATGGGTAAGATGGGTTTTGTGAATATCATGCCTTAGGGAATGTTTTTATTATTATTATTATGGTAATAGTATACAACAGTTCCTCATCGTGTTCCGTACTCGAGAATAGTTCTTACTCTTGCACCACGTACAGAAATGGTGGTATGTCATGTACAAGTGTTAATAGAACACAGAAGAAACCCAGATCATGTTGTACACACACTGGAATATGCAGTATGAGTACACCGTGATTTGCGTTTCTTATGTGTGCTATTACAACTTCTACATCAAATACCATCACGTTTGTACGTAATGCAACAGTAAAAACTATCCACGAGCACGAGACATGCAATATGTGTTCAAGTCCCCCCCCCCACACACACACATATAGTGAAATATAAAGTACAAGGGCACTACACAGGCGCACATAAAGTAACGGGTACGTACAGGTCTTCACGAAAACCTGTACGGAATGAACCCCAAACCTCCCTTTCTGTCTGCAAACACCGCTAAGCAATCACGCTTGACCTGGTACTATTCCGTACACCTCAGACATTTGAACATCAGCAGTCGTGAAGAAAAACAACACGTAAGAAGAACAACAAAGGTGAATACAGGTTCGTTCTTTTTTTTCCGTATCAGTCGATAAGTAAATGAAAGTCGCTTTGTTACCGCATTTTCAAGTTCCTAAATCCTCAATGAATAATCCGTAAAAGACTGGATTTTGTGAGTCCTCGGGAAATGATGAGGAACTGTTGTATACTATATCCACGATCTCTTCTGTTGATCCAGCACTTATGAAAATAATTCTATACTACCTTATTCAAAATATCGGCTTAAATTTACAGGTGCCCCTCCAGTTTCAAACCTACAGAAAAAAAGTTAAAACATAAAAAAAAAGTTAGGCTACACTAGGAAAGGTTTGTTTTGGGTTAGGTTGTACCTGAACGTAATTGGCTATTCTGGTTCTTTTCTATTGGGAAATTTGGGTATTATTTAGTTTCTCCCTCAAATCATTTGGTGACTGGCGCAGTTGGTAGTAATTACTGTTCGTTATTTGTAATTATGATGTAGTCATTAGTATAAATATAGTGCGAACGTATAGCATAAAAGCTACAGTGTATAAAACACGAACCAATTTGTGCTAGGTGATTACTGAAAAGGCACGAATATTATCTAACTGAGTCAGCGCAGGAGCGCAGCAGGGAGGCCCGAGTGTTAGCAAGGAATGCGTCCATATGGAGCAGGCGCGTTATCGATGGTGGTGTGACAATTGCTTAGAAACAATTAACGTTACACATGAAATTATTTCCAATCTATTCGATATTAAAATTTGATTTAGCCAGCACAATTTTATTTATTTATTTTTTAAAGTAAACATCTTTACTTTGCAATTCAACCAGCATCCATCGTAGATAACGGAAGGCCAACTCTTCCGGACAATACATCCCGTTTCTTTTTCTCCTCGTAGCCCACACACATGCTGAGCACTTAACAGTTAAAATTCTCCGAAAAACTGCTAAAACATCCTTTTACATTGGAGGCATTCAGAAACCATTTACCTTCGTAAGGATGGGTCATAAACCCAAACTAAAACGCTACAACGAACTTCCCCCCCCCTCCTTTGCAGCACATACATCGAAAGGTACAATGCTATAGTCTACGCACATACACAAATATATAGCAACAAACTTATTTTCTTTTTTAGCGATTCTTTCTTGACAGTTATGTGCTCGCCCCAATTGGCGTGTGGTATCAGAAAATAAGCTCGCAGTGTGCTGTTACTGTTACAATAAAACGTTAATGTTATATTATAGAAGGCAAAAAATACTATTTTTCTTCTAACATTAGCACTTGCACTACAGCTGATAGAAAACGAGCGAAGGATCAAAAGAAGAACAAACTCGGTACAAATGTTGTCATAACAAATCCAACATTCTCCCACCTTGAGTTACGTTGAGGGGACTAGCAACTCAACCACAACAAACGTTATTTATTTTTAAGAATATACAAAAGATCTAATCTGGTAGGAGGTTTCACCTTTGTAACAGTTTGAAGTTTTGTTTCACATTCAGTCTCTGTATTTTTATCACTCACTACGTCCATTTGTTCATCATTAGGATACACTGCTGGTTCTTTCAACACCTGTGGTATCTCATTTGAATGAACTTCCAGGGGAAAAACTCGTTGCACTGGTCTCATCATCAACCCGGTACATGTCTTCAACCGCACTAGTCGTACTTCACCGTCACATCCAGGTAATATTTCCACAACTCTTGCTAAAGGCCAATCTAAACGTTTCAAGTTCTCGTTTTCTACAAGTACAACATCCCCTATTTTTATTTCACTATGATCTCTTCTAGATTTCCAATGCTGCATCAACTGGCCCAAATATTCACTGCGAAATCTACTGCGTAATTGTTCCCTGAGTTTATGACAATATCTATCTCAACCGTTTTTGTAGGTTAACGGATTCCAAGTTGTCGAGATCCGGTACTCCTACTTCTCTAACTTGCTGCAGAAACATAGATGGAGTTAAAGCTAATAAATCCGAACTATCATCAGACACATAAGTTAAAGGTCGACCTTTCATGACAGCTTCACAGTCACACAACACTGTAATGAATTCTTCATAATTTAGCGAAGCCTTCCCAAGTATTCTCCTTAACAGTTCTTTCATTAATCGAATTAAACGCTCCCACCATCCACCCCACCAAGCAGCACTGGGTGGATTGAATTTCCACTCGATGCGTTTCACAGTTGCAAAAGAGGCTATACATTCCCAATCCAGTCTGCTCAATAAATTTTCTGTGCTAACAAAATTCCTGCCATTGTCACTGTAAATGACCGAAGGACGGCCTCGACGCGTTATAAATCTTCCAAGGGCTTGAAGAAAGTCACTAGTTGATAATCCGGAAACAAACTCCAAATGCACTGCTCTATATACTGCACAGGTAAATATACAAATCCAAGCTTTTCCTCCAATCGTAGTCTAACTGGTCCGGTAAAGTCCACTCTCGTTACTTCAAACACTGCTGCGTCTCTGATTCTATCTTCGGGTAGGGCTACAGGGATTGTTTCCAACTTCTTGGCAGTATATCGTTTACATATGACACATTGCTTTATTATAGATCGAATTGTTTTTCTTCCTTTGAGTATCTAAAACTGTTCCCTAAGAAGACTCAACAAACTTTGAACACCAACGTGACAAGCTTCCATATGTTTATCGTAAACTAACCTTTTTACTACTGGATGTGTGCTTGGCAACACAACTGGATAACGAAAGGGTTCAACATCTGAAAGTTCTGTAATTTTGGTTTTTATTCTGATGATTTTTTCATTGTCTTCGAACGGATACAAAGATTTCAAATTCTTGTCGCCAACACCCTCAAAGAAATCTGTTTGTACAAGTCTAATAACAGTCTTCTCTGCTGATATCAATTCTTCAACAGACAATTCGTTGTTTCTTCTTTGCTTAGAACGACAATTATGAATAAATCTTTTCATCCAACCTATTATGCGAACTAATTGTTCGTACTTCGAAGGATACCGATCATACCAGTCACTGTCCTCCTTTCCAATATTAAGCATAGCTGATGAGACCGTCTTTTTTTTTCCTGTGCAATAATTTCTTCTGTGTACTCATACTTCTGTTCTGGCCATTCCTCCTTGGGTCGTCGCAGCCACGAAGGACCTTCCCACCATTTTGACTCAAGCAGTTGTTCTGAAGTACATCCTCTCGATGGTAAATCCGCCTGATTCATGGTTCCTGATACGTAATTCTAAGTTTCTTTTTCACTTAATTTTCGGATTTCTTGCACTCGATTCCAAACAAAAGTATTCCATTGCTCATTTCGTTTAATCCATGCAAGAACTGTTTCAGAATCTGTCCAATAATAAATCTGTATACCTTCAAGATTCAAGACCTCAATAACAGAAGTAGCTAGTCTCCCACCAATAGCAGCTCCCAATAATTCTAATCGTGCTAGGTTGATTTCTTTATAGGAGCAACTCTTGTCTTGGCTTGTACTAACTGCACATTAATGTTTTCTCTGGTAACACTTCTAAGAAAAACTGCCGTAGCATAGGCTCTTTCACTTGCATCACAGAACACATGTAGGCTACAATTTTCTGAATCTCCTTGTATACATCTAGGAAATGAAAGTTCTTTCAACAAAGGCAATTCACCTACCCACTGTAAAAATTTCTTGCAAAAGGATCTTTGAATACAACGTCACTGGAGAAGTAATCCCTATGGGGTCAAATATCCGGTTTGCAAACGACAAAATAACCCTCTTAGTAAGAACTTCTGGTATCAATCCGTCGCAGCATTCTGTTCTTATTGCCAAAGTGTCAGCTTTTGTTTCCCACTGTAGACCTAAGACCGGTACTCCGTTGTCTTGCTCCATTTCTCCAAGAGAAGTGTACTCCCACCCTCTGAGCTCAAATCCAGCTTTCGCCATTACTTGGGTGCTTTCATTAATGAAGTGATGAAGCTCCTCTTCATTCGTTACGCTGGTAACGCAATTGTCCACATAAAAGCACTTCTGAAATATTGGCTTTTTCCTTCTCTTTGTTTTTCCATTTCTAACTTAAGATGATGTTCTATTACTGCATATAGCAAAACTGGACTAAAGTTCACACCAAAAACTACACGCTTGTGACGAAATATCTTTTCGTTTCCCTCCTGGTCAACCCACAAAAATCTAAAAAAGTCACGGTCTCTTTTACAAACACTAATTTGTAAAAATGCTCTCTTGATATCGGATACAACTCCGATTCTATTTAACCTAAACTTTATCAAAATTGAGGGTATCATTTCGATCAAATTAATGCCCTTCTCTAAACACTGATTCAACGAAAAATGTTTTTTCTCCTTGGCTGATGCATCGAAGACGGGACGTATTTTCGTCGTAATTGCTTTCCTTGACTACATGGCGATGAGGTAAATAATGGCCTTCTCTCTCATTTTTTTCTGATGGAACTTCTTCTATTACGCCATCATATATCCACTCATTCAACACTTGTTGATAGTCTTCGTAACGGTTTTCCTTCTTCAACTTAGCAATGAGTGTATTCAATCTTCTTTTGCACATCTCAATATTACTAGGAAGTGTAGGATGTCCTTCTATCCAAGGTAACATTACTTCGTACTCTTCTCCTCATTAATAGCTACGGTCTTATTAAAGTAATCCATTACTGCTTGCTGAGCTTCCAATTTTGTCTTCTTTTCCGCAGAATCTGTGATACCAAGAACATCTAACCGCCATAAATCCGCTATAGATGCTTCTTTACAAAACATGGACATCGTTGCCATAGACGAGAATTTAACATCACCACGTACTTTAACTTTGCCCATTAAAACCCAACCAAGCAATGTTTGCATACCTACCAATCCGGACTTCAACACAATTCTTTTCCCAGTAAAAAGTTTTCCTGCAATGTCAGAACCAATTAAAATTTCTACCGTGCCAGGGTCCCTGTTGTAAATTTCTACACCAAATTTTTCTAACTCCTGTATCGAAGGACCTTCAACTACTGACGTCACATTGCTACATATTCTATCTTGGTTCAGTGCTTCAAAATTGCGTGCATAATTTCCTTTCAGACTATACAACCTAACTTGATAACAACTATGTTCATAAGGTGCAGAACTAATACTTCCGAAGAGTGCATGCGTAACACTTTCTTTTTTAACAATTTCGTATCCCATTTCCAATGCGGTAGCTGTTCGAATGTACGATCGTTGGGAACCGGTATCTATAATTGCTCTTACCTCCCTTTCTGTCTCTTGACCCCTTACTTTTACAACTAATGTTTGCAAAAACGTTTCGGCATACACGTTATTAGTTAATGTATTTTCAATAACCGGTTTCGTTACACTTTGTTTCACTGTACTGTCATTTTCCTTGTTACCTTTTGGTCCCTTGCACATAATGTATGAATGTTATCCCTTGCACTTGGCGCATTTTAATTTTACTCTACATCTACTGCTAATATGTCCCGGTTTTAGACATTTGAAACAACAACCCTTTGCTTTTAACACCTTTGTTTTTTCCTCGGAAGACCAGTTACGTGCCTTCGAGCACTCTTCGGTAACATGAAAATCACTACAAAAAATACATTTCTCTGGGTCACCTTTACAATTAACTAACTCTGCCGCTGTTGAAACAGTTTCTGTGGGACTACTTCGATCCTTCCTTTTCTTTATCGCACTGGAAGTATCTTTCAAATCAAAGCCCGCAATTGCAAGTGCTATCCGCTCTTCACTTTCAACTTCTTTTCTCACAAACAACATAAAATTTTCCAGTCTCTTTTCCACTGTAGATTCTCCATAGTTCGTAGTTCCCCTTTGCCATGCTCGCAAAAGTTCCTCAGGTAAACACGATTCCACTAGTGGGTACAGCATTGCTGCGCACTTGTCTGTCGTCACTCCTAATGTATTTAATGCTCGTAATTGTGACTCTATTTTATCGTACAAGGCACTGAGTTCTAATTGCTTATTACTGTTCAAATTGCTTAACACCAGTTTTAAAAGTTCCTTCACATACACTTCTACCAATGTATCTTCACGACCGAAACGTGACTTCAAACCTTCAATCACTTTCGGATAGTTTTCTTTACATAACGGGAAACTTTCAACAAATTGGCGTGCTCTTGAACCGGGTAGAGTGGCCTGAACTAAATAGTGAAATTTGTCACTGTTTGCGATATTCGTGTCCGCATCGATTCGATTGAACTGACTCCAAAACGGTAACCAATTCTTTAAGTCACCATCAAACTTCTTCAATTCAATTACCGGTAACTTAATACCCGTTTCTTACCTTCTGTCAAAACACTGTCTGTATCACGAGTTGAATTTGATGCCTCCTTATCGATCAACTCTTGAACTTTCGTACGGAGACCATAAGATGTCAGAACATACTTATCTTGTGCTTCTGTTTCCTGAACCAAATCATCTTCTTGGAATTCTTATTTTAATAACAATTCAATGTATTCATTGTGTGCTTCATGAACCGCCCTGTATTTATCCTCCAATAATTCAAAGTTTACTTTAATTTCGTCAATGTTAACATTCGCGGCATTACAACACTGTTCCAAATTTTTTGCGATTTTTGTAAATACAACTCTCGCCACTGTTCTAACTCTTTTTGCCTTCTCCATTATTTAAGTTGTTTTTCAGTCGTGTCACGGTCGCCAGATGTTACAATAAAACATAAATGTTATATTATAGAAGGCAAAAAAAAAAAACTATTTTTATTCTCACATTAGCACTTGCACTACAGCTGATAGAAACCGAGCGAAGGAACAAAAGAAACAAAAGAAGAACAAACTCAGTATAAATGTTGCCATAACAAATCCAACAGTTACTAAGCCTCCAGGGAGGAATCTAATCATTCATAATTGATTTTCCTATTTGTGGACAATTATGAATGATTAGATTCCTCCCTGAAGGTTTAGTAACAGCTCATTGCGAGCTTATTGGCTGATGCCACACGCCAGTTCGGGTGACGCGGACTATAGTTTATCTTACCCGTAGTGTTTTTGCCCTGGAGCCGACCAGTGCGATCATCCCACATTTATTTTTTTCCTTAAAAAGAAAAAAAAATACGTTATACCTTGTTAATTATCTTCGATTTAAACAAAATATGTATCAAAAGCATACTTTGTTTATTGTAAGTGGCGGTAATCGAATTATAAATAGGTTGCTGAATGCCTGTGCTTCTAGTGAGAATAGAAGAGGCTGCACATGTTTTGAATGGACAGCATTGTGGAAAGTATCAGGATGTATCATAACTAATGGAGATAGACAAATCCATAGGTGAAAAGAAGCAAACATCTACATCCTATAGAAACCCTAGCATAGGTTCTGTGAGGAGGCTAATGAGTGACCAGCAGAGTATCCAGCCCATGAGATGCACAGTCGGGTCCGAAGCAAGAACTTCCACTATTGAACTGTAACGAAAGCATTGTCGGGATAGAAAGGAGCAGAATAAGTTAAGTGTCAGTGATACATATTAACAAGTTTTAACAAGTTTAACGTAAGGATAAATTACGTGCCTGGTAAGAAGAAACAACAAAGGAAATGGAGACCAGTTCTGGTGACAAGGTAGGTAAAATAGTTATTTTCTTTCTTCCCCGTTATTGACTCAAAGCTGGACCATTTTGGCAGATGTCATCCGTTATTGACACAAAGCCGTACCATTTTGGCAGATGTCATCCGTTATTGACACAAAGCCGTACCATTTTGGCAGATGTCATCCGTTATTGACTCAAAGCCGTACCATTTTATCAGATGTCATCCGTTATTGACTCAAAGCCGTACCATTTTGGCAGATGTCATCCGTTATTGACTCAAAGCCGTACCATTTTATCAGATGTTATCCGTTATTGACTCAAAGCCGTACCATTTTGGCAGATGTCATCCGTTGATTTCTTTCCTTTATTCCCCAATCAAGTCCAGACTGATAATATTGTTTGATTCTTCGTTCCCATACGGAATGAACAGTTAGTGTGATTTAGTTTATTTTACTTTATTGAAGAACTTTTTATATATTTTTATTGCATAATATTTTGAATTCTTAACTCGTCATCGTATACTGAGACATGGTATTATATAATTGTGAGGAGAGTATTTAAAAAAAAGAAAGAAAAAAACATATTTGTGTTAAGTCCAAATATTTATAGCAATATTTATGTCCTGAAATAGCAAACGTGGGAGTTGCATTTTGAGTAATGATTGAATTCAATATTACTAATTGTTCGATGTTAATGTCTGGATTAGCACTTCGAAAACGAAAACGAGTTGTGGTTGAACAGCTGTAAAAGTTTTTATAAAGACAAGAGTTTCATTTACTATGGTAGCCCATTTGGCAGCACCATAATACTTTGAAGTAATCTTGTCATTTATAAACTAATGTTGATTCTACAATGCCTTATCTGTACATAAACAACAATAGCGTGTTCCCTAAAATGTACCAAATCATCAGTAAGTTCACTACATGTAAATTAGGCATCCTGGCAGTCATCGATAAGAGTAATAGGTGAATATAAAGAAAGAAGTTAGGAAATGTTGTACATACCTATCGGTAGATTAGATAATATACACCAAAGTTAGGATAATTCGTCAATAAGATCTAATCAAGTGAGACGTTGCACAGACGGACTCTCATTACTTAAAAAAAAAAAAAAAGGACACTGATTTAAAGTAATGCCCAATTGATGTCCCAACTAATTAGCATCAATATTGTATGTGTATTTTATTGCGTGTTTGTATGGTAATTAACATTGATATTTCTTCGGTAATTTTATTAGATAAAATTGAATAATCATTTGAATGTTTATGTGAAAATGAAATGAAACCTTTCAGTTTTACGTCCCACGTTTATGCCGGTTAGGCTAAAGGAGACTGTGATTATGAGAAATGAATGAAATGGTGGAATGAAGAGAGTTGGTAGAAACGGGAGAACCCCAAGAAAACCCACGAGCACGGTCTTTGTCCACCACAAAGTCCACACGGCGCGAGCTGGGATCGAACCTGGGATCCCAAGCTCCAGAGGTGAATGTTTATGCGTATGGTTATTTAGTTATATGATTATGTGTATATACAGGGTGTCTCAAAAGTCTCTCTGACATAGAGTAACTCTGTTATCATCAGACTTACAACAAAATATAAGACAGGAAACAGTCTCCAAATGTGATGTTTTCATTCTAAAGTGAAGGATTTTTTTTAAAATCAGACGAGCCGTTTAGGCTGTACACTCTATGCGCCCAATGTTAAATGAAAATGCAACGTTGCCATTTACCTGGACTCATAACATAAGTAAATGAACTACTTGAAATCACATAATTGTCTTTTACGCTAACGTGTCAATGGCCAGCCCCCATTTCAACAGTAACTTCATCACCTATGTTGTGGGTCCAGGTAAGTGGCAATGTTGCATTTTCATTTAACATTTGGCGCATAAAGAGTGTACAGCTCAAACGGCTCGTCGGATTTAAAATAAATTCGTTCACCTTAGATCGAAAACATTATATTTGGAGACGGTTTCACCTCTTACATTTTGTTGTAACTGATAATGACAGAGTTACTCTATGCCAGGGGACTTTTGAAACACCCTGTATATAAATGTTAAGACCCATAAGTGCACTTCTGTCCTATGTAATCTTTCATATAATTTCAATTTTCCATTCACATTTGCTAGCAAGTCATGACTTTTAAAGTAAATAGAAATTATCCTTTGACTTCTCTATCATCCTTTCATTTTTCTACTCTATTTTTCTTTTTTTTTTTTTTAATCTTACTGAATAATAACATATGGTGGTGAAAAATAAGCTTGAGTTCAAGTAATAGCAGTCTGTTTGCTACTGTTATAATCAGAGAAATTAAAATCTCATTTACTGTTAGAAATGATTCAAAAACATATATGGTAGCAATTCAGATCAGTTGGATTATTTTTTTTTTTTGCTTTGAACGGAAATTAAAAAAAAAAGGAACTGTTTATCAGAAGTATGAAACGATTCAGGAAATCACATAATTGTAAGCTGAGGTAACAGATTAAATGTCCTTTTTAACGTTCGCAGGTGGAATCTTTCTGATTCCATAAAAATAATTCAGGTACTGTCATTAATATTTTCGAAATCAGACAATGGTTGAAAAGATTTATTTTTCTTATGTGATTTATTATTATTTTTTATTGTTGACCACTTTAAATTGTTATTCCATTCAGTAGGTATTGCTTTTAATTTTATATTTTAAATAATTAAAGTTTTATTGCTGTTACCATATTTCTGTGTAACTATTGTTATTTAAGCAAAGTAGATTTAAATTTCTCATCTCTGCTAAATATGGTGAAAGTAATTCTTTTTCTTTCTGTCTTGACATTAGCAATAATTTGGGAGATGCCTGAATTGACCACCACAGTCATAATTGATTTATTTCGGAATTTCCGTTATTTCTTTTCTTTTTTTTAAAAAAATATTACAGCATTCAGCAATAGATTTTTTTATTCTTCAAGTGGTAGTCAGTGTCCCATAAAAATTGTAATTAGCGAGAAAATTTTCTTTCAGGTTTGCAGCGTGTGTTCGCTCCCTGGAAGTTGCACAATACAGATTTTTTTGTTTTGTTTTGTTTTGTTTTGTTTAAATTCTAATTAGCTGCGCACCTACTTTTTCCTTGCGCCCTGGTTACACCGTTTTGGGGGGAAAAGTGGGACGCCGAGATCTGTGGATCATTAGAAGTATTATCTTTAAATTTCTCTACAAATTTCGGGAATCGCTATGAACATTAGACTTGAAGACCTGAGGTTCGAGCCCCGTGGCCTTAACTTCAGCTTTCCGTGATTTAACTTGCTATCGCACCGGTGTCACTCTCGAGAACCTTAATCCATCAAAAATCCAGCCTTGTTAGGCAAAATATAAATTTTACATATTAATTTATCCAGATCTCGCTAACCCTAGCGTAATGTATGTCATTATCATGCTTTCCAATGCTGCTTTATTTCATACTTTTCCTATATATATTGCGTCTCTTCCTATAAACTCCTATATTTCTTATATTTTAACGAAACTTTCTTTTTTCTTTTTCTTTTCTTTTTTCTTTTTTTGGCATTGCTACTTCCACTTGTGAAAATAACATAAGGAAATAAGGTGTGGGTGGTTGGAGGGCCTTTTGTCTCCACAGTAGGGTGGTAGAATGGAGACTCTTTCGTGTTACATCCTTTCAGTTACACCAAACAATATCAGGGTGTCTACTAAAATTCCAAAATAAAATTTTGTGACCTTTTCTTTCCCAAATTATAAAATTTAGTATTCTCAAGAGCGTATTTGGGTGCGAATTGAACCGAATTTTCATGCATGCGATAGAAGCGTGGTTTCTTTGCGATTTGGTAGTGTCTAAAGCTGACCATAGACATTTTTGGTGGTGAATGTTGACGTTTTATAGAACAAAATTTTCTAGTCTATACTTATATTTGCACAGATAAAAGAAAGAAAAAAATGCGACCCAAAAGTTAAATTTCGTGACTTTTTCTTGACTTCCATCACCGTTTTCTGATTTCGTGACTTTTCATAATTTTCGTGACCGATAGACATCCTGAATGTACAGTTAGCGCTAAAAGTATTCATACACCTACGAAATGGAACAAAAAATAAACTAGTTTCGTCATATTCATTAAGGTCTATGGATTAGTGATTTTAAAACTTATAAATAATTTATGTAGATGTATCAATATCTTTTGCACTAAATGTAGGCACAGATAGTCAAATCTTACCTTAAAAGCGCCAGGTGCAGTGATGAAATTATTCACATCTTGGAGACATATACTTACAAACACTGATTTTCTTATGTAGATCCTTTTTGCACTTTCCTTATGGTCGTTGCTTAGTACTGGTGAGCTACGTACGAAAACACTAAGAAACTCGTGTTAAATTTTGCAACGAGATAATTATCCATGTAGTTATATTTACAGTAAAATGTATGTTTATGTAACAATTGTTGTAATTTCCAAGTGATTTTTTTTTTTAATTTTTATCTATGGGATAATTGAAATGTTCCTTTTTCACAGCTTCACGAAACCTCCTCTCTCTCTCTCTCTCTCTCTCTCTCTCTCTCTATATATATATATATATATATATATATATATATATATATATATTCGTCGTGATTTCCTTTATTTTTTTATTAGCATTGAAAAGCCTTATGATAATTATCCCATGCTCATATTTAGGAACCGAGATCAAATTTTCATAGCTTTTACACATCTTCCGCGTATTTCCGTAATGACACCGCATAAAGTATTGTCGCTCGCTGGCAGGAAACATCCACCTGTTGTATTGCTTGCTGTGGAGTGACAAGTTTCAGTTTGCTTTGGTGGGTCGACAGAATTACTTGGCGTGTGCACGTGCTCTTGGTATTTCGCTTATTTTGTTGTTGCTCTGTGTGTTTTGTGATTTATATATATATATATATAACGAGGAGATGCGTTACTATGTGCTGAAGCTTGGTGAAACTTGTTCGGTGATTGCTCTTTCTAATGCTGGTTAAAAAAAAAAAAAAAACGAAAGATATTTCTAGGCAAACGGGTCTGAAGCCGAGAACAGTACAACGTTTAGTGAAATGCTTTAAGGACAAAGGAGAAGTCAAAATGCTCCGTCCAAGACCGAAGTCTGATAGGCCTAGGAAAGTATTCTCAAAGAACGCTGAAGATCATGAAATGGCAGCTGCAGAAGCAACCTTTTTTAACAACTAGGAAATTAAAAGAAAACAATCCTGCATTGCTTGATACTGTGTCCCTTCGGACGGTGCAGAAGAAGATTCATGACGACTTAGGGCTACGAAGTTACAGAGCTCGCCGGAAACCCTTTCTTACAGAGAATCATCACCGTAAGAAAAGACGGGCTTTCTGTAACCGTACCTAATACCTGGTACGTTTACCTGGACTGTTAATGACTGGAAAAAAGTGTTGTGAACTGACGAGGCCACGGTTTTTGTTAGTGGCACTGGTTGCCAGCGAACGTACCGTCCTCATGGTGCTGATCCCACTCTTCCTCAGTACACCTGTACATCTGTAAAACACTCTACCAGTATCATGGTCTGGGTTTCCTTTAGTTATGGCGGTGTAAGAGAGTTAGTTATTCTCCCTTGAAACCAGACCATGACTCAGTTTGTCTATTTTGAACTATTAAAGGATGCATTGGAATTGTTCTTTGCAAAAAGTGGAGCGTCTTTATTATGTAAGATGGAGCTCCTTGTCATACAGCCAAAAGTATTGTATCTTGGCTTAAAGATGCTTGTGACCCATTTTCTGAAAATTGGCCAGGGTAAAGTCCAGACTTAAACCCCATAGAAAACCTATAGTCTGTCATGAAGAGACATTTACAGGGTATGAATATCTCTATATTGCTTCTGTTTGAAGCTGCCATCAGGAAGATTTGGGACAATTTGCCACTTGTTACCTTCCAAAATTTTGCCTTGAGTGTTCCACAACGACTAAAAGCATACAAGAGGAAAGGAGGTTCAGCAAAATACCGGTACTGACTTTTTTTTTTAGTGTGTTCGGCGTCTTTTTATTTGTGGTTCTAGCTTTCACCTGTGTCGCGTCAATACTTTCCGCGCGAACTGTACATAAACGAGGTTACTGTCACTGCTGGCTCCGGAGCCATCGATAGATTTGTGGAAGATACTACATGCTATCGGAAAATTTTATAATATTTTTTACCCGTTGGATATCTGGTAATGAAATTTGGTATATTTGGTCTTTTTACTTCAACGATCTGCCATTCACTTGCTAGAATTCAATATGGTAGATGCAGCGTACTGACCATACAGTTTGATAGCCATAAGAAAATCTTGAGGTTCAGCACGACATTACAGTCTACGAAGTTTTAAGGTTGGTTTAAAGAGAAGTTTTGCCGATAGATGTCACTACAGTCTTCGTTCTCTCTCTCATGTATTTTTTACCTTTCACGAAAATTCATGATTTCTCTTACAAATTTCAAACAATAGACTTCAAAGTTTTAGAGAAGGAACTTCATAACCTATTGAAGGCAACAATCCGTGCCGATTTTTTATTTAGAATTTTCTTCATTGTTGAAATGGCTTAATTGTTGAAATTGAATATCCAAATCTTTAACCATATACTGTTTCAACAATGAAGAAATGACCAGGCGTCTTCGAGAGTGGTGGATGATCAATCGGCGGAGATTGATACCTTCTGCTGTGTTCTGTGTCCTTTTATCCAGAAATGTTGTTGACTGGTTGAATTTACGTCACTTGCCGATTGTTGACGATCTTCGTGGTTGTCGACTGAAGTGTGTTTACAATCAATATACGTGAAACCTAGCAATATTATTCCATTCGAGTATATTCCCGGTGAAAGTCCAGGTAATAGTCCCATTAATTACTGTACTTTTAGATGTGTCAAACTGCGCCTTTCATCATGTTGAGTTCGTACGGTAAATGACCTCGCGAAAGCCTATAAGGAAGAATTAGACAATGTACTCTTGATGCAATTGTACCGAAGCCTGCTGTAGTGAAAACTGTAATGTCGTTCAGATATCATCTACGTATTAAAAGGATAACTGGGTTAGGTAGTCCGGGTTAGCCACATTTGAAATAGAATTAATTGAGAAATAAAAACTAGTAATTCACATTTTATATCCACCGTTTTCTATTATAATAATTGCTGAAGCTTGTGTTTATTATATGGAGCGTTCAGAGTACAAGGTAATCAAGCCATAAAGTTGTGAGAAAAATAGACAAAATTTATACTGTAAGCTTAATTACATGGAAATTTTAAGTTTGTATTCTATGCTTAATTATATGGAAAATGTTACTTTTTTCCCTTTGTGTTGACCTACTTTACTTTGACCAAATTTCATCCTGTTTTCCACTGAAAAATATCCGTAATTCAAGAAGGAAATAATTATACATGATGATTAAATTGAAATTCATTGTAATATGATCCATGACAAACACTTTACTATTTTGTATCGTAAAGGCCAGATCCACCGGTATTGTAACAGCGGTGCCTGAGCGATTGACCATAGAAATTCAAATTCCGATTAGTGATAATTCCACAGCCTTGTTTTAATACAGGTTTAAACTCTTTAGTCAATGGAGAGGAAGGTGTGGATCACGGGTCAGAGTTTATATATATAGGGGTAGACAAAAAATCTAAAAACACTTCATAAAGGACACGTAAGTTTGGCCCTCCACTCTACAACACGTGTTGCGGATGCCATCGTTTTTTGTTTTCAATTTGTCATGTGGACCTTCCTCTTCCGTCAGCAGTAACCAGCTCACCTGTGAGTGTCGTGGTGTGAAAGTGGTGCGGTAAAATAAGCGACCTGACATACTTCCAAAGAGGCATGATCGTTGGTACCCGTCTGGTTGGAGCTTCAGTGGCAACAGTGGCGAACATTGTGGGGGTATCGAAAGGCACTGTGTCCAATGTCACGAGGGCATACACAATTCATGGGCAAACGACGTCTGCAAAGCACAACAGTGGTCGAAAGACAATCCTGTCAGATAGGGACCGGAGGGCATTAAAACGGATTGTAGCAGCTAAAAAGAAGACCACTGCAATGAAAATTACGCCTGAACTCAATTCCGGCCTACAGAAGCCGGTTTCAACGAAAACAGTGCGACGGGAACTTCATAAAATGAAAAATCATGGCAGGGCCGCTATCGTCAAACCCATGGTCACTGCAGTAAATGCGAAGAGGCGTATCCAGTGGTGCAAGGACCACAAGCCGTGGACTCATGAGCAGTGGAAACACGTAATGTGTTCCGATAAATCGACCTTCGCCTTGTTTCTAACTACCGGTCGTGTTTGCGTATGGAGAACACCGTCAGGCCTATGATACAGACTGTCTGCTCCCAACTGTAAAGCATGGGGGTGGTTCTGTTACAGTATGAGCAGTGATGTCGTGGTTTCCTGCAGGTCCCATCATAGTCCTGCATGAAATGATGAATGCTAAGGCGTATGATGTCATTTTGGGGGACTAGGTTCTACCCATGGTCCAAATATTGTTCCCTGATGGTGATGGCATCTACCAAAATGATTTGGCACCCTGTCACGCTACAAAAACTGTGAAATCATGGTTTGAGGAACATGACCAGGAGCTATCACACATCCCCTGGGTCCCACAATCACCAGATCTGAACATCATTGAGCCATTGGGGTCTGAGTTAGAAAGGCGTGTTCGGTCTTACCCTCCACCAGCATCCCTTAAGGAACTGGAGCATGTCTTGCAGGAACAATGATACAAAATTCCAGACACCACGATTCAGGAGCTGTATACGTCCATTCCACGTCGGAACCAAGCCTTTTTGGACGCAAAAGGAGGCCCCACACCATACTAGGTATGATTTTCTCACTTTTGCAAACGTTCTAGATTTTTTGTCCAACCCATATATATATATATTCGCTACTACACGAATAGATGCTATTTGCGACTTTATTGTAACAGAAAGTTGTAGGTCACTTCTGGTTCCAATATTTATCCCCATTCATCAAAATCAGTAACAGATTAGCGATAAAAAGATTCAGCAAAGTTTAATCTCCATCTTTATCTCTTAGTCAGAGTCTGTGGTTTCTGGTTTCATCACCAATCATCATAGTGATAAAACGGTAATTGAGATTGCGAAGATCAATTTTTATATAGATCCAGTGTCAGTGTCACATGTATAAGTTTCATCTCGTACTTTATTTTCCTATTCTAACCGGATGTGGGATGTGAACATTGCTAGTTCCACTATTCATTTCCGCACGGCAAAAACGGCAAGATATAGCAAAACAAAATAAAATAAAATTATATGAATTAATTTCGAGCTTTATCCTTCTATTCAAATCAGAAGTGAAAAATCCGTGATTTCCGCTTTCAACACGGATCGCTGTAGTGAGGCCAGGAGCAGATTTTATGTTATGAATCCAGTACCTCAGAAATAGATTCCATCTTTACATTTATTCCTCTATTGGGGTCGGAAATGAATACCACATCGGGTTTTAATATTGGTTCTTCTAGAGCAGTGGTGTCCAATTATAGTAAGCCTGAGAGCCATAACTGTCTGTACTAGTAAGGTAGAGGGCCGCAGCTAATAATAATAATAATAATAATAATACAAAAGAAAAATATAAAAATGTATTTAAAATATTAGGTACATACCTATCCAACGTGACAAGTGAGGGCGATTAACAGTGTTTACAAGGGCTGGGATATCTACATCCATTTCTGTTGTTACGACCTGCAGAAGATATAAAACAGAAGAGTCTGCAAGGCAGTTTCTGAAGCGATTCTTCAACATTTTCATGGTAGAAAATGCACCTTCACACAAATAAATACTACCAAATAGTGACACTATTTTCCAACTAAACTCACAAAATTTAGGGAAACTTTCGTGAGCATGTAGCCTGGAAAAATCGACTCCTTTCTCTGTCCTTGTCTGAAAGAATGGATCAGCCAGAAGATCATAAAGTTCGAGTTGTAAGTTTGGAGGTTGTTCTTCGATGTCCGTTGTCAATGGATTTGTAAATAATCAATATCGTTTTTTAGTTTGTCAGAATCTGAGAATCTTACATTAAATTCATTCATGATACTCTCGATCTCTCTACAGAACTGAAAAAAAAAAAAAAAAATCAAATGCTTCCTTTTCAAAATCTGTCAGACGATTGCAACTTGGTAACTGTTATAAATTATTTTTCCTCTAGGCAGAGTTCGATGAAGAAAGGGTCTGCTTTACAAAGCTAGATCAGAGTTATTGGTTTGGTTTGGTTTGGTTTATTGAAGTAATCGTCTCTTTCAGCAATGATGCCTTGCCTGTAGTTACATAACTAACTGTAGTGTTGCTGTGGATGTCTTTTTGTTGTACAGCAGGGCTAAATGGATGCCTTATTTCGAAAGAAGAGTGGAAACATTAAAAGAATGAATAAATATAAATGAAAATATTATCAGTAATAACAATCGTTAATCGTGAGACCTTTATGGGCTGCAGAAAATGGTTTGGCGGGCCACATGCGGCCCACCATTTGGACAGCTATGCTCTAGAGCGAGAATGAAAATAAGAGCACTCGGTCGAAAAAGTGTAAAAAGTTTTTTCAGGTCAGCCATCCTGAATGAAGTTTTCCTGTGTTTTCCTCATTCATACCAGGCAAATGCCGGGGTGGTACCTCACTTACAAGTACCAGACCACTTCCTTCCTTCCCAAATCCTTTCTTGCTTTCTTTCTCCCTGGATAGTGTCTTCGCTGAGTGAAGTCGTGACGTGACGGGCCAAATGGCCATAGATGCCGAAAACCCAGAAATCTAAATCCTAAATCCCTAAATCCTGATAAAAGGAGGTGGCGGGAACGGTTGCTCAGTGATCACCTCTGGTGCATGGTGTCCCTGGTTCGATTCCCAGCTAAGTAAATTTGTGGTGGACAACATCGTTTTCGTGGATTTTCTCGGAGTACTCCTACATTCTTATTCCACCAATCCTTCCATCGCCATACAGTTGTCTTATTCATCGTCTCCCTTATCGTAAAGGAAATCATCCTAGAACGTTAAATTGAAAGATTTGATAATAGGAGGCGACAAACAGTTCGATTCTGGATCGTATTCGAATATCCAGGATTTGTCTCCAGTTACGACCGAGTCTAAAAAGTCCGGATCACATTCACAATGCCAACAACTCCTTGCAGCGCAAAACTCGAAGTTCTTTTTGTTCGTTCGTCAACACCTTCGGCACAAGCTTCGCACAGACCTTTCGCATTTGCAGGTCCTCGGTCACTATCCCATGTACCGCTTGTTGAATGCTCACACGCCGGTCTAAGCGCAACACTTCACGCACACGGTTAGCGTTGTCGTCGGTCCTGGCCGTTGTTGGGCGTCCAGAACGGGCTCGTCGGCGACCTCCTCCTTGAACGACTTGTGCCATTTTCCGACCTAGGATCTTGACAAACACTCCTGCGTCTAGACCTCTTTCAGCATTTGGTAAGTTTCCGTAGCATTCTTACCCAACTTGACGCAAAATTTTATGGCGTAGCGTTGTTCGAGCGAACCCTCCATCGCGCCGTGTTATAACTTGTAAAAACGTGCTTCACGCGGATCGACATCCACACGCTGTCACTGCTCGCAGCAGACTGACTCCGGGCGCGTTTGTAAGGACAGACCACCCACTAGTTTTTCCGCGCCGGCAGCGCGCGCTGCGGTGGATTGTTGAGTCAGGGTAGCATCATGCTCATTACTTTCATAATGAACCCTGTAGTCCCATAAATCTCCCATCCCTCCTTGATCATTTGCCACAAACCGCATGAAAATTGGACTTCAGTTAGAAATTCTAGATCCAAATGAAATCCGTGAGTTTTTAAAAACTCACCCTATATATATATATATATATATATATATATAGATAGATAGATAGATAGATAGATAGATAGATAGAGAGAGAGAGAGAGAGAGAGAGATGGAGAGAGAGAGAGATGATTTGAGATTAGCTAACATCTCTTTATCTCTTTCAACAGCGAAGCTATATGAGACATGAACCTGCAGCTTAACGTGGGGTCTGAACCATATGAAATTCCGCCGAAAATCGTAGGTCTGCGCAATAAGCATCTCAAGAATAGACCCCCCTGATCATTACTAAAGCTAGAAATAGTTGGAATCCACTGCAGATTTTGCTTTCAATATTGGTTCTCATAGATCGAAAGCAGTAATAAGTAGAAAACAGTTTTCTTGTGTAAATTTAGTTTCTAAAAATGGTACATTAACCATGTATCACCCAACCAAAATGCCGGATTGGCTGTGGTTCTTTGTGAGCAGTAGTGCCATTCGATTTTTATTTTTATTTTTTTATATATATAGAAAAAAATTTAAAACCTCAGGAAAGCCATAGAAACTGCAAACATTGTCTGGCAGCAGTGGTTGAGTGAGAAGTTGGCGCGTTTTGAGATCTCGATCAATAAAACGTATAATCTAATATAGCAAACAGGATAAAGGTAAGCTTTTATATTTTTTTTCCACTATCATTACAGACAAAGCTGTAACGAACAAGGGGTAATGATTCACCATTGTTGTGAAATCTATTAGAACCAACAAGTTGATACATAACTGGAAAACTTTTATGAAGTTTTGTATCTTTATAACCATGGTTACGTTTTGTAACATATTTCGTAATGGACATAAATAAAGAAAGCCCTCTGTTCGGATATTGTTAAAATGGGTAGCTATTTGTTGTAATTCCATATGCAAGAATTGCTTTGTTTATAAACATCAAGACAAAAAAAAGTTTTGTTTTGACTGGCAGAAAGTTATAATGTTATGCCTTTGTGGGCGATCAAAAATAATGGTTTTCATAAGAGAAGAGAGTATTTCGTATAAGTTTGACTTGAATGGTAAAAACAATAATTTTCTATGCTTAAAGAAATTGTTTAGAAGTTGGAGGGACTGAGTGATGACTTAAAATGAGTTGTCGTCATTCTTCATAGATTTTCTGAGACTATATTTCCACTAACGACAAACAATTCTCTTTTAAGACTTCGATACTATATGCTATGCATCAGTGATGCGAACCCGTGGGGAAAATCTCATTTTGTAGGATTTTTCAAATAGGGATAAAGAAAATTTTCGTCAAAATTAGCAACAAATATGAAATTTTTCTTATGTATCTATTAAAATGCTACAATAGCAATTAAAAGCGCCCGAGCTCCAACCTATAACTTTGGTTTTCAAATCTTTCATTTACGGTCATTTTAAGTACGAGTACTTTAAACAAATCAGTTTAGATCTTTTTCATAAAGTTTATGATATAAAATTATTGTTCAAAGCCTTTGTATTTTAATAAGCCTTCTCTAAAATCAATGCACGTGAATTGTGCTTCCATCTTCAGAGTTCTTTTAAACTATATGTTGTGGACGTTTATATGTTTGTGGTCAATCCGTTCGACAATGAGATCTCGGAAACTACAGGCTCTAGAAAGATGACGTTTTCACTGATCGATTCGAAATTTTGCGTAGATTGTCCAGTTCTAATTGAATATTTTAAGAAAAACATGGCCATTATTTCTTTATTACATTTTTTCGGGTACACTGAAAGGATCATATTCTACGCGTTATACATTCCAACACCACACTGTTGTATATAGGGGTTGCATATGTCTCAGGCGTTTGTTTCATGGCCAAATAATAATGAAAAAGGAACAATAACCATTTCTCCAGTCTAAGCAGTAAGATGAATCTTTATTTTTGGAGTGTTTTGCCCAATGAACACCATATATAACTGCCATTATAATTAATTGTGTATGTAAGGTATTTGCTTATTGCATACTGCATGCAAGAAGAAAGAAAACACTGGTCATGCATGAATTAGAAACTCCAACTGGAAGTAGACTCAAATCTTGCAAACGGTGCGAGATATTGAAAAAAAGATAATCGATAAAATCTCCCTTTATGATACGCCTTGCCGATTTTTTTTCAAGACTTTCACTTGTGTCTGTAAAGGGACATGTACAGATGTGAAAAATGAGGATATTTATGCTCATATGCTAATGATACGCTGTGTAGAGAGCGCAGATTCAGTTAGTATTTATTTAAGCGACGCCAATAAAATTCTCTATGAGCGGGATGTAGGCTAAAGACGTTTTAATAGAGGCGTGAAATCCGTGTTAATTGCAAATTTTGTTGCTGGAAAGTGCATGTTAGTGTGGAAGTTACTTATACAGAAACTTATGAATTAAAAAAAAAAAAAAAAAAGAACCAAGAAAGGTGAATTGGAATTTCTTTTTTTTAAAAAAAAATCACAAATGGAGGAAAATAAATTGACGAACGACAACAGCCAATTTCTAAAACGTCTTATGCGAAATAACTGGAGAATGAAGTTTGCTTAGCTTTACTACATTTACTAGAATATTATGGCAAAAGAGTGTGATGGAAATACTAAATTCTGATAACAAAATGTACTTGTTTTCATAATCAATTTCAGTAGTCTCTTTTAATTAAGGAGAGTCTTTATTAGGAGTTCAGAAGAGCGGAATTTACGAATAATTTCCTCAAATATTGAAGAAAGTGAGTGACGTACAGTAGTTTCAATTTTCATATTTTATCAGTTTTGAAAAGTTTTGTAATTTTTATTGCCCGTGGGGAATTTAACAGCAAAATGGGATCGAGATGGGATTTTTTTTAAAGTTCCAAGTTGGCATCACTGCTATGCATAAGTATACAGAAGTCTTATAGACATGCTGGGCCTCATGCAGAGTCGTTTTGATAAGTGATTAGTGCCAAATTAAAGAGTTCAACTAACGTATATTTCCTGCAGTAGTCAGGCTTTTAGTATGGTGCTAATCGTACGTCAAAACGACTCTGCATAAGGCGGGCTATGTCTATCTGTCGATAGGTAGAGCAAAAACGGTTAGAGATAATCGAGAAGCAGGTTTTTACAATCGATTTAGCGTCCCTCCCAAAAAAGACTCGATTTCATCCATTAACCATCTATTCAAGTCGGAAATAGGTAATAGAAATGATCGTTTCAACACTGATCGCTATAGAACAAAGAAGGTAACAGATGAAAATAAGCGTTTTTTTTTTTTTTAATATTTTATTTTAATCTCTTTCGTATCTCGTCTACTAAAACTACAATTTCAATATTAATCTCTATAGAGAGCAAAAAACAATAAGAGGTAGTAACAACAGTAGCAGCCAGTGCTTCTTCCAGACACTTTTTTTTGGGGGGGCACTGCCCCTTCCCCTGGAGCTCTGAGAGTGCCCCCCCCCGGAGGAGACAAAAATAATACTTTCATACTATAATAAATAGAATAGTACCAGCAGTGCTCCCCGAAATACTAAGTGTGCCCCCGGAACATTTCTTCTGAAAGAACAACTGGTGGCAGCTCTAGAGTTCTACAAGAGGGGAGTCACATCGGCATTTATTACCCCCTCCGCTAGGGATGTCAACCCCAGTTTGGGGACCAACAATGATCTTTCACTATAAATACATTCTTTAAATTCTGATGTACAGTCAGCGACAAAAGTTCTTTCCGTTTCGTAAAATTTATTTTGGTAATAACGGTGGAAGCACGCAATTTCACCGAGTTTCAAGGCTGGAATGCACAGAAAATTACATTCTTTTCAATGTAGTGTACTCAAATTGTCCCTCCATTCTGAAGCTATATACGAAACTAATTTCATCAAACGGAAAGAACTTTAGTCGCTGACTGTACAAATATTACAAGGGAAAAATATTGCCATTGCATAATCATATATCCAGTTAATTTTTGTTAACTTAATTTTATATATTTTATTTAGCATAAAGAATTTAAGTTGTTCAATAAGTGTAATGATTAACGTTGACAACACTGATCAACATATCTCTTCAATTCGAATTTCTCAATTGATTCTGTAAGAATCATTTCATTTAATTCCTCATTGACATATGTAATTATTAACAGTGTAATTTGAAGCGAATGAAAAAAAAACAAACTAAGTAATGATCAAGAGTTAATTAACTTCATTTCTCATATATTTATATTTATTAACTTGTAAATTATTTTAGGGACACGATGATATTTTCGTAATTCATTCAAATTCAAATGTGCATTCGATTTCGATCGTTAGGGCCACCACAATATTTTCATAATGCATTGAAATTCAAGTATGCATTCGATTTCGATCGTTAGTGACACGATAATATATTCATAATGCATTGAAATTCAAAAATGAAATGAAATGAAATCTTTGAGTTTTACGTCCCACGGTTATGCCGGTTAGGCTAAAGGAGACGGTGATGATGAGTAATGAATGAAATGGTGGAATGAAGAAAGTGGGAGGAAACGGGAGAACCCCGAGAAAACCCACGCACACGGTGTTTGTCCACCACAAAGTTCACTTGGCGGGGGCTGTGCATTGAAATTCAAGTATGCATTGGATTTCGATCATTAGGGACGCCATAATATTTTCATAATGCATTGAAATTCAGGTATGCATTCGATTTCGATCATTAGGGACGCCATAATATTTTCATAATGCATTGAAATTCAAGTATGCATTCGATTTCGAACGTAAATGATATTGCATTAGGCTATTCATTTTCAGCACCAAAATGTAGACTTATCATTTAACGTAGCATATGAATCACAGGTGCTGTCACCAGGAATCGAACCTTCACATCCCATGCGGAAAATGTGTATGCAAACCATATATCTACAAAGAAGTTCCAAAATGTCCGTGATATTCCGCGAAGTCGAATGAGGATTGAATTTACTGAAACCCACAAGTGTTCTTCGCCTTAAACCTACCCCACATAACTTGACAAGTGACTATTTTGTACTTTTTGGTATTTTTAAAATTATTTATTTGAACTACAAGCCTAACACTAACATATTTGTCTGTGGCTTTGCGTACTTATTTTCACAGTATCATTTCATAAGTAAATCAATTTAAAATGTAGTTTGAAGATTATTCATTCGTTCCCTACATCCTTCCAATAAATAACAGAAGAAAATATATCTATTATTAAATTGTGTTATTAAATCCAGCACTAAGAAGGTATTTTTGTAATTTTCCTTCACAATAATTTGTATATGAGAGTCGCAAAAAATGCTTTCAAAATGTGCTGTGGAGTGTTCTCACCCTTGAGACGATATGAGTCAGTCTTTTCCCGCGATAAGCAGAT
Organism: Thermobia domestica; assembly: GCF_964235325.1. NCBI lineage: Eukaryota > Metazoa > Arthropoda > Insecta > Zygentoma > Lepismatidae > Thermobia > Thermobia domestica. The sequence continues at coordinate 299,225,642 of NC_137458.1, read as the reverse complement.
CTTCTTTTCCCATCCCTCTCCACCTTCATTGGGTGCAGTGAGCAAAACCAACATAGAACTGAGAGACTCCATACTCCATCCTCCCGCCAGCCGCAAGGTGGTAGGAAAAAAAACACGTTTCTTCAGTCGCGTTTAAAGTGTGATTTTCAATGCACGGAATGACAGGTGGAAATGGACGTCAATCATATGATAGGACGTGAAATATGTTTCGTATGATTTATCTGTGTGTGCGGTAAAGTTGAGAATTAATTTCCTAGTTTACAAGTGAGTCAGCCCCATGGCAGGATTGCCAAAGGTAGCGGTTTTACTTGAGATTTCTTTCATATGCAGTTTTTTTAAAAATAGGGATATCCTGAATCAAATCAATTTTAATGGTATCAGTCGTGTGTACTTGTGCACTAAATACGTAAAGCCATTTAACATGGGATGAAATACTAAAGCATGTAGATTTCTTGAAACTTAAATTTCCCATATGAAAACAGAATTTAAAGAGTATCAGATAGTATTAACTTATTACATCTATGGGTCCGCGTTGGCTCAGTGGTAGAGCGTTCACCTCTGTTGCATGGGGTCCCGGGTTTGATTCCAGCCCCCGCCAAGTAAACTTTGTGGTGGACAAACACCGTGTGCGTGGGTTTCCTCGGGGTTCTCCCACTTTCTTCATTCCACCATTTCATTCATTACTCATCATCACCGTCTCCTTTAGCCTAACCGGCATAACCGTGGGACGAAAAACTCAAAGATTTCATTTCATTTTTATTACGTCTACAACAGTGGCGGAGCCAAAAATGATCATGGGTTAATAAAGGCTGTCATGTTATAATAGATGATGATAGGAATCAAATTTATGATAAGATAAATTTGATATCGATTCCTGTGTACAGACGTGTTAATTAGGATAATGATATGCACGAAAGCTCATGAAAAGCTGAAGTTAATACCACGGGGTTCGAACTCCAGGTCTCCAAATCTAAAATTTAATATTGTTTTCCGAAAGATTAAAGAGAAATTTAAAGGTATGCTATTAATAATATACAGATCTCAAAGTTCTGCTTTTCCCCCAAAAACAGTGTAACCAGCGCGCTAGGAAAATGTAGGTGCGTAGTTAGTCCGAACTTTCAGTATAAGAAATCGCAGGGTAATTTCAAAGAATATCCACATGCTGCAAGGCTGAAAGAGAGATAATCTGCTAGTCTAGTATTTATGAGACGGGCTGTGCTGACTATGTTAAGTGCAGCAAGTGAATTTTTATTTTTATAAAATCAATTGCTGAATGACTCAAACGTCTTTTAATTAAAAAAAAAAAAAAGAATGAGATTGTTTAAACCTGAAACCGTCAGCTCAGCTGGTCTGTCAATATGCTGGTGCTAGCATGATGGAAAAAAAAAAAAAAAAAAAAAAACGAAGTTTGGAGAGGGTAGAAAGCTAAGATTACAATGCAGCAAATAACAATAGTTAACATCTGAATTTAGGTAACAGTGATAAAATTTATTTTAAGAATTTAAAAAGGAATAAAAAAACAAATTAATTAGCAAAATAACAGTGACATGGATCTCTAAAAACTGTTTAAAAATTTTAGGAATTAAAACCAATGTTTCCAATCCTTCCAATACGAATATCTCAGTAACCTAATTCTTCTGTGCTAATTGCAATTTGATTTCAATGCTAAATTAGCTTCTATTCAGTTTGTATAGAAAGGATTTCAGTTTCCAGTTTTATTATTATTATTATTATTATTATTATTATTATTATTATTATTATTATTATTATTATTATTATTATTATTATTATTATTATTAAAATATTATTATTATTAAAATATTATTATTATTATTATTATTATTATTATTATTATTATTATTATTATTATTATTGCAACGTTCTTCAAAATCAGAGCACTTCTAGGAAAATAATACTTTGATAGGTTAGGACAGTTACATTAAAAAAAAATAATAATTATTATAAACTGGAATTGATTCTAGATACACGAGGAAACTAATTCTCTGTTTTTACGATTTATATAACAACACAGTAGCGAACAATTATCGTTTAAGCGAATATAAAAGTACTCATTAAACAGATGATATCTATGAAGGAGAATCTTAAAAAGAAACTGACTAACATAGAAAGTGGGTGAGTTATCGAAGGTAATTAGGTAATTTTGAATGTATAAAAAAAAATAACTTTTGACTTGCTAGCAAGATGAAAACAATCGAAAAGAAAAAAGGAGATAGGACAGATGTAAACTTATAAAACCTTAATGTTTACGCATTTATCAATATGGTAATTATATAAGTAAATATCTTCATACATATTCAGCATTAAAATGAAATTCAATCACTTCAAAAGGACATATGATAATCATACACTGTATTTTATATACAGATAGACACAGTGTATATATATATATATATATATATATATATATATATATATATATATATATATATATATATATATATATATATATATATATATATATATACAGAGTGGGCCATTTTAATTAATCCACGGGAATATCTGAAAAATGATAAAACATAGAAGAAATTTTTGAACTACACGTTATATATTGCTAAGGGGAAAACCAATTCCGCCAAAAAGTACCTCTCCCCGCCCCCCCTAAATGGGGGTAACGGGGGGTAACTTTGAAATGTCAAATGGGAACATGGGTCGAGTAATACCTCGTTCGAAAGGTCTTGGAAAACTAAGTAACGCTGTACCAAAAGATGTTTCATATTGTGCACCAGTTTCAAAATGGCCGCCATGATATGGTTCGGAAACTCCAGTACCCGTAGTATGAAAACCATGGAAGGTAAATGAATGGAACAAAATTGAAATACGTAAATATCATAGGGCATATCGAATGATGTACTCCCTGTGATCCCAGTGGCCTCCCTGAAGGGATCTTGTGGGCTAACTTCAAAATTTCAATGTCCGACCGGACAACGGTTCGGGCGTACGCTTGACCTACCCAATGCTGTTTGGAAGGCAGACTTCATGCATAGAGAATTGGTGCACTAAGTTAACGCGGATGGCCACAGTTACATTTTGATTAACTATTAGCATTCATGTCATATTGTGAGCTTGAGGGACGAAACGGTGTGTACGTATATCCCCGAAATGCTTTCTAAATAACCAGCACGCATTGCATAAAAGTTTCTCTTTTTTTAGTCACTACAGCGTCATCCTTACAAACAAATGTTTCAGCCACACCATACCTATTTGTAAGGTTAGCCTTAATTTACGAATTAAAGTAAAGTTCTCGTTTGAACTTTCACTTTACTTTCCACCCCACTCACATACAGAGCGCAGGGAGAGATTATTTTGCAGGACTTGGATTTCTCTCTATACATTATGGCAATTTTACTCTAATATTTTTTATCTCTGTTGTATTATTCTCGAGCCTTGGAACGTCTCCGTGGTTTTCCTATTTAATTTTCGTTATTTTCATTTATGTCTAACCGTATTCATACTATGGGCACTAGACGTTTTCTTAGACACAGTCACCATGTCTTTGCGATCACTTTGAAAATGGTGTCTCATGTCGAAAATTTTCTTACAGAAGCTGTTTGATATTAATTTGTCTATGTAACGTGATGTTTCTCGCTTCAAGCTGCTATTTGAAATTTTCAAGTTGGCCCCGGATACCTTTCAGTTGGCCCTTGGAGTCACCCCGACAACACCTCTCGATGTGCCTTACGTCAGTTAGCTACTCCAGTTTTTCTTTTGTTGATTTATCTCCAATCGCTTTCATACTACGGGTACTAAACCTTTTCTCTGACACGGATACTATGTTTCGGCGGCCTTTTGAGAACACTGCCATTTCACATCAATCGTTTTCTCCTGCAATATGTTAGATTTTGCAAGATTTATCGAACGAGGTACCACTCGACTCATGTTACTATTTGAAATTTTGAAGTTAGCCCCCAAGACCCCTTCAGGGAGGCCACTGGGATCACAGGGACTACACCGTTCGATATGTAGTGTTGCCACGAGACGAGACATTTCTCGTGTCTCGTCTCGTCTCGTCTCGTAAACGAGACGAGACACGAGACGGGACAGAACCCTTTTACACGAGACACGAGACGAGACAGGCTACTTGTCCCGTCTCGAAAACAAGACGAGACGAGACGGGACGTCTCGTGAAATGTCTCGTCTCGTGTCTCGAAAATGAAAATGCTGGCGGGAAGGGCCAAGATTGATATTGTCAGTGGTCATATAGATTGCAAAAGGAAAATCCCCTTTGTGAGAAAACATGTTGAAAAGCCTTCACAGAAAAGTGTCCTCTGTCTATTGAATGAAACAATCGTGATACATGAGCTTCCAGGAATATCATCCTTAATGTCTTGTCCCAATTCCTCTTGCTGTAAACTGAGGAATTCTCATTTTCTTCAATTCTGGTTGGAATGATGAAAAACCAAATCAAAGACAAGGAAGATTTTTACAAGGTCCAGAAACCGAACTACCACCACCATCTATTCAAGTTGAAAACTGGGTAAGGTCTACACTCATTACAGGCTGTAGTTGAAAGTTCTGGCTGAGATGGCGGAAGAGAACAGAACAGACTACACTTGTCTTTATTCTCTGGAGGTGGTATTCTTTTTGCTATATGAACCGAAAACGGCAATTGAAGTATGTCATCTTGCAATTAAAATTTTGTCTTCTCTCTCTCTCTCTCTCCATCTCTCTCTCTCACACACACAGATACATATACACATAAAAACACACTTTTACCATTTTACCAATCGCTCGCTTATCATACAGCAGTCATGTTGTAAAATTCACCTCTTCTTTTGGAAGGCGGGCGAAGGACAAAGAAAGCAAAGATATTATCGACGAACCCTTCAAATTGTTTGCTTTCAGCAAATTTATGATACTAATAATAACACTTTAGGTGAAGAGGTTTCACAGGGGGACCTTCGTTTTGTTACGCGGAAATGTTTGATCTGACCAGAGTGTGAAATTGCACTCTGCTTCCATGTTGAGAGGAGGGGAATACTTCCCTTTCCTAGTGAATAATATTCATTATGACCTGAATTATCTTCCGAAATGGTTTCTTACAGAGTGTAAAGAACATTTGGTATAATATTCATGGAACTCCGTTGAAAGCAGAAAATATCATGAGAATGATCAAAATTCGAACATTGAAGAACATAATTAACAGAAAAGAAATAGGATACCCAAACCATAATTTTAAACCTGCTATAAAATATATATCCTATATTTTTACTAATTCCTTACTCCCATGAAATTATCCTGGGGAGGATATTCTCTCCAATTTTTTCAGACTGAAATCCTTTTATCCCGTACGTTTCCCCCCCTGACACAATACGAAAAAACAAATGCTGTTAAAATCCATACACATGACCCTTCCGGGACTCAACCTGGGGCCTTCAAGCCGATGGTCTATCGCCGAAGACCGCTCGACTTGGTCTGAAGATGTACGTTTTATGATTGGGAATAGATCACGACAATATAAGAAACTTTAATCCAAAATGGCCACCCAAAAATCAACTTTTTTTTAGACCACTAGCTAATCTGGGTGTATTGTCATGAGTTTGTTACACAAACGGGACAACCACCACATCGTAGCACATACCCCGCGGTTATGGGAACAGATTTGAACCATGGAGGTGAAGACTGGCCCCAAGCATTCTTTCGTCCGATGTGTCGTTCAGCTTCCATTACTATGGCACTTTAAGTAGAGCTTACTGTGCAGTAACATAAAAAATTTCAATCAAATACTTTCTATTACTCAATAAAATTATTTCGTTCCGAGCTTTTTTTAAAAAAAATAATTGCAACAAATCTAAATATGCTAAAATCGAAAGTAGTTTTTGGATTGGTATGGGTTAACACTGTGAAACTTAAAGGCTGGAATGAAATCAATGTGTACACACATATCTATCTCTCTATTTATCTATATATCTCTCTTTATATATATATATATATATATATATATATATATATATATATATATATATATATATATATATATATATATATATATATATACAGACACTACAAAGCAAGTGGGCTGATAGTATACGATAGTGTCAGAAATGGTGACACCTTTACATCGAACTTTGCTTGTCGTGTAAACATTATTTGACAGTAGTGTCTTCATCTTAAACGTACCTATTAGCAATTTACTTTATATTCGTGTATTGAAACTGGTGAAACAAATATCAATGTTTCAGAATGTAAAAAAAAAGAAGCCAGGGTCGAGAAGCCTCAGACAACTAACAGCAGATATATATTATCTTGTAAACTATTTGTCCTTGCCTTGTGAGCTTATTTGAATTTATTTTTAAGACCTTTAGGCAACTTTGGCCGAATGGATGATGATGGGAAAATTAGTGGAATGAAGAAGTGGTAGGATACTAGACAACTTCGGGAAAAAACACACATTCGAAAAATGAAATGAAATGAAATCTTTGAGTTCTACGTCCCACGGTTATGCCGGTTAGGCTAAAGGAGACAGTGATGATGAGTAATGAATGAAATGGTGGAATGAAGAAAATGGGAGGAAACGGAAGAACCCCGGGAAAACCCACGCGCACGATGTTTGTCCACCACAAAGTTCACTTGGCGGGGCTGGGATTGAACCCGAGACCCCAACCAATAGAGGTGAACGCTCTACCACTTAGCCACCGCGGTCCCCACACACATTTAATGTTTGTCCACCACAAAGCTCACATGGCACTAACCGAGATCGAACCGACTACCACATACACCAGAGGTGAAGGCTTCACGGTGTAGTTACCGTGTGTGTTCTGGGTAATACTTGTAACTTAGTTGTATCTTGATTAGCATGGTGCAGCCTGCTATATTTTACTTTCGTTCCCATTGTATGCTGCTATATTTTTACGAGACAAGACGAGACGAGACGGGACGGGACAGAGCCTCTCGAGACGAGACACCAGACGGGACGAGCACATTTTTTCGAGACGAGACACGAGACGAGACATGCTTTGCACGAGACGAGACAGCCTAAAGTCTCGTCTCGTCTCGTCTCGTGGCAACACTATCGATATGCCCTATGATATTTACGTATTTCAATTTTGTTCCATTCATTTACCTTCCATGGTTTTCATACTACGGGTACTGGAGTTTCCGAACTATATTATGGCGGCCATTTTGAAACCGGTGCACAATATGGAACATCTTTTGGTACAGCGTTACTCAGTTTCCCAAGACCTTTCGAACGAGGTATTACTCGACCCATGTTCCCATTTGACATTTCAAAGTTACCCCCCGTTACCCCCATTTAGGGGGGTCGGGAAGGGGTACTTTTTGGCGGAATTGGTTTTCCCCTTAGCAATATATAACGTGTACTTGAAACATTTCTTCTATGTTTTATCATTTTTCAGATATTTCCGTGGATTAATTAAAATGGCCCACCCTGTATATATATATATATATATATATATATATATATATATATATATATATATATATATATATATATATATATATATATATATATATATATATATGCTGATAATTAGGGAAGTTATTCGAGGGCGAATAATAACTGTCTCCTTCTCTACTACGTTATTGGTTCTTACATCGTTAAAGAAGAAAGTTTCACAATGCTCTTTAGACAAATCTGCAAACGGTATATACATATATACTTTTTAATGTTATACAATCGCTCAATAAAGTATTGGTCTGTCAAGATATGTAACATGTCAGGGTGTGAAATGGAAGAAAAGTGCAACAGTAAATGAACATTCACTGTGCTCCCAGCTTATGTTTTATCCCATGTAACGTAAAATGGGAGAAACTAAGCAGTAAGCGTGTCCAGAGAACAAAACGATAAAAATAAAATGAACCACAATGGCCACCAAAAAAGTATTGGGTGGGCAGTCAAGATTTTTTTTTCTTTTTTTACAATGTTACCATTCTTAAACTACTTGGTAGGTCCTCCGTTACTTTGATGATTGCACACAACTGTGGCATCGAACGCACCAAGCTGTCTATGGTCTCAGGAGAAATTTTACCCCATTCTGATAGTAATGCATTTTGCAGGTCCTTTTTGTTAGAGATGTCATGTTTGCGAATGTGTTATATAACAACCAGAGCCGGGTAATTAGGGCTGTATGCTTGGGGTCATTATCCTATGTGAAGGCATATTGAGGACAGAGACTCATTTTTTCCATACTTGGAGGAAGATGTGTCTTCAGAAGGTTGATGTAAACCTTGTGGTTCACTGTCTCTTCAGTAAAGCATAGATCATCCACACCATTTGCGGTTATACAACCCTATACCATAACAGAACTCCCTCCATGTTTCACAGTGGCTGTAGATTTTTCTCATCTACTTCTGCATTCTTCTTCCTCCATACTATCACACGTCCGTCTGATTCGGTAAAAATTACTGTTCTCCAGAACTCGTAACTGTCATTTTTGTGCTCTTTCGTGTACGTCAATCTCTTTTTCTTGTTCGCTTTGCTTATGTAGGGCTTTCAACGGGCTATTGTCCCCCTATATCCCATATCACGAAGCACATTTCTTATGATTTCAGCACACAGTCTCTCCTGCATCACGTTTCACTTCGGCGCACTTAATCTCGGATTTTTGGCCACTCGACGCACAATATTTTGTTTACTAAAAGCTTTGACGGAGAGCTGCTTCTCGGTGCATTATCTACTCTTTTTGTTTTCTTATACCGGTAAAGAATATTTTGAACCGTTGTTCTTGGTCTTCGGATAGTTTTGTTGGTTTCCGCAAACGATTTTCCGTTCCGAAACAGCTCCACAACAATCTTCCTTTCTTCCGCTGTCGTTTTCTTCTCTTTTCTCCCTATTGCTGCTTCACGAAAGGCACGGCGTTACTGCTGTCCACTTTCCTACAAATTGAGTATTTTGTGTACAAAGACACACGGGTCTTCGGGGGTGAAATCACCTCAGGGAGCGCGTGTTCATTACCAAGATATTTGCTTTTCCAATACTTATTTGGCGTTGAATGCAGCCCGATCTCCAATTTTGCTGTTTTGTTGGAAAACAACGGGCTATATTCTAGTTGCCTGAATGCGTACGTCACATACACATGTATGTAAATGTATTTCATTTACGATCACACGTAACATGGTTGTTCTACTATTCCTACTTTTGTCTCATACCTCTTTTCCGACCAATACTTTTTTGAGCCACTGCATATGTGTAAAAAGGTTCTGGAGCGCGTGAGTATAATTTAAGCTGTTATGCGGGTAAAACGTTGCAAAGCACCACAGTTTCTTCAGTTAGCCACACATGTTAATCTCGCGTTTCACACATAAAAAGTATAAGTCAAAGTAATGTTTGTATGTATGTGTAATGTAATGGGTTGTATCTTCTGTTAGCAACGAATTTGCATTGACTGAACTTCACGGGTGCTTTCCAACTAGCTCCAAACAAAAATCCTTTAAAATAATAATAATAATAATAATAATAATAATAATAATAATAATAATAATAATAATAATAATAATTGTAACCTCTCCGTATTAGTGGCTTGTTTATTTCCTTTTAAAAAGTGGTGTGAAGGTAACGTGGGCCATTAGCACATTTGAATTCTACGTGCTCGGAAGTGAATTCACATACATTCGACTAGATTAATATATGTTAACTTATACTCTGTTCAAAATAAGAAACGAATTGGCATTTGTTACTCTACTACCACATAATGAGTATCCCGCTGAAGAGTCCTCTATAACTACTTTTCATTACAGAAGGTAGAGTTATAGAGGACGCCTTAGCAGCATACTCATGATGTTTCAACAGAAATGCCAATTCGTTTCTTATTTTGAACAGAGTATAGTTTAGCACTTGTCAATCGTTTATACTTAACGTTATCCGTGGGTGGTCGAAGCTTACAAGGAAAACAAGCGGAATACAAACAATACACTTCCTCATTTACCTGTTGGGAAGCGGTTCTCTGATAACAAGAAAAAGGAATGTTTACTTTAGAAAAAAAAGTATTTGCCTCTGCCAAAATAAATGTTCTAATATTAAATAATTTTCAATGTTATTAAAATACAAAAGAATAATTTGCTCATGGGAGTGAATGTTACGATGTCAAAGAAGCGCTGTTCTATTAAATGGAATATGCGTCCATTTTTTCTTTCTTTTCTACTAGGGTGACCAAATTGTCAACTAGAAAAAACGGGACAACTTTTTACTTTTGGATAGGTTGCTCGAATTAGTCCCAGAAGCGACAGTCCTATTAGCGACAGGAATTGTTATCTGTCCTATGAGCGACCGATTCATTTACATTGAGGTGATGGAAGATTATATGATTCCCTCTCGTGAAATATGTTTGTCTCTGGGGTTATTAGCGCCCGAACAACCTTGCTACGAAAAATGTACGTGCCAGTAATACAGTTCATCAAATATATTTTCTCTCTACAGTGAGTGCAAATAAAACTTATTTTAATTTTGAGTTAGATTTGATATAAAACATATCAAATAACTTAGCGAGACAACAGGGACACTTCCATGAAAAGTATATTCCTATGTAATTATTGAAAATCCAGTTGTAATATCCCCTTTCTTGAAAAGCTCTGTTTTCTGTACTTAATTTGGTTCAAATCTAATTACTCACTAAGCACAGTAATATATTTTATTTTGAAAAACTTAAACGTGTAACAGTTTCGCCAACTCTCTACTTTTTAGACTTCCAAAGACATTGAATAAGCTGAAAAAAGTCAATGATAAAAGACAGCTTTTGAGATCCTTTACATCTGATTGGCTATTCTCAACCAATCTCACCAATTACAATGCAGTTCACTCTAAACAATCCAAAAGGTAAACAAACTCTTTAAACTATCTTCCTCCCTATTGTAAGCTACTAAAACGTAAACTAATTGCTTAATTTGCCTTCCTTCCTTGTTTTGACTTATACATAAAAGCTTGTCGTATAGCAATCTGAAATAATCCCGTATAACTAGACAAACTGTTAAGTCCTGCGAGAGATTTGTAACTTGTGTAATAATTTCTTTGAATACTTTTTTTTTTAGATTTCTTTGATATTCTCAAGTGGTGACACCCTCTTTCCATGGGCGCCCGATGGGAAGGTAGGGACCCGATGGGAAGGCTCACGAAAATGTATACGTAATATAGCAAACCACGTATATTAAATACCAGATATACCAGACATGGTACAGCAACCATGAAGATGCTCCTCCCTAGAAAATTTTCTTCGGACGCCCCTACCTCTTTCTGATTTCTTTCTTATGCCATAAACATATTCAATCTAAACTTATGCCCCGCATCATTTTAACATGAAATTTTTAATTATATTAGAATCATAGACAAAGGCGGAGCTACTCTAAATATTTAGTTAGTTTTTCCCTTGATATAGTCAGTGTATTCATAGAAAATAATTCAAAAATATAATATTACGAAAAACGTATAAAATATTGTTAGTGTAATGAGAGTAGTCTCACGTATTAAATTCAGGTAGAACGAAATTTTTCATAGTACATTTTGTTACGTCCTAAATCGGATTAGCATGAAACAAGTTAAAGAAGAGAGAACCTTGTCTTCTTCCATTATCTTAGTATCAACGAATCGGTGCACTCATAGAGCAGATAACAGATTGAATCGGTCGCTCATAGGACAGTTAGGGGAGACTTGCCCAAGATGGGACACTTTTCAAATAAGAATTTATTTAAAAGACACAAATGTAATAATAAGAAAGGTAACACATGCATTCAAATGTATGGTCCTTCTGCTCCACTAATGCAAAGTCCAAATGGCATGCCACAATAGTAAACATTATTTTTGTAAAGAAAGAAAAAGGCTTGTGATTGTCCCGTCTTAAGAAATAGTACGCATAAGTTGGGACAAGGCAGTTCCAAAGATGGGACATCCTGTAGGTCATAAAAGTTATAACGTAAGTTTTGTTATGAACTTATAAACTGTTTATCACAAGCACAAGTCACTACCATAGATTACTGTAAATTTGATATCAACTCAAATTCAGTTGCAAATATACAATATTTTGAGCAATTAGATAATTATGATAGTAATATCAATATCTGGAATACAAAGAAAATGACGCAAAAGAAACACACAAAGAAAATTAGGCTAGACGAAGATATAAATACAGAACACAAAAGTGTAGCTACTGTGCGACACACTTCGTCATAACTAGTTTATTGTGATTATTATTAGCAAGGAACGATTCATAGTTAGGCACTACATTAACCGGTATCTTTCACTAATGTACCTTAGATACGCCTTAATCCATGAATTATGATCACAATCGTCAACACTGTTCACTCCTAATCATTGCACTCCGCACAATAATACACATCATTGGTTGCAGCTGAACATGATTCATGAGCCCACCTCTTACAACCCATACACTGAATCCAGCCTACAGTTGAAGTGGAATATGGATTTCCACACACCAAACAATACCATTCCTTTTTGTTCTTCACTACCTTTCCCTTCTTGGTTACTCCAAAAGTTAAAGTTTGAGTAGGTCCCAGCTGGAGTTTCCGTTTTGCAACACTGTGAGACGCTTTTGCAGCCTGGGTAGGGCGAACATATGACACTTTTGATCGAAGAAGAGTTTTATATGGAGTAGAGGTTTTATATGGAGTAGAGATTAGTATAGTCGCTCCTATTGATGCTGTAAGTTTCTTTCCTGGACTGCTTTCTTGAGAATATAGGCCTAATGTAGGAACTGGGTTGATGTCTTCTGGGTTTACATGCGATGTCTGAGGTACAGACGTGCTAGAAGATGGTGTTTTGGATGTAGATGGAAGGGCATTATCTTGGTTGACTACTGACTGATTAACAAGTGGGGAAAGGGTTATAGTCCTAGGTACCAGGTCAACAGAATGCGTAGGCTGGGTATTTGTAAGAACGGGAGGTTCTGCACCGTCGCTGATATCTCGAACATCAGACGTATCAAGCCTTCTAACCACAGGTTGAACTACAAATTCATGGTCTTAAAAAGTATGGCGGTTGACAGGCCAGATTCCTGTTTTACGAAAAACACTTGAAGCATTTGCCACAGTAGCTGCTTTACCATAAGCTGTTGTGAACACTTCTGCAACGTGATACTCAGTAAAAGATCTTCCAGATGATGCCGAAGTCAATGTTCCACCGCTTGATCATAATAAAGTTCCAAAGAACCAAACACGCTCACATCTAGTGGTTGGAGTTTGTGGGTACAGTGTGGTGGTAAGCTCCAAAGCACTATGCCGTTTTCTGACGCATAATCCAAAGTGGAAAGGTTCTTTGTATGCGAGGTGTGGCAGTCAACAATCAATAGTACCGGGTTTTGTTTGCTTGGTCTAACGTAAGAGGCAAAATGCTTGAGATACGCGAGAAATACTTCACCTCTGATCCATCCATTGGAACTAACAAATTGAACACAACCTTCTGGATCTTTGTCTGTCAACTCAGGATTTTCCTTCTTTCGTGCAAATATGAAAGCTGGAGGGACAGTTTCCACAGGCGTTCACAGCACACACAATTGTAAAATTTCTACCCCGTTCAGCGGACGTTAGGGCACCAACCTGCTTCTTACCTTTCTTAGTAAGTACCTTTGAAAGTTTATGCACGGGTAGGGATACAACTTGAGATCCCATTCAGTTTCTCTTTTCTCCTAAGTCGGGACATTATCCCATCTTAGGATTTCGCGCTTGTCCCGTCTTAGGAAATACACTTCCGTTCCAGTTTTCATCACCTTTTACAAATCACCTTGGCCAACGTGGCACTACAATGCTTTGTCCATTTTCTTTAAAAAATGACACATGTCTGTGCAGACAAACATTTTTAAAAAATGTGCCAGAGTAGTAGAAAACAGGTTTTGAATGTTTCAGATATATTTTAGAAAATATGGTATATTCTTACATGTTGCTTCTCTTTCTTTCGTTTTGTCCAGCTGCTGGCCCTTTGTCACAGTATGTAATCCCTTCTTGAGTACTCATCAAACTGACGCCACAATCACGTGAGCCCATGCTTTCTCTGAAGCAGTGTTGCCACTGTCCCGTCTTATGACCTGTCCCATCTTGGGCAAGTCTCCCCTAACAGTTCCTGTCGCTAATAGGAATGTCGCAAGTGGGACGACACCGGTTGCTCCCCTAAATATATATTTTAGTCTCTCCGTTCTCTCTCTCTCTCACTCACTCACTCTCACACACACACACACACAGAGAACAAATTTACACTTTTTCGTTTTAAAACCTATTGAAAAGGTTGTGGAATTAATTAAATAACAAGTAACTACCAGCAACTAACGAAAAATGAAATTTTGAAAACATTATTAAAATATATGTAAAACATTCATCAATATCTGTCAATCAACAAAATCGGTCATCGGCAGAATTTATAAACTATTCTCAGCATGGGATTTAAACTCCCTTTATTTGCTTTTTCTTACTTTTAAATATTATTTAACTTACAACTAGTTTTCTTTTTACTTTAACTTTTATAGTTCTATACTTCTGTTTACCTTTCGTAAATGATAGTATGTTACATCTTAATTAAATCACAGAAACACTGTACTGTACTAATGACAGCGCCTCAGCCTTCCACCGCCCGAAACATTTTGTTTTTCATAAGACTTTCAGCCCCTTGCACTGTCGTCTGCGGAGTGGGAGTCTTGGATGGGGAGGCCTAGGAGGGAAAACAGTGCAGCCACCACATCCAATATCGCAAACATCGTAATGACGTTGCTCAGTAATTAGACATATTCCAATGTAATCACATAACTTAGAAAATAATAATATAAATTAGGAAATTTTAGATAAAGTTTTTGTACCTAATGTACGTAAATACGGGACATTTTGGCGTCCCGGGAAAATTTTTCGGGACACCGGGAATGGTAGTGAAAAAACGGGACAATCCCGTTTTTACGGGACGGTTGGTCACCCTATTTTCTACTAAGTTTTAACACAGTTTAACATAGGTTGGTGGGCAACATGAAAATTTGAAAACTTTCCTCTTCCGTGGGAGAGTAGTTTTACACTTTCATAAGGTCTCTTCTTTGTAACTGCATCTAGATATTCTATCCTTGGTCTTCCTCTTCCTGGTTTTCCTTCTGTCTTTCCCTCTATCAACACCTTATATGTAGTTCTTCTAATATCGGAATTCATCACTTTGTGTATTATTATTATTATTATTATTATTATTATTATTATTATTATTATTATTATTATTATTATTATTATTATTTCATTTTCCATTTTAAATCACAACAATCACTTTAACGATATTATTATCCAAAAACTTAAATGGATTGTGTATATTGACTTTTACGTTCTGGCCACCCGGTAACGTAAAGCAGAAAAGCTCTCGTACCCAAGGGCGTCCATCAGGGGGGCAAGGTGGATCGCTCGTCCGCCCGTAGAGGAAATTGTACTTCAGAATATCGAAAATCCAATAGTATTTTTGCATTACTTACAGCAAAATTTGAAACTATTTTTGAAACTAGGGATGCGCACGAGACGAGTCGAGACTTGATTTTCCTGACAAAATTCGAGTCGAGACACGACTCTTCCAATAGAGAAATACACATTTTTCGAGTCGAGACATCACATTTACAGCACATTTTCGAGACGAGACAGCCACAAATATTGTCTCGTGCGCATCCCTATTTGAAACGTCGCTTATACTTGCCCCCCCCTTGGAAACCACAACATGGGCGTCCTTGCTCGTACCCCCTACTCCCGACAAGTCTTTCAACCGATTAACAGCCTATAAACACCCAGCAACGACTCCATAAAACAAACGCACAAATCTCGTCAGATAGGTAATTCGTACCTAATACGTACCAACTTTTGGCGTGTGTTGGGTTGCATATATGTCCAGTCATTTGAAAGATCAAATAAAATTCTCCTAAATTAACGCAATTTAATCAGTTAAGGGGGAGGGGTGGATAATTATGAAGGTGACTATAGTACGTGGCAATACATTTATGAGATTGAAATATAAATTGCAGCAGTCCAATTTCAAAGGAAATAGTCATCGAAGATAATTGCACGATACGTATCGTGTTTGCGTATGTGAAGCGAGTCTCACGTACTATCAGTTAAACAAAAATTATCGCAGGTGTTTAAATGACTTCCTCTTTATTTCAGATAACTAGTTCTCAAAGCATGACGTGACAGTTGTAGAAGAGAAGGAGATCATATAGTGTCTTTTCAGTAACGTTAAAAGAGAAATACGGCGAAATGATTCACGCGACGAACAAATTCCGTTTTTGTTTTGGGATACAAACTATACTTCACAGACGTTTTCAGTTAGCGTTGGTTGTCTTAGTACTTGTGTTGTGTACAGTATGTGTGCGCGTTCACTTTCAATTGAGAAGGTTTTATGCTGTTCAACAGGAAAACAAACAACTCCTTCATGGTTTAAAAGTGATTCTTTACGGCAATTCTTATTATAATTTCCCCCATTTTACATTTGGTGAAGGTCAAGGACCATTTATAAATCAGAAATGCCCCGTGAATACTTGTTTTGCGACAGATAATCGTTATCTAATACCTGAAGAGGATTTCGATGCTGTGATATTTCATATGGGATTGTTTGAAGGTAAAATGATAAAAGTGAGTGTTCGAAGCCCACACCAAAGGTATGTGTACTTTAATTTAGAACCTCCAGAAAGAGATTCTGCTGTTCTTAAATCATTCAATAATTTCTTTAATTGGACAATGACTTATCGTCTAGATTCGGACATTCCTCGACTGTATGGATGGGTCTCCGAATCCCAGGATTATGATGGAACAATGAACACGCCAGCCAAGTGGAAACAACCTAATTTCAAAGGGTTACCACTGACGAATTATACAAGAACAAAAACAAAGTTGGTAGCATGGTTTGTGTCAAATTGTCATTCACAAAGTCTCCGTGAGTGTTATGTTGAAGAGTTATCGAAGTATATTCCAATTGATATTTTTGGGAAGTGTGGTTCATTAAAATGTGATAAATCCTCAAATAATGATTGCTATAAAATGCTCGAAAACCATTATAAATTTTACTTGTCTTTCGAAAATTCTTTGTGTAAAGATTACGTTACGGAAAAACTGTTCAATATATTACGTTACCGTGTTGTTCCTGTGGTTTATGGTGGTAGTGATTATAAATTGATAGCTCCTCCAAAGTCTTACATTGACACCAAAGACTTCAAAAGCCCCAAAGAACTTGCAGAATATTTACTGTATTTAGACCAAAATGAGAACGAATATAACAAGTATTTCTGGTGGAAGGAATATTATTCAGTACAAGATGAATGGCAAGCAATGTGTAAACTGTGCGAAATGTTACATCAAAATTTGCCTCCCAAAACATACACTAATCTCGATAGTTGGTGGAACTATGAAACTTCGTGCTATGATCAAGATAGATATATTGATAGAACGTCTTGTGCTTTGCAAACATAAGTGTAAAGTTGGCAGTTATAAAATAATAATAATAATAATAATAATAATAATACTTTAATCTTTTCTGTCTTTTTTCAGTAAAATTAGCAATCTGTGCTGTCTATACAGCGCATCATTCTAATATGCGCATGACTTTTTTTTTTTTTTTTTTTTTTGCTAACGTGACTAACGTGTATGATAATTATCGAACATTACGATGGACTATAGCTCATGTATGATACTAGGAAAATATACAATAATTCAATAAATCCTGCAAGATGCAAAAATAGTTCTCGAGATACTTGAAATCCGAAAGAAATTCTATTCCTTGCGTGGGAAAAGGAAACTGGATTTTGCAACATATCAGATGTCTTCCAAAGTATACAAAAGTAACCTTTCAAAAGGTAAATAATTCAAGAAAAAAAATTAATAGTGTAGTAATGTCAATATTTTTCTTACTCTATTATGTTTGACGCTTATGGTACTTTATAACGAGGAACCAATTTAACATTTGCGCTTCTGATGGTTTTATGGTTATAAAAGTACTGTCATAATTGCTAGCTAATTTGTTGAGACATTGAGTGCGGTTTAACACACTTTTTCAACATCCAGACTACATGAAAGGGAACCGACACGATATTTGAAAATCTAGTACCAACTGCTACTAAAATTTGTATCTCAGGGAAGTACTCCGACCTGCAGTCGCACCTTGGGCCGCGTCCACATGAACGCGCTGTAAATTATTTGCTCACAAATGAAGTAATATTTGGCTACGTAACGTGTTCATGAGTTTTAACAAGCAAACATATTGAAATGCTGAAGATAAATCATCGAAAACTTTGGGATAGACTGGTAAGAATACGTGTCAATTGAATTCCAATCTCGTATCCTATGTGGATTTTTAAACTATATAAATGGAAATTACCTCTTACTTAATAATATAGAAGGTTTTTGGCTTTATATCCGACCATTTTTGACGGTTACTTACTTTAAGAGATACCGCGCGACCACACCGATCATGTTCTGTTTGATCCCTAGCATTGTGAACTATCACACAGCATCGCAGTTTCCACTGCAGCTAGCTCAGGCGCAGGACAGGCATCGGAATTCTGTCTCACTCTTCCCTGCAAACTTTTCGTAGACCATCCACAGTGCGCGAGCTGTGATGTTGAAGACGTCATATTAACAGTCTAAATGCGTAAAAATCCATTGGACTGTCATCTGGGCACTTCACAGGAATGTCTTCAAACAGAATTATACGAATTCCTAATTCCTCTGCTATGTCCTGATAAAAACATAGTGATGTTCTGGCGGTATGATTTGAAGCCTTGTCCATGTGGATCATCATCTGGTTCGCGTCCGCTTCATACAATTGTGGGATGTCTCTCCGGTACATAGGTGTTAGAAGGATTCTTGGAAGTGTCTTGTATTCACCTTCTCGTTTTTGTCCACCTTGCGTATCAACAACTTACCCTCATATTCGAATCTCGTAACAGCCATAAAACCACGAGGGAAATGTTCCCTGCACTGACAAGCAAAGTTGCTGGACCCTTTGTCGTCAATGTCATGGTATGTGGTAGCCCGAAATAACCACCATTTGTGAGATGGACATACGATTCATCTATTGTGACAACTTTCTTAAATTTGGAACCCATCAGGTACTTTTCATACAGTTTCCTGCAGTTCGTTTTACGTTCGGCAATGTGACGCGATAGCAGGTGGTGTAAAATGGGCCACAGAAATTCTTGATGTACAAAGTCCGTGACTTAGGCAACCAAACTAACGCCCGCTCCAAGATTAATTACGCCTGGTAGAGTAGCTAGAACAGCAGCATGAAGGTGCTCCATCTGTTAAAAGAACAAATCGTAAAGTGTGTTTTTGTGCAGGAGTGAGGAAAAACGCTGGCTGACGAAATGACAAAAGGGAGTCTTTGGATACTTGTACTCACAGTAAACAGCACAATACAAGAAAAAAATATATATACGGACGCCAGAGGCGTCGATGAGAAGATAACAGTCGGGGAACTTAAATAATCTTATAATTAACTCAAATGAGGGATTATAAACAAGTTAACTTCAAACGACTATGCATATATGCGTATCAAATAATATACGGATAGATTATGCGGTATATGTAGTGGGTAACACACAAACGAGTTGGAGAGCCTATCCGTACTAAGCGTATTTCTCCTTAGGTTGTAAATATAACTGAAGGTTCTTGATTTGAATAATACTTGTGAAAATTTACATATCGAGACACAAGGAGAAAAAAGGAGAATATAGTGTCAATAAACAACAATGTAAAAATGCACGAAATTAACGGTTAATATCAAATATGGAACCATTAACAGAATTAACTCTGTAACTCGTTTTCTCCATTCATTTTTCTTCCTTTATTTTCAAGATTACGTCATCACTGAATTTCTCCACTTGAGATTCTTTCATTCTGCAGCATCCAACTGGAGCTTAGCCTTGTAAATGAAACGTTTTAAAAACTTGTAAATGGCGAGGGCGAGACTCGAAGTCGGATCACCAGTTTAGAAAACTACAATGCTAACCACTCACCTAAAGCGTTACTTATTTGGGCGCGATTAAATAAAGAGCCTTTTCTGTTCGCACAAAACAGTGGCTTGTTAATATTCAAATTCAAAACACAGGAACTCGGACTATGCATATATGTAATTAAGAACTCGGAGGGTATTATAAAACTGTATTCACTAAATTATTAACATTTCAGATTTTTTAAAAACAAAATACAAAACTAATTTATTTTGAATGAAATGCGGCGCGTATGTTATACTCGTAAACAAACTAAAGACGAATCAATTACTGTGAAGTAATTGTGGTTCAGTGGTGAAGGCGCTTGAGCAGTAATCTGAAGGTGATCAACTCGGATCCACAAACGACCAGTACATTTTTCTTTTACTTTCGAATTTTCGGTGGCGATTGATCAGCGATGACACATGTTCTATTATCTTCAGATATATTCAGTGATATTCAGTTATTTTTATTGCAACTATTTTCCTTGAAACGTACAGTAGAATACTTTCTACATGAAACTATAGTGGAACGCTTTCGTTTAAAATTTTCGTACGTGCAGACGTGTGTCCTGGAGGTCCGAACAAACTCCCGAAATTACTATTTATCTGTAAGTTTTGGCTAATTTTAGGGCAACTTTAAAAATGTTAATACAATTATTATTATTATTATTATTATTATTATTATTATTATTATTATTATTATTATTATTATTTCTGAAGATTTAAGACCTCAATATTACGTCCTATTGCAATGTAAATAAGCATACGGAAGTTGATAGGAAAAGAAAAAGAAAGAATAAGATATACTTTCGAATGATTTGTGTCCGAAAGGAAACGAGGGGGTAGAAAGAATGTGTGAGCTCCTGGGCAATATTAATATCGAAACTTCGCATGCTTAAACAGAAACTAAGTAGGATTTATCTTCATCACGATAATTAGTAAGACGCTTTCTTTTGATAAAAGACATGGATTATGAATGTGTTATATTGATATTTTAATAAAATATACATACGAATATAAAAAACAATAGTTCCTATTTACAAATTTTAGTTGAACGGATATATGGACGTTTTGGAAAGGGCGAACAAAAATATGATTATTTCTAGCAGTAGGAGTAATAGTGGAAGACATTCGAAATAATTGCTAGGAAATGATATCGTTTCAGGCATATTTATGACCCATATTAGGCCCTAAGCATGATCCTTATGTATTCATGAATTGTTTGCTAACCACGTTACGTTTTCCTACAGTATGAATCAAGGTTGTAGACAGACATATGACGTCATATTGCTAGTACAGTATTTCCTCTGCGAAGAAAACCGTTACCACTCTAACTTGTAAGACCGAAAGAAATTTATTATTTTTCATTTTATTACACATCAGAAGTATGAATATTGTAGTTTGGTAAAAACAACTTACCGCAGCAGGAATCGAACTCCGGACTCCTGCATTACGAAACGAGTGTGTCATGCCACTACACTAAGACTGCTCTGCTAAGTAAGTCAAAAAACATTCGTGTATTTGCAAATTGCACACGTTTACGATAACGACTAAACACACTGATTTCGGTAATGATAAAATACTATAGTCGAGAGATTTTAATTTAAATTACAAAACAAAAATAGACATAAACACGCAAGGATATGAAGGAGAAACTGGTTTTAAGAATAATTCGACCCCTTAACTGGAATCTGATGCATCAGAGCATTTACTTTTGATTCACCGAAAGTATCTCCGTAACTTGTCTCTTTTATACTTAGTAATACTTGTTTTACAGTTATTTTCAGTAACCTTGAACGACAGGGACACGAACACAGATACATCGACAACATAGAATTTCAAAGCATCCCCCACCAGGAATCGAACACGGGACCGCGAGCACTGAACAATCTGAGGCAGTGATGACGTGGCAATGAATAACTATTCACCACCCACCGTGACCCACGACCCACTATGACCCACAACCACCGTGACTCGCTCTGACCACCACCCAACATGACCGACTCTGACCCACCACTAATCGTGACCCATTCTCACCCACCACCAATCGACTCACCACGCACCAAAGGCATCGTCATCAACTCTGATACATGATCCACGGCCTCTTCTTTACTCACTAAGGAGCTTATACTTGTAATAAAATCATGTCGTTAAATTCTAACTAATCAGAGTTTGAATTTAAGATTGGATTGAGTTATTTTTACAAACCAACCCACTATCAATTTTGCGTATATAGAAAGTACCACCCCTATCATAAAGAAGAATTGTAGAATATACTATGTGACGTTCTGTTCATTTTCAATAAAAAGTTAATATACTGAATTTCGGCTCAAGTTTAACGGCTTGTGAGATACTTAATTTGTTTCGCAAAAATTCGGATCCCCACTACCCCTTAAGATATTATTATAATGAAGGTGATATGATAACATTCCACTTTGGATTAAGGGCTAACCATATACCAAAAGTCATTTCATTTATGAAAATTAAAAAAAAAATATAAAAAATCCTTGGCCCGGGTTTGAACCTTCACCAAAAACAATTATAATTACTAACCCATTGCGCTAGTACACTCGACCACGAAGACCGCCAGTAACAGCGCCTGGATTTCTGCTATATTTCTGCTTCGTGGCGAGAAACGGATAACTAACCAGAACCGCGTATTTAGCTCCTATGGGTAGGGTCGAGGGTGATTTAAAAATATCCTTCTGAACACTGGTGAATTTGTCTACGTTTTACTTTCCAGGTCTCTATTACCTTTCCTTTTTCATTTGTTTCTGTTTACTTATCGTTTGAATATTATTATTTGTAATTGCAATAATAGCAATAGGATTTATACTACTACTTGGCTTTCATGACACAGAGCCTGTGATTTTTCAGAGAAGCTAACTACTGAAAAAATAAATTTTTGAATCACTATAATATATATATATATATATATATATATATATATATATATATATATATATATATATATATATGTATAAAAATGGATGTAACTATGTGTGCCTGATCATCACGGCCAAATTGCAAAGTCAAATGAAATGGCTTTTGGTATATGGTTAAGCCTTAATCCAAAGTGGGATTATAATAATATCTTAAGGGGTAGTGGGGATCCGAATTTTTAAGAAAAAAAAATGAGTATCTCACAAGCCGTTAAACTTAATGAGCTGAAATTCAGTATATTAACTGTTTATTGAAAATGACCAAAACATCACATAGCATGTTTTACAATTCTTCTTTATGATACGGGTGGCACTTTCTATATATGCAAAATTGATAGTGGGTTGGTTTGCAAAAACAGCTCAATTCAAACGCAAATTCAAACTCTGATTATTTAGAATTTTTAAAGGCACAATGAGAAATTTTTTATTGACATGCTGACTTTATTAGATATCGTAAAAAATACTTGTAGGATATATTAGAGGGATTCCAAAGCTTATTCTAAGATAGTTTGTGTGTGTGTGTGTGTGTGTGTGTGTCAGCAGTGTTGCCAGCTACAGAAAATTTTTATTCCAGATTTTAGGGGCAAATTGTAAAAAAATCCCTTTATGTTTCTATTATTTCACTCGTGTTGGCCACACTCGAACAAACGTGCCAGTGTGTAAAAGCCTCGTCCTTAGCCTACACAGCTCACCATAAAAAGTTTCACTAGAATAATTAGGGCAAGTACAGTTGAGGTTTATAATAAACCATGTTCTGGAAATGGTAGAGAAATGGTGAATCTCTCAGGTAGAATGAGATTTTATTTTAAATTTCATGCTTACTTTGTTAGATATCGCCATGATACCTGTAGCATATATTCTTGGAGTACTAAAGTTTATATTCAGATAGTTTTTGTCTGTCTGATGCCAGCTTTTCCAGCCAAAACAATTAATTCCTGATCTTAGGTGAAAAGTTCGGAAAATTTCCCTTTTCCCCTCTATTATTACCCTATTGCTGGCTACATTGAAACAATCGTACCACTACCTGAAAGCTTTTTCTTTGCCCTACAGAAATACCATAAAAAGTTTCAATGGGATAATTAGAGAAGCTGTAGCCCCAGCATATCTGTTGATTTTTGCTTCTGTGGCGTAAAAAGTGTCAAAATTTCATGTGTATGATGACAGATAATTTTTGTTTCCCTCTTTGAATGGAAGCCAGTGACTTCAGGATTTCACTTTACCTTGTCAAGACATCATAGATTTTTTAAGGTAACTAGAACCCATAGAGCAGCAGTGGTGCTAGATACAAAAAAAATGAAATTCGGTTAGGGAATTTTTTGTACATTTTCACCCCTACATTTCCCTCAATAATTTCGCACTCATTGGCAACACTGTAATGCAACTTACACCAAAAATAGCCATATCCATTTTCTAAAAAGCAAGGCCTTAACCATATCAATCGAATAAATGGTTTTTGAGCAATAAGTCACTAACTGAAAATGTAGGAAAACGCCAAAAACGACCTGGATCCGAATGGAATAATCACACAGTTTTGCTCATATCAGTACAAAGAAACAAACGATATGTAAGTTACGAGAGCTTAGACTCAAGTTCTGTTGATGAATTCAATAATCTGCATCATTATTCAATAAATAATAGTTGCCAGAAAAAAGGCATTTGAAAAAAACCTGAAAAAGAACGATGTTTTTTATTGAAAAAAATTACAGAAAAAAAGTTTTTTAAACACTAATCACATATCTGTCTGCAACCTTGATTCGTACTGTAGGAAAACGTAACGTGGTTAGCAAACAATTCATAAATACATAAGGATCATGCTTAGGGCCTAATATGGGTCATAAATATGCCTGAAACGATATTATTTCCTACCAATTATTTCGAACGTCTTCCACTATTACTCCTACTGCTAGAAATAATCATATTTTCGTTCGCCACTTCCAACACATTCCATATATCCGTTCAACCAAAATTTGTAAATAGCAACTATTCTTTTTATATTCGGGGGCGCGGTGGCTCAGTGGTAGAGCGTTCACCTCTGGTGCTTGGGGTCCCGGGTTCGATCCCAGCCCCCGCCAAGTGAACTTTGTGGTGGACAAACACCGTGCTCGTGGGTTTTCTCGGGGTTCTCCCGTTTCCTCCCACTTTCTTCATTCCACCATTTCACTCATCTCTCATTATCACCGTCTCCTTTAGCCTAACCGGCATAACCGTGGGACGTAAAACTTACAGATTTCATTTCATTTACAGATTTCTTTTTATATTCGTATGTATATTTCATTAAAATGTCAATATAACGCATATATAATCCAAAATCTTTTATCCAAAGAAAGCGTCTTACTAATATCCGTGATGAAGATAAATCCTACTTAGTTTCTCTTTAAGCATACGAAGTTTCGATATTAATATACCCAGGAGCTGACACATTCTTTCTGCCCCCTCGTTTCCTTTCGGGCACAAATCATTTGAAAATATATCTTATCCTTTCTTTTTCTCTTCCTACCACTTCCGTATGCTTATTTACATTGCAATAGGACGTAATATTGAGGTCTTAAATCTTCAGTAATAATAATAATAATAATAATAATAATAATTGTATTAACATTTTTAAAGTTGCCCTAAAATTAGCCAAAACTTACAGATAAATAGTAATTTCGGGAGTTTTTCCGGATCTCCAGGACACACGTCTGCACGTACGAAAATTTTAAACGAAAGCGTTCCACTATAGTTTCATGTAGAAAGTATTCTACTGTACGTTTTAAGGAAATTAACTGCAATAAAAATACTGAATATCACTGAACAGTGTGGCATATAGTAAACTAACTTTTAGGATATGCAGAAGTAATTATAAAAGCTTTGCTACAAAAATACCTACACAGAACGTAATAAATTCTATGAGCTCCGAAATACAAAGTAACAAAGCAACGTATAAGTTTCAGTCTAGAAAGCAGTTATTACTTAAAGAATGGACATACATAAACTTTTAACATACTGTTATTAACACTTAATATTTCGTGATGTTTGCGTATAATCTACGATTATGCCTGTTAGGTTAAGGGAGACCATGATTAAAGCAAATGAATTATGATGGACGAATTAGTGGAAGGAGAAAGTGGGAGAAAATTGGAGTGTCCCGAGAAAACCCATGAGAACGATGTTGTCCACCTCAAGTTTACTTGCCTTGGGAAGGAACCAAGTATCCCACCATCAGATCAAAGTTGAAGTGGGTCAGTGGCTCAAGTGCGTTGAATTTTCTTAAGGGTCGTCGGTCAATAGCAATTGACCCACTGCGACCCACAATCCACCATGACCCACTCTGATCTATCAACCCACTCTTCTTACTGCACTGTAAACAGTATATTCGGAACAGTATATTTTTTTTCGCCTTTGACCCTAGCCATAAGAACTAAATACATGTTTCTCACTTTTTGCAGTTTGCGATTGTCCAAACCTTCTGGTGTATATATTGTGTATTATAGTAATAGAAGAAAATTATCACTTTGTTGGAATTAAGGAAGAAAATTGAAGAATCAGCTGGGGTTAAATTAATATCATGGCAATCAAGGTGGAACAAAACGAGCCCTGCGGGGCTTCTAATCCGTTCCTACTACTACTACTACTACTACTCTTACTAATACTACAACTACTGTCTGCTATGGATTCCTCTAGGAAAACTGCACGCGTAAGGTAAGTAAATCACTTTGAGTATTCTTCATCTTATTTTAATGAAAAAAGTGTTATGAAAATTTAAAAAATAAAAAAATCCTTGGCCTGGTTTTGAACCTTCACCAAAAACAATTATAATTACTAGCCCATTTAGCTAGTACACTCAACCACGAAGACCGCCAGTAAAAGTGACTGGATTTCTGCTATATTTCTGCTACGTGGCGAGAAAGGGATAACTAAGCAGAACTACGTATTTAGCTCCTATGGGTAGGGTCGAGGGTGATTTAAAAATATTCTTCTGAACACTGGTGAATTTGTTTACGTTTTACTTTCAAGGCCTCCATTACCTTTCCTTTTTCATTTGTTACTGTTTACTTAGCTCAGATGAGTATCTAAGTCAAGAAAGAATTGTAGGCATCGTTTGAATATTGATATTTGTAATTGCAATAATAGCAATAGGATTTATACTACTACTTGGCTTTCAAGACATAGAGCTGGTGAGTTTTCAGAGCTAACTACTGAAAAAATAAATATTTTAATCAGTATAATATATATAACTGTGTGCGCCTCATCATTACGGCGAAATTGCAAAGTCAAATGAAATGACTTTTGGTACATGGTTAGGCCTTAGTCCAAAGTGGGATTATTATAATATGTGTAGGATTAGTGGGGATCCGAATTTTTGCGAAAAAAATTTGAGTATCTCACAAGCCGTTAAACTTAGAGGTGAAATTCAGTATATTAACTGTTTATTGAAAATGAACAGAAAGTCACATAGCATCTTTTACAATTCTTCTTTATGGTAGGGGTGGCACTTTCTATATATGCAAAATTGATAGTGGGTTCGTTTGCAAAAATAACTCAATTCAAACTCTGATTAGTAAGAATTTAAAAACATGATTTTATTACAAGCATAAACTCTAGTGAGTAAAGAGGCCATGGATCATGTGTCAGAGTTGGTGATGTGTTTTGTTGGGTGGTGAGTTGATGGTTGGTGGATCAAAGTGGGTCATGGTGGGTAGTGGGTCAGAGTCGGTCACGTTCGGTGGTGGGTCAGTGGGTCACGGTGAGTGGTGGTTCATGGTGGGTCGTGGGTCACTATGGTTGGTGGGTCAAGTTCATTGGCCCACGTCATCACTGCCTCAGATAGTTCAATGCTTGCGGTCCCGTGTTCGATTCCTGGTGGGTGATTCTTTGAAATTGTATGTCGTCGATGTATCTGTGTTCGTGTCTCTGTCGTTCAATGTTATTGAAAATAACTATAGAACAAGTATTACTAAGTATAATAGAGATCCCGGTGGGTGATTCTTTGAAATTGTATGTTGTCGATGTATCTGTGTTCATGTCTCTTTCGTTCAAGGTTACTGCAAATAACTGTAAAACAAGTATTATTAAGTATAATAGAGACAAGTTACGGATATACTTTCGGTGGATCAGAAAAGAAAATGCTCTGATGCATCATATTCCAGTTAAGGGGTTGAATTACTCTTAAAACCAGTTCCTCCTTCATGTCTTTGCGTCTTCATATGTCTATTTTTGTTTTGTAATTTAAAGTCTCTCGACTATAGTATTTTATCATGACCGAAATTAATGTGTGTCGTCGTTATGGTAAACGTGTGCAATTTGCAAATACACGAATGTTTTTTGACTTACTTAGCAGAGGAGACTTAGTGTAGTGGTGTGACACATTCGTTTCGTATTGCAGGAGTCCGGGGTTCGATTCCCGTTGCGGTAAGTTCTTTTTACCAAACTACTCATTCATACTTCTGATGTGTAATAAAATGAAAAATAATCAATTTCTTTCGGTCTTACAAGTTAGAGTGGAAACTGTTTTCTTCGCAGAGGAAATACTAGCAATATGACGTCACATGTCTGCCTACAACCTTGATTCATATTGTAGGAGAACGTAACGTGGTTAGCAAACAATTCATGAATACATAAGGATCATGCTTAGGGCCTAATATGGGTCATAAATATGCCTGAAACGATATTATTTCCTACCAATTATTTCGAACGTCTTCCACTATTACTCCTACTGCTAGAAATATTTTCGTTCGCTACTTCCAACACATTCCATATATCCGTTCAACCAAAATTTGTAAATAGGAACTATTCTTTTTATATTCGTATGTATATTTCATTAAAATATCAATATAACGCATACATAATCCAAAATCTTTTATCCAAAGAAAGCGTCTTACTAATATCCGTGATGAAGATAAATCCTACTTAGTTTCTGTTTCAGCATCCGAAGTTTCGGTATTAATATTGCCCAGGAGCTCACACATTCTTTCTACCCCCTCGTTTCCTTTCGGACACAAATCATTTGAAAGTACATCTTATCCTTTCTTTTTCTTTTCCTATCAACTTCCGTATACTTATTTACATTGCAAAGGGACGTAATATTGAGGTCTTAAATCTTCAGTAATAATAATAATAATTGTATTAACATTTTTAAAGTTGCCCTAAAATTAGCCAAAACTTACAGATAAGTATTGATTTCGGGAGTTTGTCCGGACCTCCAGGACACACGTCTGCACGTACGAAAATTTTAAACGAAAGCGTTCCACTATAGTTTCATTTAGAAATTATTCTACTGTACGTTTTAAGGAAAATAACTGCAATAAATATAACTGAATATCACTGAACAGTGTGGCATATAGTAAACTAACGTTTAGGATATGCAGAAGTAATTATAAAAGCTTTGCTACAAAAATACCTACACAGAACGTAATAAATTCTATGAGCTCCGAAATACAAAGTAACAAAGCAACGTATAAGTTTCAGACTAGAAAGCAATTATTACTTAAAGAATGGACATACATAAACTTCTAACATACTGTTATTAACACTTAATATTTCGTGATGTTTGCATTTAATGTTTCACGATTATGCCTGTTAGGTTAAGGGAGACCATGATTAATGCAAGCGAATTATGATGGACGAATTAGTGGAAGAAGAAAGTGGGAGAAAATTGGAGTGTACCGAGAAAACCCATGAGTACGATGTTGTCCACCTCAAGCTTACTTGCGTTGGAAAGGAACCAAGTATCCCACCATCAGATCAAAGTTGGAGTGGGTCGGTGAGTCAAGTACGTTGAGTTATTTGAGTGGGTCAGTGGGTCGTGGGTCCATAGCATGTGACCCACTGGGAACCACAATCCACTATGACCCACTCTCATCTACCAACCCACTCTACTTTCTGTACTGTAAACAGTATATTCGGAACAGTATATTTTTTTTCGCCCTTGACCCTAGCCATAGGAACTAAATACATGTTTCTGACTCTTTGCAGTTTGCGATTGTCCAAACCTTCTGGTGTATATGTTGTGTATTATAGTAATAGAAGAAAATTATCACTTTGTTGGAATTAAGGAAGAAAATTGAAGAAGCAGCTGAGGTTAAATTAATATCATGGCAATCAAGGTGGAACAAAACGAGCCCTGCGGGGCTTCCAACCCGTTCCTACTACCACTACTACTACTACTCTTACTAATGCTACAACTACTGTCTGCTGTGGATTCGTGTAGGAAAACTGCACGCGTAACGTAAGTAAATCACTTTTTTAAGTATTCTTCATCTTATTTTAAAGGAAAAAGTGGTATTAAAATATAAAAAATAAAATATTCCTTGGCCTGGTTTTGAACCTTCACCAAAAACAATTATAATTATTCACCCATTGCTCTAGTGCACTCGACCACGAAGACTGCCACTAACCAGAAGCGCGTATTTAGCTCCTATGGGTAGGGTCGAGCGTGATTTAAAAATATCCTTCTGAACACTGGTGAAGTTGTTTACGTTTTAATTTCAAGGCCTCCATTACCTTTCCTTTTTTCATATCTTTCTGTTTACTTACTTCAGATGAGTATCTCCAAGTGAAAAAAGAACTAGGCATCGTTTGAATATTGATATTTGTAATTGCAATAATAGCAATATGATTTATACTATACTTGGCTTTCAAGACACACAACCTGTGAGTTTTCAGAGGAGCTAACTACTGAAAAAAAAATGGATGTAACTGTGTGCGCCTGATCATCACGGCCAAATTGCAAAGTCAAATGAAATGACCTTTGGTATATGGTTAGGCCTTAACCCGAAGTGGGATTATAATAATATCTTAAGGGGTAGTGGGGATCCGAATTTTTAAGAAAAAAAAATGATTATCTCTCAAGCCGTTAAACTTGGAGAGCTGAAATTCAGTATATTAACTCTTTATTGAAAATAAACAGAACGTCACATAGCATGTTTTACAATTGTTCTTTATGATAGGGGTGGCACTTTCTATATATGCAAAATAGATAGTGGGTTGGTTTGCAAAAATTCCTCCATTCAAACTCTAATTAGTTAGAATTTAACAACATGATTTTATTACAAGCATAAACTCTAGTGAGTAAAGAGGCCGTGGATCATGTGTCAGAGTTGATGATGATGTGTTTTGGTGGGTGGTGAGTTGATGGGTGGTGGATCAGAGTGGGTCACGGTTGGTGGTGGGTCAGAGTAGGTCACGGTGAGTGGTGGTTCATGGTGGGTCGTTGGTCAAGTTGTTCATTGACTCACGTCATCACTGCTTCAGATAGTTCAGTGCTCGCCGTCCCGTGTAGCATTCCCGGTGGGTGATTCTTTGTCATTGTATGTCGTCGATGTATCTCTGTTCGCGTCCCTGTCGTTCAAGGTTACTGAAAATAACTGTAAAACAAGTAATACTAAGTATAATAGAGATCCCGGTGGGTGATTTTTTAAAATTGTATGTCGTCGATGTATCTGTGTGTCCCTGTCGTTCAAGGTTACTGAAAATAACTGTAAAAGAAATAATACTAAGTATAATAGAGATCCCGGTGGGTGATGCTTTGAAATTGTATGTGGTCGATGTATCTGTGTTCGTTTCCCTGTCGTTCAAGGTTACTAAAAATAACAGTAAAACAAGTATTACTAAGTATAATAGACACATGTTACGGAGATACTTTCGGTGAATCAGAAAACAAAATGATCTGAGCCATGAGATTCCACTTAAGGGGTCGAATTACTCTTAAAATCAGTTTCCTCTTCATGTCCTTGCGTCTTTATATGTCTATTTTTGTTTTCTAATTTAAATTTAAAGTCTCTCGACTATAGTATTTTATCATGACCGAAATCAGTGTGTTTCGTCGTTATCATAAACGTGTGCAGTTTGCTATATACACGAATGCTTTTTGACTCTTACTTAGCAGAGCAGTCTTAGTGTAGTGGCGTGACATTCGTTTCATAATGCAGGAGTCCGGGGTTCGATTCCCGCTGCGGTAAGTTGTTTTTACCAAACTACAATATTCATACTTCTGATGTGTAATAAAATGAAAAATAATCAATTTCTTTCGGTCTTACAAGTTAGAGTGGAAACTGTTTTCTTCGCAGAGGAAATACTGTACTAGCAATATGACGTCACATGTCTGCCTACAACCTTGATTCATATTGTAGGAGAACGTAACGTGGTTAGCAAACAATTCATGAATACATAAGGATCATGCTTAGGGCCTAATATGGGTCATAAATATGCCTGAAACGATATTATTTCCTACCAATTATTTCGAACGTCTTCCACTATTACTCCTACTGCTAGAAATATTTTCGTTCGCTACTTCCAACACATTCCATATATCCGTTCAACCAAAATTTGTAAATAGGAACTATTCTTTTTATATTCGTATGTATATTTCATTAAAATATCAATATAACGCATACATAATCCAAAATCTTTTATCCAAAGAAAGCGTCTTACTAATATCCGTGATGAAGATAAATCCTACTTAGTTTCTGTTTCAGCATCCGAAGTTTCGGTATTAATATTGCCCAGGAGCTGACACCTTCTTTCTACCCCTCGTTTCCTTTCGGACACAAATCATTTGAAAGTACATCTTATCCTTTCTTTTTCTTTTCCTATCAACTTCCGTATACTTATTTACATTGCAAAGGGACGTAATATTGAGGTCTTAAATCTTCAGTAATAATAATAATAATAATAATAATAATAATAATAATAATAATAATAATAATAATAATTGTATTAACATTTTTAAAGTTGCCCTAAAATTAGCCAAAACTTACAGATAAGTATTGAT
Source organism: Thermobia domestica (assembly GCF_964235325.1). Lineage (NCBI taxonomy): Eukaryota > Metazoa > Arthropoda > Insecta > Zygentoma > Lepismatidae > Thermobia > Thermobia domestica. Next base: position 299,193,046 of record NC_137458.1, on the reverse strand, counting down.
TTCGGGAGTTTGTCCGGACCTCCAGGACACACGTCTGCACGTACGAAAATTTTAAACGAAAGCGTTCCACTATAGTTTCATTTAGAAATTATTCTACTGTACGTTTTAAGGAAAATAACTGCAATAAATATAACTGAATATCACTGAACAGTGTGGCATATAGTAAACTAACGTTTAGGATATGCAGAAGTAATTATAAAAGCTTTGCTACAAAAATACCTACACAGAACGTAATAAATTCTATGAGCTCCGAAATACAAAGTAACAAAGCAACGTATCAGTTTCAGACTTGAAAGCAATTATTACTTAAAGAATGGACATACATAAACTTCTAACATACTGTTATTAACACTTAATATTTCGTGATGTTTGCATTTAATGTTTCACGATTATGCCTGTTAGGTTAAGGGAGACCATGATTAATGCAAGCGAATTATGATGGACGAATTAGTGGAAGAAGAAAGTGGGAGAAAATTGGAGTGCCCCGAGAAAACCCATGAGTACGATGTTGTCCAACTCAAGCTTACTTGCGTTGGAAAGGAACCAAGTATCCCATCATCAGATCAAAGTTGGAGTGGGTCGGTGAGTCCAGTATGTTGAGTTATCTGAGTGGGTCAGTGGGTCGTGGGTCCATAGCATGTGACCCACTGGGAACCACAATCCACTATGACCCACTCTCATCTACCAACCCACTCTACTTTCTGTACTGTAAACAGTATATTGGGAACAGTATATTTTTTTTTCGCCCTTGACCCTAGCCATAGGAACTAAATACATGTTTCTGACTCTTTGCAGTTTGCGATTGTCCAAACCTTCTGGTGTATATATTGTGTATTATAGTAATAGAAGAAAATTCACTTTGTTGGAATTAAGGAAGAAAATTGAAGAATCAGCTGGGGTTAAATTAATATCATGGCAATCAAGGTGGAACAAAACGAGCCCTGCGGGGCTTCTAATTCGTTCCTACTACCACAACCACTACTACTACTACTACTACTACTACTACTCTTACTAATACTGGTACTACTGCCTACTATGGATTCGTGTAGGAAAACTGCACGCGTAAGGTAAGTAAATCACTTTGAGTATTCTTCATCTTATTTTAAAGAAAAAAGTGTTATGAAAATTTAAAAAATAAAAAAATCCTTGGCCCGGTTTTGAACCTTCACCAAAAACAATTATAATTACTCGCCCATTGCGCTAGGACACTCGACCACAACCGCCAGTAAAAGTGACTGGATTTCTGCTATATTTCTGCTACGTGGCGAGAAAGGGATAACTATCCAGAACGGCGTATTTAGCTCCTGTGAGTAGGGTCGAGTGTCCTTCTGATTTAAAAATATCCTTCTGAACACTGGTGAATTTGTTTACGTTTTACTTTCAGGGCCGCCGTTACCTTTCCTTTTTCATTTGTTTCTGTTTACTTACCTCAGATGAGTATCTCTAAGTGAAAAAAGAACTGTTGAATATTGATATTTGTAATTGCAATAATAGCAATAGGATTTATACTACTACTACTTGGCTTTCAAGACACTGAGCCTGTGAGTTTTCAGAGGAGCTAACTACTGATTTTTTTTTTTAATCCATGGGTGATGTTACTTTGCGTCGGGGGATTTTCTTTGCATTCCAATCGACGGTTCTCATTTAGCAGTACTGGTGTCGCTTTGCTTGCAGCCTTTCTCCTGTTGATTTTCATGGGTGAATGTTTCGCAAGGAGAACATGTTGTGTGCAACGGGGCACAATAGTCACTCCAAGGGTTAAGCAATGGCGAAATTTGCAGTATTGTTTAAGTCATGTAATTGCGAGAATTTGTTGTAATGAAGCTACTAAAAACTATTGCTGTAATGCTATAAAAGAGAAGGAAAACAACTACCATTTTAATTTTTTTCCACAAATACACCATTTTCAGGAGTGTTGCGAACTTTATCAATGTTTAATATATCTCCGAAACAGTTTGAGATATCGAGGTGCTGTATACGCCAAAGTGATTTGTTTTCCAATTGCAAACCATAGAAGTAAGTAGATATGGTACTTACATAAGGATGTTTCCGAAATGAAACCTTTCGCATTTTTTTTTTTTTTTGAATCCCTTGTAACTTCGTTCCTATTCATTCGAAACAAGTCATAGCATGTTCATAGTATCCAACGGTAAGGTACTTTCGATGTGCATTACCCTGTCCATCCCCGTTGTACTATATGTGTAACACAGGCTTCCAAACTTTAATTGTTTGTGATACTATAAAATCCTTAGCTTGCAACATTCATTAACAAATGTGCTATTTTAGGTTTTCAGGTGATATACTGATTTGAAATACATAATAATCTGACGTAGTGCCATTTGAAAGAAAAACAACTTTATATTGGTTTGGCAACACAGTTTCCTGGGTGTTACTGTTGTATATATATATATATATATATATATATATATATATATATATATATATATATATAAACCAGAGGGTAAAAGTGAGGGGGATCGCGGGAGAACGCCATCCTCCCACCTCGAAAAAAATATGTAAGGCGTCCCCTCAGTTTCTAAAAAATTGCAATGAGCAAAGAAGGCAGGGGGAACGGCGTGACGTCATGCTGCAACCTACCGTCCACCTACCTTTTCAGATCCACTTTTACACTTTAATATGAAAGCAATTCACTGACTATGCCTCATAGGCTAGAACGTCGCCGCACAACCGGACAGTATTAGGGATACCACCTTAAGTATTTTATTTCAATACACAGAGTATTTTATTTCAATATATTGCGGGGGAGACAGATACTTAGAAACAAACCCCATTCTCTTTAGTCATACGGATATGAAATACTGATGAAATTAGTTGATACATAAAAAGAAATGCTCAGTTCCTTGCTGCTATACTCGATGAAGAGCTATGGCTGGCCGGATGTAGCATGTTCAACATGGTAATGCGTGGTCAGTGGCGGTATGTTCTCAAAATTTACTATTTGTGACTTTTTGGACATATGTTTGCTGTTTCTTAATTCACATAGTTCTTCAATTGTCTTATGATGAAAAAATAAAATCTTTCAATTTTACAACCTACGATTGTGCCTTGAAAGCTAAGGGAGATGATGATAATAAAGGAAATGGTAGAGTGAAAAGTGGGAGGACACGGAAGAAGACGAGAAAACCCATGCGTTGGTGGTTGTCTATCACAAGGCACACTGTAATACTCCTCCTGGATGGAAGTTACCAAGCTTATGTGATACTCTCTTTTGTAACTTCTATTTGAGCTCAGCAGATGTAATGCGCTAACTTCCAACCCTGTCGCTGAAAGTCGCTAAAATAAAACTGTAATATTTCCTTATGGCGTTGCTAAAACTAAATATTTGAAATCTGAATAAAGAGATTGTTATATCAATCGTAAGAAACAAAAATATCATTGTACTATTTTCTTCTATAGTAATCTGTTACTTAAGTGGTATGCATGTTGCGCGTCGACGCTTAAAGATGTCATCAGGTACCCTTAAATTCATTGGCAATACATCCACATCAAGCAACAGTTCTAAATTACAAACTGTAATAAAATTGTACATTAAACGCTTATTTACACGATGGAAAACCATTAAAATTTGACTTACATGAACTCAGTTAAGAGTCTTGGCCCTGCGCAATGGAGTCGCCACCTATTTATGCTTAGAAAACGGGAAAGATGAGAAGAAAATAAAGATTCAGGGCAATGTGGAGAGCAACACCAGAAAATTAGCATCATAACGAAAAGTAGTAAACAGAAAATCTTGTTGTAACATTATACCAAAGTATCTACCATATTAACTTATTAAAATAATCCAGAGAACTAAAAATAATTTCATTGGTAACGTTTATTTTATTATCAGTTTATGATTTTACTCAATAATTATTTCATATTTTATAATAACAATATAACAACAACATATAATGATGGATTCTTCTTCATATACGAACTCAAGTTAAGTTTATTACAGTAGTTGTTTCATATAATTATGTAATTTGCGTATATTGTATATAAGTTTGCTTGTTTCCTTGATTTTCTGATCCTAGATGCAGATTCTTTTAGGTAAAACACTCAACAATATTTCATTGTGTGGCGAGGACAAATAACATTAATTACCATTATATTTTTCATTATTTAAACCCCATTCATAATTATATTTCTTATTTGCTATATTTACTTATCTTCATTTCTTCTATACATATAATAATACTCACTTTATCACAGGTTAACTAAACTCCCACCACAATGATCTACTATTAACATTTTCTGCAATTAATGACACACGTACTTAACATGCAATATCTATAACTTAGTATGATTCTCAGATCATGCTTCTTGTAGGATCATACTTCTCAAAATTCTATATATTATATTCTCAGGAAACATAAATATACGACCTTGAGTTCGTGGAATCCCATTATAAAACATCTAAACGGTATTATAGAATTATCATTTTGTAGTTATATCATTAGGTTAATTTAGCACAGTTAAAAATAGAATAGGCCAGATTTAAGGAGATTTTATAGCACCATCAATTTTGAATTTTATTGCTTCAATTTATGTTATTAATTATTTCATTTCTAGAAGTTTGGTGGACGATGATGATAGGGAGAGGGAGTCTCTCCCGAATAAGTTTTATTCTTGCACTTCATTCTTTATTATTTTCTTTCCTTTTCCACAAAATTTATAATTAATTATTTCTAGGTTACCTGGTGTAGTTATTTTAATTCTCAAATTCCGTGTACAAAAAAATTAAATTATATTTTTTAATAATACACACCAACTTTTAAATCTTTTAGTTAATACACGTATATATCTTCTTTTCGATTCGAAAACATTTTATTAATTTTCTACAAATTTCAGTTTTAGGGCCATTCCACGCGAAAGTGAGCCTGAACCCAAATTTTCAAAAATTGTCAAAACCAATGCCGTTTTACATATATATGAAGCAAAAAGCTCAAAATTTACTTTGTAACAAAGAAAAACTTATTTATACTTAGAATTCATGTACAATTTTAAGTCTAAATTGTGAATTTGTGATATGTCAGCTGAGAGGAAATTTTTTATTCTTGTTATGGGCAACATTTTACGGTATATTGTGCATTGTTGGCTATAATAATTTCGAGCTGATCAAGATGCTTCTTTTTCTACAAGCTGCAGTTGAAAAAGTGTTTACAGGATAAAAATTGTTTAATATCATTAAAGATATGAACGTCAACTTGAATGTCCTGCCTGTGACAGAAAACTACCAAAAGTTATTGTATTGAATTATTAAATTTGAGAATGCAGTTCGTATGTAGTAGAAGTATCAATTTGCACTTGCAATTCACATTCACAAAATTTTGGACTAATGCTAATATATTTCGATTTATTTCAATTTGAAAACTTCTGCCCGTGACAGTGAGCATGCCACTGGTGGGAATGTGTGTACACATTGGTTTTTCATGATGGAAAATGATTCCATGTGTACTAAAATAACGTTTTCTAAGCATAAACATTATTTACTTCAATAGAAGATTAGCTATTACTGTCAGCATGATGTTTTAACTTAAAATAAGTATCATATAAATATTATCATTAGCGTCAACTTTTTGCTGGTTTCAAGCGAGCAGTGGATGGACTTGGTTACGTACAAACAGGCGAGTATGGAACAAAAGAAAGTAATTGTAGAATGTGCTGCTGATTTCGTAGCAGCTTTAAGCTCTTCGTTTCAAAATATATGTTTTACTACTATCATCAGCAGAAATGGAAGTAAACAAAGAACAATTGAAGTATAAGACATTTTGAATAAAAGACGAAAAATGTTCTGTCAATTGAACGTCTCCAATCGAAAGACTTTTTTTTCCTGCGATTTCACAGCGAAAATTTGGTCCTTCTTCGAACTTTTAAATGAGAGCTTCATCCGTGTAAAATTTTTAAATTCCTAACAGACGTTTATTTAGATTTTGAAAATGATGGTTCCGAAAGCTACGAAGCTATCCTGAGCGACGACTTAGGTTTGGATGGTAACAAGACTTGTGTTAGGCCAGGTGTTGAAGATATGGCCCCAGGAACATTTTTGTTGGTGGAATTTTTCTCTAGTGGACAGAAAAAGAGAACAGACAGGCATGCATCTATCGCACAAAGTCCAGTGGAAGAGAACGAAGAAGTCAAGGTAATTTATATAAAGGCCGACAGCGATTGCGGTAAAATTTTCAGGACTGTTGAAGCTGTGTTTCACGTGCATTTCAATGAAATAATCTCTGTGATACCAACAGTGCCGTGCCGTGCCGTGGGAGTGGGCGAGCGGGGCGATGGCCCCGAGCGTCAAAGTAAGGGGGCGCAAAATTCGGGAGGAAAAAGAAAAGATATGTATAAAATGGAAGGAAAAAAGTATTAAAAAGTGCTCAACATCAAGGAAAAGCAGGGTTTATTTTTGAAAAAAATTTTCACGTTTCGCGCCAACTATGGTGGCGTTTTGCGGGTGGTCTGTTAGTAGAATAATCTGCATCCATGGACCATTTTTGACCTTGAAAGTACTTATACTGTATGTACATATTGTCGTTGAAGTAATGAATATTGTAATTACTCTAAGTACTCTCATTGAAGTAATAAATTGAAGTACAAAGGTTCAATTGTAATTGAACTTGAATTATTACAGTTTTTTACCGGTACTTTAGGTACAATTACTGACATGTAATTATGCTGTTCCGGACTGTAGTCTCATTACTCCATTGTTGCCTTTTTTGCGTATGTAACATTGAAACTACTTAGTTTTTGTACTTATACTCCTTACCTGTAACTAGTATTACTATGTGTACTTACTGTATTGCCCTTTGAACATATGTAACCTCCAAAGTACTTACACTTTCATTACTTGTATGCAACTTACCTTTTCACGTACCGTATGTAGTTTCATTGCCGAACTGTAATTGAAGTTCATAAGTACCCGTAATGTACCTTTTATTTAAATTAAACTTGTGGTAGTATGCTAATTACTAACCTTTTGCCATTAATATTAACATACGGCTGAAGGACACTTACTCACCCTCCATACTCACCCTTCCAGGGCAGCAGGAAGCATTCTTTCTTCTTTGAAGACCATTAACTTCCAAGGTCAAACGTGATCGGTTTAACTGCTTCGTACTCTTTTATATTTATACACGGAGTTGATTTGTATTTAAGAAATATAATTAGTGATTTTTTGTAATTGGTTGGTAGGGATTATCATATTTCTACTTTTACATAAGTTTAGAATAATTTTGTTGCGTGTAATGACAATATTTAAGTATATAGGGTATGTATAAAGAATTAGTAATAAATTAATTTAATATTTAATTGTATTACATGGATGTGATACAGCATAGCAATTCTCTTTACTTGGTTGGAAGAGAGGGAAAAAAAGGTGAATGAAGTCTTTAGCGATTAGCACACGGAAAGACGGAACGGAGAAAAAGGATGAAAAATCTTTTTTTTTTCTTTGGCGCAACTGAATAAGGTCGCCGAGGGTTTATGTTAATTTATTTTTTGTTTCGTATTGTCTGAGAGGAAAGTTACATCTTTGAAATGTCTCCAGAATGTAATTTATATGAATTCATGTGAATGTACCACCATAGTCGCTTAGCTATATCTATTAAGAAAACGATTATACAGGTACAATAGCAGGGACAGCTGATTGTGTTTTCTGTAACAGGTAGCAAGGGTTTTATTCACTTTTTGTTTTTCACTCTCTCTTTCTTTCTCTCTCTCTTCCTCTCTGTATGTGTATATATGTGTGTGTGTTTGACCTTCAGAACTCTCACACAAAGAATTTTTATATAGTTTTTTTACCCGTTAGGAAATATGTTGTATATTAGCTGGAGTAGTTGGGATATTCTGATTAAAATATATTTCATTATTTAACTCTACATAAACGCACAAATAGTTAATAAGACATATTATGAAGAATGAAAACACACTTATTTCTTACTGATTGTGTATTATTGTTTGACGTAAAGATATGTACGTGTTTGTATTTCGAAAGTGGAATGAAATATTTGAAGTTTTACGTTTAACAAATATACCGGCTAAACTAAAGGAGATGGCGATGACGAGAAATGAATGAAATAGTGGAATGGAGAAAGTGAGAGGAAACAGAAGAACCCCGAGAAAACCCACGAGCACGGTGTTTGTCCACCACAAAGTCCACACGACGCGAGTTGGGATTGAACCAAGTACCCCTGCACCAGAGACGAACTTTACCACTGAGTATTGCAGCTCTTGTGTGTATTTGAGTTTACTTTTTTACGATTATATTTTCGGATAAATTAGAAGAATTAATAAAGTACACATTTATAATTTGGTGGAACGAGAATGTAGGAGGACATGGGAGAACTATTGGCACAATATTTTGTACTAGAAATACATTCGAAATAAACGAAAGCATTTCGTGTCAGAAGTGAACTTAGTTTATGGACAGTACTATTTACTGCTTACGAAGTTTTGGTACCAAACATTTTATAATGAAAGAAACGTATTGTAGGTAAATAATGTTGCAAGCGTAATATGGCACAGTTAGCGGATAAAATTCTGAATATGGAATTAGATTTTTATGTATGTGTATACGTAATACAGTAAGTTCAAGGAAATGGATCGAAAATAATAAATTGTGTTATATTATTGAAGTTGAATTGAATTTCAGTTTAGCGTCCGTTTTAACAGCGAGGCTATATGAGACGTAGACCTATTGATTAACGTGGAATTTGAACCACATGAGCCCACAGGGAATCGAATCCGGGTTTTTGTATGCTTTCCGCTTAGCCACGGAATAGCTTATTATTGAAGTTGATTGCTTGACTGAAGGATATTGCTTTTAACACTGAAAACCCACAATTATTTTCCATTGAGAGTTCAATAGCGACTATATGTATATAAAAAAAATAGATTAGTAAAGGAGATATATGTAATGCACGTTAGGACAACTTTGGTATCATCTAATCAGTGTAGGTAGCGACATTAATAGTGTGTTTGTTTTTATTAGGATTAGCTTTGTATACAAATTGAAATATTCAATTTACAATAAGGGATACCACTTGGAACACTATAGTTTAGTGAAATTGTTTTACAGCGTCAGGTAGAAGGCAAACAGCAGCACAATTGGCGACTACTATTAGCATCACTAAATTATAGGTATATAGTGTGAATGAGAGACCGGGATGCCTTGTGTATGTAATAATAATAATAATAAGTATGGTTAATTTTACACCTAGAAAATTATGCAATTAACATTTCATAACTGTTTTGAGGGTTGCATATGATATTCACAGACAGCCCGATACGTTTTTAGTTGAGAAGTGTGCTTAAGTATTGAATGTGATAAACTATTTTTTTCGTGCTTTTGAATTAAGAATAGAATATGTTAGATAAACTAGAAATATTTGCACCCATTGCTATGCTGTTGGAATGAAATACTGAATTTAATTATTTCAGGAAATTGTTGAGTTACTGTTTTTACTGGTTCTTTGAATGACTAAAATTTAAGATCAAGGATACATGAGAAGGGTACTGTTGTTTAAAGTGGAATTTGAGCTATTACTGTGATTTATAACCGAGGAACGTAGTCCATTTAGAAATAGGAAGAGGTAGACTTAATTCCAAGCAAATGAGAAGTGGCTTGTTTTAAGATAGTACTGGATAAAGCATACCCTTTAACTGGCCTACACACCGTCTACATGATGTAACTAGCTCTATTAAGAGTTAGGATGGGTTGCATTTTATATATAACGAAAGCTTTACGCAGTATACTTAACATTTATGCTACGTAAAAATAACGTATTTTTAAATAATGTTTCATAAGTTTTTTTTGTAAGTTTGTGATTTTTGTTTAAAAAAATGCATCAGAAACTGTACTGCAATCTATTTTGTATTTATATAACTATTACTATAATTATATTTGCTATACTTCAAACAAAATCGAGACTTAGGCCTAATAAATGACTGCTTAATATTTTTAACAAAACATACTGCATTTAAATTGTTTTGTTTGAAATATAATTGTGTTCTTATATTTGATATTGAGGAATTTCCGCCTGTACTATGATCATAAGACTTCTAAGAAGGAAGTGAAGAATAGCAAGCGAAACGAAAATGGGCCCCAAATGTGTGTAAATCAGCAATTCACAACTTTTAATGCAAGTTGGCTACTAGTATGTAACTGACAGATTGTTAGAATCTAGTAGATGCTCGCTTGCTGCTAACTTAGAGATCAGAAAACTTTTAAAAGTTCCGCAAGTCTAGTGCAAGTGAAGCGCAAACTTATGCTATGTAGGTTGTGACATACTTTGCAATGAAGCAGAAACGGAACTGGTGGGTCACATACCTAGAACAGATAGAAGATGGACGAGAAATAACATACATTGGATTTTCTAGAAATAAGGAGCGATGTACATAGAAGACAATTGAATACAAAATGTATAGATATAACATGTCGTTTAGCAGAAACTGTACAAATGGAAAAGATCAGCTGATGGAAACATGTAGAAAAAAATGATGGAGACCTTTGTTCACCAGATGATTGATATCATTTGAATACATATGAAAGTTACACTTTTATATTTAAGCTGAACGTTACAATTTTTGTACAGCGATAGGAAAATGATCTATCAGTTGGCAACACTGAAAAAACGTTAGAAGCACAAACGGTGGGTGGTTTAAATTATTTATTTTTACGTCCTAATAGTTTTTAGTCTCACATACATTAATTGTATTTTCGTTTCTTTATTATAAACATGAACATGCAAAGCATTTTGTTTATACGGTTAGTTTTAATTATTTGGTATTTGATACTGTACTGATTGGTATATTATTTTAATTACTAGAAGATAGTTGAAAAGTTTTGTGTAGCTAGACGACTATGGAAACCTTAGAGTATTGTGATATGAACATGTTTTAAGTTACAGAAGAAGGGTGAAACAGAATTATGATGAAGGAGAATGTGTAAGGAAATAAGAGATTCATGAATTTAGAGAGACAATTGAAATCATATTTAGTTATTAAACTAAAATATTTGATAAAGATCTTGAAAATTTTCTATAATTTTATCTGACATATCCAGTTAAAAATGCGCACGTTATTCACAAGTAATGTAGTTAGACAGATATTTGAAGACATTTAGTGGTACTTTGATACATTTTTAAAAATATGCCTGAATATTATTTTAACGATATATAATTGTTTGCCTAGATAGCTGAAAATCAATCATACTGATATGTATTTTGGTTATATGTTTTGTTTTCCAAGGCCCTAATACGTGATATAAGCTATTCAGCATTTTATGAACTTATTTTGTGCATCCACTACTAAATTACATCCATCAGTTCCACATTTAAATCAGTAATTTTTTAACTTATGAACCAACTAGTTATTAGTGTGAAGAATACGTTACATCATAATAAATTATAATTGACTAAATCAATTACTTCTAAGTCTTTAGTAGTGAAGGTTCAGATGTTAACTATCTCAATTGTTCAAAATTGGATTCCAATTGTAAGTGCACTTGTTATGATTACTTTTGATATTTTAGTTTCATATTTAAGTATAAAGTTTGTTTGTTTATTATCTATATAAGTAAATGTTTGTATTCATACTATTTAAAAGTTCCTATAATACATTTTCAATGAAAGGAAAATTTTCTGCATTTTAGTTTATCCGAAGAAACAATATGTAGTGTATTCCCCTGCAAGAGAAATGTTTCTGAAATTCAGTATAACAGAAAAAGTTGGTAACAAAATATGTTAATAAAAAATTTTTAGTGCAAAAAGTTAATGTTAACGTTGTAACAATAAACATTCTGCATTCTAGTTTATCAGAAGCGTTAGAAACAATATGTGGTGTAATTGACTGCAAGAAAAGTTTCTGAAATACAGTTTATCAGAAAAAGTTTGTAACAAAATATGTTAATAAAAGTCTTTAGTACAAAAAGTTAATGTTAACGTTGTAACAATAAACATTCTGCATTCTAGTTTATCAGAAACGTTAGAAACAATATGTGATGTAATTGTCTGCAAGAAAAGTTTCTGAAATACAATTTAACAAAAGAGTTAGTAACATAATGTTAGTAAAACACTTTTAGTGCCAAATTTATCTGTATAGTGTTGTAACAATAAACACTCTGCATTTTAGTTTATCCGAAGAAACATTATGTAGTGTAATTTTCGGCAAGAAAAGTTTTCTGGAACTTCGTTTAACAAAAGAGTTAGTAACATAATGTTAGTAAAACACTTTTAGTGCAAAAGTTAATGTTTAATGTTGTAACAATAAACATTCTGCATTCTAGTTTATCAGTAACGTTAGAAACAATACATGGTGTAATTGTCTGCAAGAAAAGTTTCTGGAATTTCGTTTAACAAAACAGTTAGTAACATAATGTTAACAAAACACTTTTAGTGCAAAAGTTAATGTTGTAACAATAAACATTCTGCATTACAGTTTATCAGTAAAGTTAGAAACAATATGTGGTGTAATTGTCTGCAAGAAAAGTTTCTGGAACTTCGTTTAACAAAACAGTTAGTGACAAAATATGTTAGTAAAAAAATTTAGTGCAAAATTTATTTGTATAGTGTTGTTACAATAAACATTCTGCATTTTAGTTTATCAGAAATGTTAGAAACAATATGCACTGGAATGTTCTGCAACAAAAGTTTTCTGGAATTTCGTTTAACAAAAAATTAGAAACATAATGGTAGTAATACACTTTTAGTGTATCGTATCCACGAAGTGAAATTTCTCGAGTTGCTACTCGCCAAATTTCACAAGTTTCGTGGATACGATACACTAAAAGTGTATTACTACCATTATGTTTCTAACTTTTTGTTAAACGAAATTCCAGAAAACTTTTGTTGCAGAACATTCCAGTGCATATTGTTTCTAACATTTCTGATAAACTAAAATGCAGAATGTTTATTGTAACAACACTATACAAATAAATTTTGCACTAAATTTTTTTACTAACATATTTTGTCACTAACTGTTTTGTTAAACGAAGTTCCAGAAACTTTTCTTGCAGACAATTACACCACATATTGTTTCTAACTTTACTGATAAACTGTAATGCAGAATGTTTATTGTTACAACATTAACTTTTGCACTAAAAGTGTTTTGTTAACATTATGTTACTAACTGTTTTGTTAAACGAAATTCCAGAAACTTTTCTTGCAGACAATTACACCATGTATTGTTTCTAACGTTACTGATAAACTAGAATGCAGAATGTTTATTGTTACAACATTAAACATTAACTTTTGCACTAAAAGTGTTTTACTAACATTATGTTACTAACTCTTTTGTTAAACGAAGTTCCAGAAAACTTTTCTTGCCGAAAATTACACTACATAATGTTTCTTCGGATAAACTAAAATGCAGAGTGTTTATTGTTACAACACTATACAGATAAATTTGGCACTAAAAGTGTTTTACTAACATTATGTTACTAACTCTTTTGTTAAATTGTATTTCAGAAACTTTTCTTGCAGACAATTACATCACATATTGTTTCTAACGTTTCTGATAAACTAGAATGCAGAATGTTTATTGTTACAACGTTAACATTAACTTTTTGTACTAAAGACTTTTATTAACATATTTTGTTACAAACTTTTTCTGATAAACTGTATTTCAGAAACTTTTCTTGCAGTCAATTACACCACATATTGTTTCTAACGCTTCTGATAAACTAGAATGCAGAATGTTTATTGTTACAACGTTAACATTAACTTTTTGCACTAAAAATTTTTTATTAACATATTTTGTTACCAACTTTTTCTGTTATACTGAATTTCAGAAACATTTCTCTTGCAGGGGAATACACTACATATTGTTTCTTCGGATAAACTAAAATGCAGAAAATTTTCCTTTCATTGAAAATGTATTATAGGAACTTTTAAATAGTATGAATACAAACATTTACTTATATAGATAATAAACAAACAAACTTTATACTTAAATATGAAACTAAAATATCAAAAGTAATCATAACAAGTGCACTTACAATTGGAATCCAATTTTGAACAATTGAGATAGTTAACATCTGAACCTTCACTACTAAAGACTTAGAAGTAATTGATTTAGTCAATTATAATTTATTATGATGTAACGTATTCTTCACACTAATAACTAGTTGGTTCATAAGTTAAAAAATTACTGATTTAAATGTGGAACTGATGGATGTAATTTAGTAGTGGATGCACAAAATAAGTTCATAAAATGCTGAATAGCTTATATCACGTATTAGGGCCTTGGAAAACAAAACATATAACCAAAATACATATCAGTATGATTGATTTTCAGCTATCTAGGCAAACAATTATATATCGTTAAAATAATATTCAGGCATATTTTTAAAAATGTATCAAAGTACCACTAAATGTCTTCAAATATCTGTCTAACTACATTACTTGTGAATAACGTGCGCATTTTTAACTGGATATGTCAGATAAAATTATAGAAAATTTTCAAGATCTTTATCAAATATTTTAGTTTAATAACTAAATATGATTTCAATTGTCTCTCTAAATTCATGAATCTCTTATTTCCTTACACATTCTCCTTCATCATAATTCTGTTTCACCCTTCTTCTGTAACTTAAAACATGTTCATATCACAATACTCTAAGGTTTCCATAGTCGTCTAGCTACACAAAACTTTTCAACTATCTTCTAGTAATTAAAATAATATACCAATCAGTACAGTATCAAATACCAAATAATTAAAACTAACCGTATAAACAAAATGCTTTGCATGTTCATGTTTATAATAAAGAAACGAAAATACAATTAATGTATGTGAGACTAAAAACTATTAGGACGTAAAAATAAATAATTTAAACCACCCACCGTTTGTGCTTCTAACGTTTTTTCAGTGTTGCCAACTGATAGATCATTTTCCTATCGCTGTACAAAAATTGTAACGTTCAGCTTAAATATAAAAGTGTAACTTTCATATGTATTCAAATGATATCAATCATCTGGTGAACAAAGGTCTCCATCATTTTTTTCTACATGTTTCCATCAGCTGATCTTTTCCATTTGTACAGTTTCTGCTAAACGACATGTTATATCTATACATTTTGTATTCAATTGTCTTCTATGTACATCGCTCCTTATTTCTAGAAAATCCAATGTATGTTATTTCTCGTCCATCTTCTATCTGTTCTAGGTATGTGACCCACCAGTTCCGTTTCTGCTTCATTGCAAAGTATGTCACAACCTACATAGCATAAGTTTGCGCTTCACTTGCACTAGACTTGCGGAACTTTTAAAAGTTTTCTGATCTCTAAGTTAGCAGCAAGCGAGCATCTACTAGATTCTAACAATCTGTCAGTTACATACTAGTAGCCAACTTGCATTAAAAGTTGTGAATTGCTGATTTACACACATTTGGGGCCCATTTTCGTTTCGCTTGCTATTCTTCACTTCCTTCTTAGAAGTCTTATGATCATAGTACAGGCGGAAATTCCTCAATATCAAATATAAGAACACAATTATATTTCAAACAAAACAATTTAAATGCAGTATGTTTTGTTAAAAATATTAAGCAGTCATTTATTAGGCCTAAGTCTCGATTTTGTTTGAAGTATAGCAAATATAATTATAGTAATAGTTATATAAATACAAAATAGATTGCAGTACAGTTTCTGATGCATTTTTTTAAACAAAAATCACAAACTTACAAAAAAAACTTATGAAACATTATTTAAAAATACGTTATTTTTACGTAGCATAAATGTTAAGTATACTGCGTAAAGCTTTCGTTATATATAAAATGCAACCCATCCTAACTCTTAATAGAGCTAGTTACATCATGTAGACGGTGTGTAGGCCAGTTAAAGGGTATGCTTTATCCAGTACTATCTTAAAACAAGCCACTTCTCATTTGCTTGGAATTAAGTCTACCTCTTCCTATTTCTAAATGGACTACGTTCCTCGGTTATAAATCACAGTAATAGCTCAAATTCCACTTTAAACAACAGTACCCTTCTCATGTATCCTTGATCTTAAATTTTAGTCATTCAAAGAACCAGTAAAAACAGTAACTCAACAATTTCCTGAAATAATTAAATTCAGTATTTCATTCCAACAGCATAGCAATGGGTGCAAATATTTCTAGTTTATCTAACATATTCTATTCTTAATTCAAAAGCACGAAAAAAATAGTTTATCACATTCAATACTTAAGCACACTTCTCAACTAAAAACGTATCGGGCTGTCTGTGAATATCATATGCAACCCTCAAAACAGTTATGAAATGTTAATTGCATAATTTTCTAGGTGTAAAATTAACCATACTTATTATTATTATTATTACATACACAAGGCATCCCGGTCTCTCATTCACACTATATACCTATAATTTAGTGATGCTAATAGTAGTCGCCAATTGTGCTGCTGTTTGCCTTCTACCTGACGCTGTAAAACAATTTCACTAAACTATAGTGTTCCAAGTGGTATCCCTTATTGTAAATTGAATATTTCAATTTGTATACAAAGCTAATCCTAATAAAAACAAACACACTATTAATGTCGCTACCTACACTGATTAGATGATACCAAAGTTGTCCTAACGTGCATTACATATATCTCCTTTACTAATCTATTTTTTTATATACATATAGTCGCTATTGAACTCTCAATGGAAAATAATTGTGGGTTTTCAGTGTTAAAAGCAATATCCTTCAGTCAAGCAATCAACTTCAATAATAAGCTATTCCGTGGCTAAGCGGAAAGCATACAAAAACCCGGATTCGATTCCCTGTGGGCTCATGTGGTTCAAATTCCACGTTAATCAATAGGTCTACGTCTCATATAGCCTCGCTGTTAAAACGGACGCTAAACTGAAATTCAATTCAACTTCAATAATATAACACAATTTATTATTTTCGATCCATTTCCTTGAACTTACTGTATTACGTATACACATACATAAAAATCTAATTCCATATTCAGAATTTTATCCGCTAACTGTGCCATATTACGCTTGCAACATTATTTACCTACAATACGTTTCTTTCATTATAAAATGTTTGGTACCAAAACTTCGTAAGCAGTAAATAGTACTGTCCATAAACTAAGTTCACTTCTGACACGAAATGCTTTCGTTTATTTCGAATGTATTTCTAGTACAAAATATTGTGCCAATAGTTCTCCCATGTCCTCCTACATTCTCGTTCCACCAAATTATAAATGTGTACTTTATTAATTCTTCTAATTTATCCGAAAATATAATCGTAAAAAAGTAAACTCAAATACACACAAGAGCTGCAATACTCAGTGGTAAAGTTCGT